>NC_085047.1:49164005-49464005 GCF_963662255.1 Cinclus cinclus
TGCCTCGGCCCGCCCCGTCGGGCCCCGCCGCCTGGCTCCAAACGTGGGCCCGCAGCTCCCTCTGGCGGCCACGGAGCGGAGGCGAGCGGGGCCACCTGCCCGGGCCCGCCGGGAGCCGCCGGACGGAGCCGCCGCTCCGCCCTCACGGCCCTGCTGCTCCCGGGGCGCCCGTCGGAGCGCCGGCAGTGCTGCTGCGGGGCAAATGTCCCCGCAGTGACATTGTCGTCAGACCCGGCCGGGCTCGCCCTTGAAGGACAGCTGACCTGCCCTTGGCAGAGCCCCGAGCGGCTTGAGACGTGCTCTGCACAGCGAGCCCGGCAGCCGCTGCCTTTTGGGGTGGCCGAAAGTGCCCAGCGTCTTGTACCACCCCTGCGTGGTCCCATCCGCTGCTGGGGCAAGTTACAAGAAGTTGTAAAGATCTTATCTTTCTCCTTCCACGGGATCCTTCAAGATAAAGTATGATGCTTTTTAAAAGTGATGCTCTTCTCTCTGTAGAGGAGCATGAGAGTTTGTCCAGCATGTTGCCCTGTGGCAGGACGGTAAGATTTGTACTTGGGTGTAAGGTATGAGGAGGCTGGTGCCAGTAATGCTTTTTGCACACAATGTTTCAAAACTGCCGCATTCCGTCACATCCACGTGCTTTTTCACCAGAACGTTGTGTTACACTTGAGAGCCTGGACTAGTACAGAAGGCAAGCTTCTTGCGGTGGGCCAGAAACATCCAGGGGAGAATTAAGGGTCAGCTGTCAGAGAGACAGCTCAGTAGGACTGGAAGGGACAGAAGCACCTCTCCTGGGCTTGTGAAGGGCTCTACAGCAACGGCCAGGGCTGCTCTGTTCTGTTTTCACTTAAATTTTGCAGTTTGGCTTGTATGAATCTAACAGAGGATCTGGAAAACCCAGGAGCTCTGGGGCAGTGAGCTGTCGGCCTGTTAGGATCAGTAACTCCTAATTTTTTCAGTGCACACAAGAAAGGTTTCTGCAGCATTGAAGCATGTTAAGTACTCCTATTTAAATCTCACTGAAATGTGGGTCAAGTGTGACCATAAAGGCAGCCTTAAATAAGAGTACTTCTCGAGCAAGACACGATGTTGCAGCTGAGCATTACTGTCAGCTCCTGAAACACCACCTAAGTTATCCTTAAATCCAGTAGCACTCCGAGCTGGGTACCTGATCTAATATAAGCTCTATTGGAAAAACATTAAAGAGCTATCTAGAACTCTGTTATAGACTTGTAAACTACTGGCAAAGCCTGGAAGGATGTTAGGGGACAATGGAAGCTGGGATGATTAATCCTGGAGTAAGAAAGGTGTGAACAGGGGCATATCCAAGCACACATAATGACTCTGGATTAGGAAACCACGCACCTGAGTGCCCATAAAGAGTTGGTGATTCAAATGAGGTAGACTGTCAATATTAATCTGACATTAAATCATCAAAGATAAAACAACTTCAAGATGATGTGCAAGATTTTTAGACAACACTGGCTACAATTGTCTTTCAGTAGAATGAACAAAAAATCTACTTTTTTTTCTACAGGAGCTTGTTCAAAATAAGCCTGGAAAAGGTAGGACTGCAACTTTCATTATTTGTTGTATTTTCAAAGTTGTTTAGCCTATTAGCACTCATTTAAAGAAATTAGGCCAATATCCAGACAAGGGTTTTGGAATTGAAATGTTGATACACAATCTATTAAATGTTTACATTTAGGTTGTGTTAAAGGGGTTGGTGTTTCTTTATTTAATTACTGTCTGAATTTGGCTGTGACTGGAATTTGACATCTTAAGACAGTGTTTAGGGCACACCCAAAACAACATATTGTTGTTGGGGTTTTTTTTGTGTTTGTTTTTGGTTTTGTTTTGTTTGGTTGGGGTTTTTTGTTGGTTGGTTGGCGGTTTTTTGTTTTTGTTTTTTGTTTGGATTTTTTTTTTGTTTCTAGTTTATTTATTAATGGTATCAAAACCATAGTTTCTCCCCACACCCCAATGGATCACATTGCACACACCCCACTTTGGGGACAGCTGTTTTAGCCTGTTGTGTCATAGCAACATCAGCAATGCTGGCAGTTATAGCTGAATTTGGGTCCAGTGATCACATGAAATGAAGAGCCAAGAGTCTCATGTCCCTTTAAATTTATTTTTGTCAGAGATCTTGTGGTCAGTCACGTCAGCCCTGATTCAGTGAATCATAGTGTGAAGCATGATCCCTGTTTATGGCGGTGGGAATTAACATATATGCCAGTGAAGGGACAGATTTTTCAGGGTAAAAGAAAGTTTTAAGCAATTTTCACAGAGTGTTAAGATGTATGAGCTTCTAAGATGGAGAAAGTAAAGTAGACGTACCAGCTTTGACAAATAGAGCTGTAGTGGAGGTAGAGGGAAAACCTGCAAGCTCAGGTAACAGCGTGCAATGTCCAGAGAGCATCACTTACCATCGTTAGAGAATTTGGAATTATATAGTGCAGAAAGTCATGGTTTTGCAATTGTCATTGTTATAGCTCATTTGTAAAGAGAATTCTAGGGAATCAGTCCTTTAAAGATTTCCTGTTTCATAGTTTAAAAGTCTCTTAGAAGTTAGCAGTTCTGTCATGAGAATGTCCTAGGACTGACTGTCCTTCCAGTGGGGACAGTGGGGAGGGAGCATAAATACGTTCCTCTGCAGTCCTGAGCCTGCCTATGCTATTCCTCTTCTGGTAGCAGGGAGGCTGGGAGAGAGAAAGAAAGACCTTGGCTGTTTTCAGCTGAAAATCAGGGAAGAGGGAAAAGGGAATAAATAAACAATGCAACTGTGTCACCTGGGCTGTTCGTCGTTCTGCAGAAGCTGCAAGCTGATTTTCAGACTTTGCTGAGAAGCAAAAGCCTTTGCTAAAGCCACCGTGGTGCTGTAGCCAGGTCTACACGGACACAGGGTATATAGCTCCTGAGTTCATGCCCGTCTTTGCAGAACTGTAAGCTCTTACAGCAATTAGCTCATCTCATGGCTTACAGGCATACCCTGCTTCAGGCTATTTGAGTTCTGCCTCATGTTCACAAGCTTCATCCTGATCTCCTGTTTTTTGCTGCATTTGTGATATATTTGTGATATGAACAAATAACTCCTGTTCTTTGTTCATTCTTCGACTCAAGTTTTTTAATGCTGCAGTCTGGGAGACTGGTGGAACTGACACTGAATTTGGAGAGCATGCTTTGCCAGGAGATGTGCTGGGAAGCTGCTAGGTTTCCCTGAGCTGCCATTTCCCAATGGATTTTCATGTCACTGCAGTGAGAATGAGCAATAAGCTAATATTTGTCAATAAAAATATCCTAAGTCTATCCAAGGATGGAATATTTGATAGCAGACAACCTTGGAAGTTTTAAATTCTGCTTTGAACAAGAGAATGAGAAGAAGATAGTTGTAAAAAAGGAATAAAATTGGTACAATCTAAAAATTTCTAAAGACTTTTTATCAAATAAACATTGAATAGCTCGTCTTACATAGAAAGGCTTTGGAAAAGCTTGAAATTAAAGATCTGCTACAAATATGTTGGGGGAAGGAAAACATGGAAACTGTACTCAGTTTGTATGTTAACCAGAAAGAAGTTGGATACTTTACTCTGTACCCCAGCCATGGCTAATTTTATTCTGCAATTTACCCACAGTTTTCAGCACAGGTTTAGATGATCAAGTTCATCCTACCTGATGCAAGAGTGTTCATTACACAAGCTACAACATTTCTATGCCCTCTTTTTTTCCACAGGCTCAGGTGCCCATGTGAGAGCAGAGATCACTGCTCTTTGCACTGGGCCACTCTGAGACTGGCACAATTAACAGAACCTTCTGTTGAACATTTCTCTCCTTCTGGGATGGACTGTGAGAAGAGCATGGAAGGTCTCCCAGCTCTTGAGTGAACCAGCCTGTGTTCATGCTGTGAAGCAGGTGGCTCCAGGCACATTAGTGCAAGAGTCTTCATCACTGCTGTCACGTAAAAAGACTGACACTGTCTTAGCAAAGAGCTCAGGGTGGGAAAATGGTGGGGCTTGTAAATCTTAACAACATGACATAAATTGCCAAACATAGGTCAGGGAAAGCCTGAGCGCTGAACCCCTGCTTGGTCACACTGCATAGGTGTTGCTGTTACAAGTGGACCTTTCCCCCAACTCCCCACAAATGGAAAGGTTAGCACGCTGCAGGGTGGGTAATGAGACATGTGGTGTAATTTAATTTTTACCAGACATCACTCCCTGGCCTTTTTCTATTAAGCAGTACAAATATGGTCTTAATGACTCTTACTGATGGAGGACATACTCCTGTGGATGGCAGTTTGCTTCCAAACCTCAAGTATTTTAATATCCACCTTGGCATAAAAGTGGAAGCATCTCTGCAGTTGGGTTTTCATTAGCCTTACAGTGTACAGATGCAATGAAAACAATTCTCTAGAGGACTTCCCATGCTGCCATACACTTGATCAGGCTCATTTTCCAGGCTATGTTAAATCACTGACAGCAAGGCAAAGACAATAATGCATGACCTAAGTTATTCCCAAATGCAGGATGTAACCCTTGTCCTGCAGTCACCTGCAGTGTTTAAGGCTGCAGCACAGTCCCTAGCAGGTTTTATCCCATGCCAGCTAGCCTGGACATGGTTCAGGAGCAACACAGAACTCTTCCCTGTAGGTGCTGTGGATAAGCCACCAACACTCAAGGGGAAAAGGGTTGAGTTATATGGATGTGAACAGCATTTTGCTACTTACCCCCTAGGGTCAGACAGCAGATATTGACCCATTTGACTTACTAGTGTAGATGTCACTTACAAGTCCTGGTTAATCCTAGAAGATTCACAGGACATCTGTTGAGACTGGTATAAAGCATGACTGCAAAGTACTAGAGCAATCATTTATGTTTAAGAATGGAGACTTACCCCACCTCAGTGTGTTTCTCCTCCCATCTCTGTGCTCCATCCCTCACAAGTGAGAAGACATTAATTATGTTACGGATGCTCAATCAAAAGCACTTCAGCAGAAGTCAGTGGAAATGTTGACGTACTACTGGGCAGGAGTGAAGGCTGAAGAAGCCAGCCTAGAAGAAAACAAATGGGACCATCCAGCACATATCTCACCAAAGCTTTCAGATATGGATGGTGTGCCAAAAAAAGACATCTGAGGCTATATTCAATACAGATCAAATAACAGAACCTTAGGTGCCTTTTGTTGGTTGAATCCACCCGGTCTGGTAAATATGCTCTCTTATGTATGCAGTATCACCTGGGCACCAAATGATTTATTGTCTCTTGGTTTTCGTTTATAAAACTGACAAAGTCAGGGCTGATAAATGCTGATATATGTTAAATTCAACCAGCTTATGATAAAAGTTGCTTGCCAAGCGGCGACAGCTGGCTGCCTCAGTAAACATGTCATGTAGCTACCTTCACCCCTGAGGAATGTTGATTGCCATTTGATATAATAAAACATTTTAAGGTCCAAAGGAAATAGGCAAGGAGGTTAAATGCAACAGATACATAATGCTACCAGCCGTAATGTCTACCACTTAAAAATTTACTGCCAAGTAGCAAAACAACTAATACCTGCTTCAGTGAAACCTGCCAGGGCAGAGATAATGATTGTAAGTAGATGTGAAATAATTATAATCACGATGCTTCCGGATTTACAGGATACCATTGCTGAAGTGTCACCCAGATGGCTATGGAAGGAAGAAAGCATCGTGTTGGGAGGAGAAGTCAGTACTACTCTGTACAGTTAAGTTCCTCCAGATATGTCTACTGTGGCAGGCCCAAAGCAAAGCCTGGAGCCTGGTGTGAGCCATGGCTAAGAGAGGGTGCATCCCCACCCCTCCTCCTGGATGTGCGTACCAAATCCAGGCACTGACACCATCAGCCCTTGGTGCTCTTGAGGCTAGTCTACACTGCAGGCAAAAGAACTTTTAAGTCCATGCTGAGTCATGGCAGAAGTCTGAATCTTCTCCTTGCATCTTCAAACTTGTGCCTGACACAGAGATTGGGCCTGAGGCAAGATGCAGCTCTTGAGTGGACTTGGGTCCACACTTAAGTGCCAAAGGAGTACTTAGGTAATGTGACTGGGAAAATAAGAAGAGCTTGGGGGCACCAAAATTCATTTCAAACCTGGTAGAGAAGTGTGGGGAAGCACCTGTGTTCAGGAAAACCTGCCCATTTCTTCCCAAGCTTTCCATTGGGCTAATTAAAAACATTGCCTCTCCCACAGAATTTGCAGCATTTACAATACTGAACCTTTGGGCTTGTACAGTGGTAGGAGTAGCAAGGCACTGGAAGCCTTCACTGTAATATAAATAATAAAATAGTAATATATGAAAACCTGATGTTGACAGTTCCAGCGCTGGAAAAGATTCATAGCATGATTTACAGTCCTACCTTGTAGCGAGTAGCAGCTATTTTATGAATCATTATTTCTGTCACATTGATTTAAGACAAACCTTGGCATTACCATCCCAGGGTAGTCTGGTTGCTGTGAGCAACCTGGGTGTTTTCAAGGGACTCATGTGAGTGCTTTTTACCAGGCTGCAAGAAGGACAAAAAACTGTAGGTTAAAGTAACATAAAAGCATCTTGTTTATAAGAACAGGACATGGTAGCAACCAAAGTATTTCAGAGTCAGCAGGGAAATCACTTAGTTGCCTAAATCTTCATTCCAAGGGTCCTTTAGTTGTGTAAGATAGTCAAGGTACCTACCAAAAATAACATGGGTCCTATGGGAGACATCGCTCTTGCAAAGCTGCAATTGGACATGACATAGGATATCCCAAAGTAGCCCACAGAGCACCTACATTCAGGCGAGTGAATCTGACACAAACCCTTTTTGTTTTCTGAAGTGTTGCCTTGATCTTGTTCAGGCAGATTGCCCCTCTGAGTAGCTCTGAGGAGCTGTCCCTTTCCCCTTGCAAGGGCATGGTTGAAGTCAAAGTCCTGGGAGCCTAGAGGGATTCAGAGCATGCTGGGTGTGTGAAAGGCTGTTCAGCCAGGAGACAGACTATGCTAATCCCTGCTGAAAACTCCTCCAGAGCATACTGGCCTGCCTTTGCCCTATGGGGTGGTCCTGCAGTTCCATTTAATAAAATATTCTTGTGTGGTTTTCTTCTAATGATGTTCTGCAGAGCATAAATGTGCTCCACACATGCACAAAGAGACAAACCTCTGCTAGACCCTGTGGGAATTTACTGGAGAAATGTTATTGAAACCTGGCACCAGATGTCTCATCCTTTCTCCACTGCCCCATTGCAGGACCAAGTGGTCCTTGCTTAATATTTACTGTTGTTTCCCTGTTAGGATTAACATATTGTCATATTTAAAACATGTAATACTTTATAGGAAAAGCATCTGCAAATTCTGGGGGACTCCTACTGCTGTTTTGGGTCTCTGGCATAGTGACAATAACCATCAATATGATGGTTTCACTGCCCCAGACTTTCTCCCCTGCAAAATTCCTCTGCCCATGAGACAGCTTTTTAGGTCAATATGCCCATGTGCATAGCACAGAAGAGCTGTGGATGACCAACAGAGCAGTGTCACTAAGCTCACACGTAAAACTCCTGAGATGCACAGTTAGAAGCTGTTACTAAGGAACAGCAAGCAGGACTGGGAGCTTGTTCTTGGACTTCACTTTACTCCCAATTTTATCTCCCTCCTCCCTGACCTCAGGGCCACAGGGGGATGGAGAATGGAGCTATGCCCTGTTCATCATATGTTGTCTACATGCTCCTTCCTCCTCAGGGTGAGGACTCCTCACACTCCTCCAGCATATGGTCCCTCCCACAGGAGACAGTCTTCCATGGCTCATTTCCATGGGCTGCAGTTGTTCACAAATTGAAAAGAAGAATGTCAGTGCAATGTAGACAGAGGGAAAAAATCGAGTATGTCTGTCCTTCTCCTTAAAATTGTCCTGCAGGTAACTGTTGGATGTAGGACTGGAGAGCAGAAAATTATGGAACATATATAAACTTGTCATGACTGGAGAAAAAAATCCGACATGTAATTTTACAGTTTTGTTTTCTTCTTCAAAAGTTCTTGAACCAAAATTACTGCTCTGCAATGATACACATATATATATATATATATATATATATATATATATATATATATGTTACTGATACTGTTCTTCAGATGATGTCAGGTGACTCACAGTACCTAAGGATGGGATCAATTACTATGACCAGCCCACAAAGTCTTGCAATTGTTTTGCAACTGGAAATGGTGTTCTGATTAGACAATTTTTTTGAGAATGTGTTTGCCTCTATCTCAGAAAATGCAATTCCTCTTCCAAGAGGTGGTTTCATTTTTTTCTGTAAAAATCAGAATTTTGGTCCAAATGCTTCTTGGTTGAAGCTCTGGGAGTTTAAAGGTTATTTTTTAAATTAAATTGAATAAACTTTTATTTTTAAGAACAACCATCTTCAAATTTTGTGTTTAGGGCTACTAACTGATTTTATCATCTTACCAGGCTGTTGTGAATTCAAAATCCTGATTTATAGCTTGTTTTTCAAGTCTGTGGTTTCTGCAGAGATGTACCTGCAAAGACTGTCACACCTGAAATTAATTAATCCAGGACTTCAGCTTTTTTGGAGGTGTTTCCTTTGTAACAACCTGTGTAACTTCACCTGTTGAAATGGCTTTCCTTGAATGTCTTTAACTGAAAAACTGCAGACGATACATAATTTAATTGTCTGCCAGCATCTGGCAATATAAACAGTGTTAATAAGCCAAAAAACATTTTTGTTCTTCACAGCTCTTTTGTAAATAGTAAGCCAGTCTGGATCATGATTACATAAAGAAAGACTCAAGGTTCCAAATCCCTAAACTGAATTGATGGTCAGAATTTTCCAGACTGACAGATGAGAAAGAAAGCGATAAAGGACTGCAAGGAAATACCAGGGAAATATTTGGTGTCTGTTTGGAATATTCATAATTGTCATTCACCTATTTTCAAGTAGGTGTCCTAATTCGTGTCTAGTCCAGGTCTATCCCCTAAGCCCCCTCCCATCCCATCCCATGTCACCTAACCATAAAGCTGAGTTTCTGCATGTGGAGAAGAGGTGCTGCCCATATCTGAAGAAGGGTTAGCAAGTGCACTTCTCAGGGCTTTGTGTGGGAAGACGCTTTAACAACCTACTGCCTTCATGCCTTCCTGGAGAGAACCTGTATCCTGTACAAGGACGTGGAACTGTCTCCACCTCCCAGTGTGGACCAGCCCCGGGCACTTAAATGATGCATTCTGCTTAGACTGGCAGTGGGTGGGTGGCACACATCTATTTTACATCCCTATTTTCACTGAATGCTTTACAGAGTATTTTCTTATAACACCTCTAGAGTGACCTTCCTGTCACCTTCAAACAGGTTCCCAGTTGGTCACAGCTTCTGTCTCCACCAGTGGCAGCTGGTAAGTCAGTCCTGGAGTGCTTGTCCTAACTCCCTGAACTGAAATTTTCTATCTACTCAGCAGCTGCAGCCCTAACCCCCAACTTGCTAACATTATAAACTTCTTGTTAAAGCATCCTAGAATTCGTGCATCCAGGTGCAGTCTTTGCTCATCTGTACACACAAACACTTTGCAAAGCACACCTGTTATCACCAATTAGAATTGTAGGAAATTTGCATAACTTGTATTTCTGTGCAGGGAATGAAAAAAACCTTGGGGGTCTGCAAAATTAAACCTGCCAAGCCCTGTGACAAAAGCAATCTGTGTCTGAGATGACCACCTACTTACACAGGACACTTGCCCCTCCAAGGGGACTGCAATAACAAGTCTTCTTCCCAGCACACAGCACCAAACCTCCAGTTGGAAAGCAGGTGGGAAAGAGAGGAAGCTTTTGCTGGTTCTGGGAGCAGCTTGGAGACATCATCCAGCTCTGACAGCCCAAGCTCTCTCCTGCCTTCAGCAGAGCTATGGCTGGGGACTGCACACCAGTATGAGAGGCAGAAGGCTGGCAGCAGTGGCTCCTGCCATGCTCTGGCAAACCAGACCATGCTGAACCTGAGAGCACAGGAGCCTTCTGTTCACCACCTCCTATGTGGTCACAAGGAAACCTCAGTGAGAAATAAATGCTCAGACCACTCTTCAGTCCATGAGCCAATAGTACATCTCACAGACAGCAAGAACAGAACCTGAACTGGCTGACCACAGGACACTCCTGGCTCAGGTTTTTACTGCTTGTGAAAAAAATAACCTACCTACCAATCAATCAGTCAATCAATCAATCAATCAATCAGAAGAAAAACCTCTTCAGGGAACTCAAGGAGCAAAGGGTGATGTATTAACTTCCTCCAAGAACATCTTTCCACTGGGGAATGGACTTCTCCCTGGTCTTTGTGCATGCCAGCTAGTGTTTTTCATGTCCATGCAGAGAAGCTGTAGGAACTTCTATGGAAGGAGACTTCCTTCTCTGTGCCTAGCCAGAAAGATACTGCAGGTGTCAGGGTTGGGATATAGGTGTTTGGGATGGGGGAATGGTCTTTAGGAGGAGGCCAGGTTCCTTGATGGCCTGTCTGACTTTAGAAAACCAGTGAACTTCTGTGTTGTTTCCTGAGGCAAGAAGCTGCTCTGTCTTTCCCAGCCCTGTAGACAGCAGTTCTTCCCTCTTATGTTGAGACACTCCTAAGGCTGCATATTTCTCACATCCAGCAACACATTCCCACTGCTGACTCCATGAGGGAGATACCCTGAACACAGAGCAGCTGATAAATGAATACATGCCAGTGGCAAGATGGCAGGACATGTGGCCAGTGGATACATGGGGCATGCTGTTTCCCAGGGGCAAAGAGGCTACTGTTGGCTGGCAGCTGGGCTACTGCTGGGCATGGCGTGATCTCTAAGGATCAGGCGGGAGCTTTGCTCAGGTTCTCTGAGGCTGTGCTAAGTGGCTGGCATGGCTCAGGCTCCAGGCACAGTCCAGAGTGTCTGTGGATGGAAAACAGGTGAGTGAGGGACATGAGAGCAGCCTGATACCCTGATACCCCCACATTCACACCTCAGCCAGATGTGCAGGGCAAGAAACTGGAGAATATGTATCTTGCGCTTGGTATCATGTTTGTATCAGGCTATTGATATGACAATAGCAATGTTTAGAAATTAATTAAGGGCTTTGGGCAACTTCCCACCTCTTCCTTCTCTCCAAGCCCCAATGTACAAGTGTCTCACTAGCAGATAATGCCAAATTAAAACAGCAAGACATGTAGGCGGGATTTTTCTCACGTAACTACAGAAGTCCAAGCCTAAGTTAGTTTTGCCTTTGCAGAAGGTGAAGACTCATGAGCTAAACACATTGCCTCCATTTGCCTAGTGCTCATGTCAGGTCAGTGATTAGCAGCGGCATTTTGCCTTTCCTGAGTACAGCTCAGAGGTTGTCTCTGAGGGCTTGGCTGGCCACCTGGCCCTCAAAAGGAAAAACCCTGTGGAAAAACCATACAGCTTTGTGGTCTGCAGAGAGCAGCCCCCAGAACCCAGCCCTGCTGCTCTCTCTGAGGAGGATTAAAACATTTGCAGCTGTACACAGGGAACAAGTGCAGCCCTCAGCAAGAAAAGGGGTGCTGGATAGGCAGGGTCATGGAGGCAGAGAGACCTGTGCCGGGACCTGGTTTAAGGAGGGTGGCTGATGTGGGAAGCAGCACATGGCCAAAATACAAGCCACTGGATGGCAGGAGGAAGAATGGGACTGTGGCTTTGCTGAATTCTAATTTAGAAGCCTTTTCCCCTTTGTTTCATGGAATGTCTAAGTCTGACACTATAAAAAAGAAATAAGGAGCTTGGGTGAAACCCCAGGGAAGGGCACAGAGGGTGTTCATGGCATGGCCTCACTTCCACAAGAGTTTGTTTCCTTCAGCATCCCTTCCACAGCTCCTGCTTGGCTCCTGCAAGGGCATCAGAGCCCCAGAGGATGCTGGCTTCATGTGTCACAGCTCCAGACAGGAAGAAAAATCATGGAATACTTTGGGTTGGAAGGCCCTTAAAAATCCTCTATTTTCAACTCTCCTGCCATGGACAGGTATATCTTTCACTAGACCAAATCCTTGGAGCTAATTCCACATGCCCCCAGAGCTAATGTTTCATCTTAGAAAAAGTATCTATCAAGGATTTGAAAACACAGTGATATCAACTCTGAATTTAAAACAATTTATGCATAGACCATAATAACATTTTAATGGGGAAAAAATACACAGTCATTTCAAGCTTGAGAAGTCTAAGTACTATGGGTTTGTATAAATGGCTGATACGTTATTTGTTTATTGCACAATTTGCTTTTTTATATTGTTTGTCAGACTATATAATTTTAGGTGAAAGCTTTTTAGCATGCTACGCCTGCCAGAAGAACTTTCTAATACACAAGTTTCTGCTCCGGTGTGCGTAGAAAATAGTCCACTAATTGCCTTCTTACCCACTCTAGCACTGTTAACCAGAACCTGGCTGCTCTGTAAATTAGGCAACCATATTAATGGTGCTGCTGCACAAATCAGCTGAGCACTACACAGTTGATTTCATTTGAGGTTCACAAGAGGGTCATTTAGGTTAAGAAACAGGTTTTGGCAACGGTAACACTCTTTTATTAAATTGTAAGTTTCCTAATCACAATGGGGAGCAGGAAGCAATCACTTCATAGGGCACCAGCCAAGAATGGGGAACCTGGAATCTTTTGCTGGATTTATTTCTTGGGACAGGTTCCTTCCTTCCTTACTTCCTTCCCTTCCACAGCCTTTGCCTGTGTTGGTCTGCTCTGGATCTTTGGAGACTGCATATTACTCCAAGAGGAGGTCATTCTAATTTGAGCTAGTGGCAGGACCATATGGCCCAGATGGCTGTGGGGTTTCTGAAAGTGTCTTTGCTACAAGATGATGTCTCACTTCCTTCAGTTGCTATGATGAAATTATTCTCATGAAGGTTTCTGCAATGCCACGTGGATTTTATTGACTGTGAAAAACTGTTGTAGGTGCAACACAGAAGAACTGCCTCAAGCCAAAAGATCTAATGGTCATGGCTGGCTATAAATCCAGTGGCTGGGTGTTGCTGTGCTGTAGCTTACTGTGCGGTGTTTTAAGGCTCAAGCATTCATTTGCTCTTTAGCTGTGCAGACACCAACTTTGTCAAGGGTCACTGCAGGCTGCCCAGAGCTTTTACAGACTGAAATGAGCTGAGAGCACCAACGATCTCACAGTCCCTCTGCAAGCACTCAATGCTTGCTAGGACCCAAGTCCAGAGGTGCCCTCCCAAGGATTAAATGCCCAATGCATTTCTTACCAGTTAGGAGAGACTCTGACCATTTGACTCTCCCTTAATGTACTACAAGACCAAACAGTCTCTTAAGTCACTCTGGGTGTTTTCTGACTGCTGCTTTTTAAAGCCTCCTGTTATTCCCAAAGCTTGGACCAAATACTGAGTTAATGATTACTGGGTGAAGTTTCAGTGGTTATTTTGAGGGGACAACCTTTTCCAGCCTTCTGGACACCTGAGGCAGGACATTTAATCAATGTCTTTGTCCTTGTCAGCTGATGCATTAAATCAGGTGGTGTTCAAGTACATAAAATCATTTCAAGCATTGACAGTGGGCTTTCCAGCGTGCAGGTAAGGAGCAATAAAACCTACATGCATCATTCAGAGAATAAAAATCAGGTTGAGTTTTCAATTAAATGTGCCAACCTATACCCATTATGTGTGTGCACTTCATCATCCCTTCGTAAAGATATTGATTTTTTTCTAGTTGTCTGTGTAACTGTGGATTTAAATCAAAGCTTTATGAACTTGAGCTGGACTTGAATTGTGACTCTTATGCAGAAATAAATACATAAATACTGAACAGAAGTAGTATACAAAATAAGGAAATTGATATATAATTAAGGGATTTGGAAATACTAGATGGAAATATAATTAAGAAGATTAGAACAGAGAAAGAGAAAGTGAAAGAGAAAGCAAATGAAAGAAAATGGTGGAAGACAAGGCAAGGGGCAAGAAAGGCAAGCACAGGGGTTTTGCAGATCAATGGAAATATTCGAAGCTACATGGATCCTTAATATGTCTAAATTGCACTTAAAACAGTGTATTATAAGTAAATAACCAAAGCTAAGAGATGTTACACTGTACAGGAAATGTTCAGATAATTTTATATACAATGGAAAGCAGTGGTCATTGCCACTGAGCAAGTGAGAAATCCATATTATTTAATTTGCACTACTTATTTTTCTCTTAGTGAGTTATCTGTGAGAAAATTCTACTTACATTTCCTTCATTTTTTAAAAACATGAGAGGTCCAAAAAGTTTGCAGAAGGCAGATGTATCAATTTAGAAAATATATCATTATTTCAATATTTAGAATGGAACCTGTGTTAATGACAGAATGAGCCAGTGAGGTGTAGATGGATACATTTCTCTTCCCTTGTTGGATAAACACAAGAGCTAGGCCCATTGTAGTGTATTACACAGGCAAGGAAATACAAGCAAGGAAGCTGACTGAACAGCTTCAGTAGATACCTGTGACATGGCATTTTGTCTGCTGCCCTCCTCCTCCTACCCATGGCTCTGCCCTTATCTGCAACAAGTTATAGACAAGCTCAGTTAAAAGAATGCTGCTTTTGTTCTACTTTGCCTCCATAGGTCCTTGAGTTCCAGACTGATTCACTGCTGATTTTAGATCACCCCTGCTCAGAGGACAGAGAAGTGAGTTTTCTTGTGGATTTCTTCCTAGCACTTCCCTTTGTGCAGTTTGAAAGGTTTACAGCATGTCCAGAGATTATGTGGTATCAGTTATGGAGGGAGGAATGAAACCTGATGCCTTGATTTTCAAATGAATTTCAGCCATTGCATAACCATATAAAAACCTTCTGAAATCCATGTTAGATGAAATTTCATAAGGCTAAAAAGTCTCCCCTAGTTATTAGCATCCACTTGATATGCTCCGAAGTGCTAAGAGCTGAGAACAAGCCTGTGTGGACAGCACTGAAAGGGTTGAAGACACTTCCATAGCCTGGTGTCATTGGGTGTTCCCTAAAAGCTTCCCCTTGTCTTGGGAGTACCTCAAGCTGCTGCAGACCAGCTGCCGAAAAAAGAAAGGTGTTTGCAGCTGGAAACTCATTCTGGAAAATTTAACCCAAGAGATTGACCAAGATTAGATCAAGTCCCTTTGGCCAGACATACTGGAGCACAGCCCAGGTCCTGCTTCCCACTTGGGCAGAGGGATGGTGAGAGCACAGCCTCTCTCTCTCCTGGCCTCCAAACCCATGTTTTTTACTGTGGGCAGGGAGCATACCTTCAATTACTTTTCTTTGAAGGGTGTCCACCTCATGTGTCTTTTGCATAAATCACCTTCTTCCTCCATGCCCAGGGCTGGAGGATGGAGTGTGAAGAATTTTCCCTGCAGGGCTCAATATCACAACTGCCGAACAATGAGCTCTCATTCAGCCCTCAGGTTTCAGGCAGGGATCTGCTCGCTGTTGTGAACACATAAAGGACTTGGCTGCTAAATTTTAAGATGTATTTGTGGAACCTGTGTGATGTGCAGCATTTCAAAGTTTGATTAAATGTTGGTCTGGAGAGACATTGCTGTGGGACAACATCCCAACAGGAATGCTAACATACTTAAAAATCCAGCAAAGAAACACAGCAGCTAAGAAAACAGAGCAGGAAAATTCTGCGCAGGGTTGCTGTCTCCAGATATCTGCTATTCCTGTCCTCTACTCTTGTTTGGGATCAGCCATACACCATTGTTTTTGCTTTCAGAGCCTTGCAGAGGAGGCAGTAACTCCACAACCTCCCTACATGGGGAGCTACTGTGCATCACAGTTTCCCAGCTTCATCTTCATACCAGTCCAAACAATTATAAGCAGTTTCCCCACATGCGTGGTGGGAGGTAGAGATACAGAATGGAAAATTTCAAATCAAATAGTTGAAGTCCAGTAAAGTTACAATGGTCAAACAAGAGGGGAGGGCTATGGTGAGAACTGCCAGGTGTGACTTGCCTGGACAGGTTCAGTCTGAGCCCCAAACCTCATGTGCCCTGAAGAGCCTGTGGTCTAAGGGGAAAAAAAATCAAGCAGTCAGGGGATGTGAGGAGGAGTTCTTTCAGGCTGATGATTCTACCCTGTATTCTTCTAGCTGTAACTTTCTGGATAAATATACAGATATATATATATATACATATTGATTTTTTTCTACTCTTATCTGGTATAATAAACATTGAGTAGAAAGAAAAAACTGTGGGGCAAACAACATGAAACAGCTGTGTTTTCAGTGGGAAGGTTCACAGTATTCAAAAGTAATTCCTCAGCTCTTCTTACAAGACAGTGAAATTCTTCTTCAGCGCTTCCCTGGTGATAATGAAATAATTAATTTTGGGGAAGATGGAAAAAAATTCAAAGATGTAAATTAGAATGTGTATAAAGAGACTACATATATAAAAGACTCTACTATTCTCAGCTTTCCCAGGGCAAATTCCCTATATATTTCCTGGACAAGGTCTTGTTTAAAATGGTTGCGTAAACATGTCTTCCTGCAGTTCAAGCTCTCTTCTCTCACACCTGCGGTGTGAAGAAGCTGATGTGTGGTGGGAAGAGCAAACTGAACCTGCTGTGTGCCAATGCTGAATCATTCAGAGGTCTAAAAAAGCTTATTGCCAAAAAAAAAAAAAAGCTGATGAACCAGTCTTACTTTAGGGCAGGTGGAATAGTTCGTGCTCTCACTTTTATCGTTAGCTCTAAGAGGGAAAGACAGATTTGTTTTCACATGGTTATTGATTATTAACCAGCTTTGTGAAAGGTTACCTTTCTGCTAGATACAGCCATGGTGGGGGGTTAAAAATCAATCCCTGGGAAAGCTCTGTTTCCCAGTCAACTTCTCCCACTAAGGTCCCTTGCCATGGATAGAGTTTACCCACGTTGGTCTGAGCGCAGAAAAATATATTGTGAATATGCTCCACTCACCTTCAGTACTTCTTTTCTGTCTAAATATGGATTCCATAAAAGAGTTTGAGCAGTCATTAAATATTATACAGATGGAGAAAATCTAACCAGATTACTTTAGGAAGTGTGACTGAACTATACTCCTTACTATTTTACACTAATTAGACAGTTAAGATGGTGGGAGGAATGATAAAACTGTCATCAGTTATAACAGGAACAGGGGCTAATTGAGTAGGCATTCACAAATTACTTGTGTTGAAAGGCAAACAAAATGCTCCTGTCACCTTTCCTCGGGAAAAAAAAAAAGGTAATATTGCATCCAGACAGCTTTACATTTCACTGATTTCAGCAGCCTGCAGTGCTGTCTGTCAGACACTACTGGGGAAGACTTCCAAAGAACAGTGACTTTCATCAAACCCCTGTATTAACCATTTGGAGGTAGGAACATTGCAAATGCCCTTTAATTTCAAGAAGCATGTTGTGTATACATTTGATACATTTATTATATATTTTAAAACCACATAAATATGATGTTAGGCTTGTTACTTTTCCTTCTGAACCCCTGGCCATTCAGAGATTTGTATTATATTGCAAAGTTTTAGGCTTCATATAATATGAAATGAGTTTACTATGCAGATTGTCTCTTCTCTGTCAAACATCAGGCTAGAGGAATATGATCGGATCTTGACAAGTCCTTAAAATGTACTTGAATCTAATATGCTAAGTCAAATATTGCAGTGAAGTTATTGTGTGGTGTTACTGTAGGATGACAACAGCTGTGTATCTGAAGCATTTGTTACTGCTGGTCGAATATCTGAACTCCTGTGCTTGCATTGAGGATAATTACAACCTGCTGTTCTACTTAGCATTGCTACTATCACCATCATCCTTTAATTACTGGTACAGAATCATGGATTCCTTTCAGTCTAATCTCTTGGACTAGCAGGGTTACTATAAGAATTTCTGTTTATGTGCACAAATATCTTAAGGGTGAGTCTCAGAGGATGGTGTCAGACTATCTTCACTGGCATCCGGTGACAAGACAAGGCACAATAGGCACAAACAAAAACATGGGAAATTCCATTTGAATATGAAGAAAAACTTCCTTGCCTTGAGGTTGGCAGAACACTGAAAGAGGCTGCCCAGATAGGTTCTCCTCTGGAGATATTATATCTGGAGGTTGTTCTCAACCTGAACTACAACTGTATTAATTGGGTTTTGGGACCAAGCATCAGACACAATACCAAGCTTTTCAGCTCCATGGGTGAAGCTGGAGGATTTAAACAAACATGCCAGCCACAAATACCCCCAAATTATGAGCAACTTCTACAGTCCTTTAAAACTTCCTAGGGCAGGTAAAATAAAGGATCTCCAGCTGAACTGCAGCATACATCCAAATAGGATTCAAGGTGAGTGGTGATTCTACCTGCTCCATTGTTGATTTGTTCCTGTGTGATACATGCCCATTACTTTTCTCTGTTTTCAATGGTTAAAACTTGACTGTACATCTATCAGTGATAATAAAGATGTTTGTATCAGCCATTTTTTCCTTGCATGGTTGTCTACAGACTGAGGATGGCCAAGTTTCTTGTCATTCCAAGCCTGCCAAAACCAGACTTGGGGAGTAAAGACAGGAAAGTTCTCAGCAGAGATTACAGTGTATATACAGGAGAACCTGAGCTCACCATTCAAAGTCCATAAATGAGCTAGAAGTAAGAATGCACCTTTTAATTTCTTACATCGTGCCTACACATCTCCAGGCTCTTCTAGTTGGAAAATTAAGACTGTTTAAATGCAGTCAGCTGCAGGGCCAGCAGTGTCTCACATGGCAGCACTTAATCTGGGGAACACTTTGCTGCAAGGTGGTGGGAGGCAAAATGTTTACATAAAGTTTCAGGGGAGACTTAAAATGTGAAAAAATCAGCTGAGGACTATTACATTCATAGCACTTGGGAACTCCTTGGAGCAGAAAATTCTGGGAGTTTAGTAGAAGATGTTTTGGTGTCTTGCTGCACCCTTCTGCAGCTCTCTTGAGTGATGCATATTGACCGCTTTCGGGGACGAATTTGTGTCTGCAGAGCCCAGTTCTGGGGCGAGTGAGGCCATTGGCTTTTCCCATCATTCAAATCGGCCTCCACCATCACCCATTTTCCACATCAAGTGGAACATTTCCCACTCCGGTGGGACCCATTCACTGCTCAGAGATTTCTCCCGGGAACCCACAGCTGTGGAAGGACTCAAGCCAAGTATCAGTAATTGCATCCCAGGTTGAGGAGGCAGGCAGAGGTGGTCCCTGGGATCTGCCTCCAGCCGGGCTCCCTCCGGGAACTCCGGGCTGCCGGAGGACATCACCACCCCCAGGACGTGGCCGAGGTCCTCAGTACCGGGATACCCAGTGAGGCCCCTTTCCTGCACTGCAGCTCGCCACCTTGTTGTCAGAACGGCAAAGCGTGCGCTTATCGCCTGCTCACACAGGCAGAATGAAAGAGAATTAGCTCTAAATTATACGAAATTCATTTGCTTTGGAGGGTGAAGTGTTTGCTCTGTTTAGAAACGTTCGTTTTAGAGAATGGACCGCATTAAGACACCGGGTAATGGTCCTTCCAGGAGACGAATCAATTTGCTCTGGGTTTTATGGCCTCGCGTTTGTTTGTCCGCACCGGTTCCCCGTGGAAAGCCCGGAGCAGTAAATGCTCCAGGTAACAGATCAGTGGGGAAGGGGCTGTGTGTGCTGTCCTGGGGTCGAGGCACAAGACGTCTCCGGATCAAAGGACACCCGTGCCTGCCAGAATGGAGGCATCGCTGGCGCGGATGGGGGAACCACCACGAAGGGAGCTGGGCATCCCCGCTGGCTGCACATTGTCTTCGAGCCCCGCCGGGTCGCCGGAATGCCAAGGGATGGAGTGGGCAGGTGCCGGGCACAGGGAGCCCGAGCAGCAGCCATGTCTATCTGTAATTCCCGCTAATAAAATACTTTTTCACTATCCGCACTATAATTGGTTTACAGCCTTTTTTGTTTATTTATCCATAAGAGCTGCTGTTAAATGGCTTGGGAAAGCAATCGCCTAATGGCTCAATATTGAATCAAAGCTTCAGTGTGCTTTCTAAGAGATGTGGGACCCGCGTGAGCTCGGAGCGGAAACTCAAAGTGTAATGGACTGGGCGGGTTTATGATCCCACGGAACAGGGCTTAGGATAGAGGGACCGGGACCCTCCTGCCTCGCCGTTCAGGACGTGCATCACCACTGACCGAGCCGAGCCGGGCCGGGCCGGGCCGGGCCGAGCCGAGCAGCCTGCACCCGCCCTACACAGAGCCGCGGGAGCGCGCCCCGACGGCGGCGGCCGAAGCGCCGGTGTCGGGAAGAGGCGGCGAGGGGAGGCGGGCCGGGCAGATAGGAAGCGTGCCTGCACCCGGGCAGGAGAGAGCGGCAGCCGGGCCAAGCGCAGGGAGGCAGGGAAATGATCTTTGTCCCTTTTGGTAGCTCTCTAGCTCTCCGCCTCCTCATAGCCTCGTCACCAAGTCAACCGGCACCAGCTCGGAGCACATTATCTCTGAGGGTCAACACATTGCAGCCCAAGCCGCGGGGAAGGCTCCCAAATTTACCTCTTGGACAAACAATCCGCTGCCTATCGCACCCTCTGGTGATAGCATTGTGGTCCCCCACCGACCGGTGCTGGCCTTCGCCTGGGCTCCGGAACACGGGTACCCCCGAGGGAGCACCCTGCCCGTCCTTGGACATCCACATCCTTAGGGGAGATGCCCTCGCAGCCAAAAGTGCTCCCCTCCAGGAGCCGAGTCTACCCCTGCCCTCCCAGGGTTTTCCTCTCCGTGACCGGGGGTCACTGGGGGATGAGCAGCTTCTGGGCAAGCGAGGGGGAGAGAGGGAAAGATGCATTTAAGGACCGTCCGTCCCGGAGCGCCCCGCGCATCGGCGCAATCCCCTGAGCCCCTGCCCGGCCCCGCAAGCACAGCGCCGCGGGGCTCCTCACCCCAAAGCAGGGAGCAGCACCCAGCAGAAGGGTCTCGGAGTCGGCCCGGCTGAGGGGAAGGAAGGGGGTTGCGGGACCAGGGCCACCCCGGGTGGCCTCCTACGGCCCGCGCCCCGCCCCGGAGGGTTGCGGGAGGCTCACGTGGGGGAGAGGCGCCTATGGGGAGGCGGCGGGAGCCGGGTAGGGCGGTGGGGCCCGGCGGGGCCGCCAGCTGTCAAAGAGGCATCCCGGGCTCCGGGAGCGGGAGCAGCCCTATGTGTCCCTAAGCTGCGAAGCCCCCTTGGCCCCGCTCGCCATGAACACCGAGGAGCAGTATTACGCCTCGGCGCAGCTCTACAAGGAGTCGTGTGCGTTTCAGAGAGCCCAAGCGCAGGACTACAACCCCAGCCCCCCCGCCTGTCTGTACATGGGCAGGCAGCAACAGACTCCTTATTCCAGCGCCTTAGGGGCTCTCGAGCAAGGCAGCCCGCCAGACATTTCACCTTACGAGGTGCCCCCCATCACTGAGGATGCCGGGGTCTCCCACCTGCATCACCATCACCACCACCACCCTCATCTTCCTCCTCCCCACCAGGACGCGCTGCCTTTCACAGACGGGGCGGACACGGGGGCTATAGAGGAGCCCCGAGTGCAGGTGCCTTTCGCCTGGATGAAGTCCACCAAATCGCACGCCTGGAAGGGACAGTGGACCGGTAAGCCCCGGCGCATCGCTCTGCCCACCCACCCCAACCCCCCCGCTTCTGTCCCTCTCGGCTCTCAGGAGCCCTCCCTTGCACCGGTCCTGCTCCCACCGCTCGGATGCAGTGTGGAGAGGTCCCGGAGGGTCATTTCCCCTTCGCCAACCTCTGCAGACCCACTGCTCTGGGGCTGCTAGTGTTGGGTTGAAGCTGGGGAGGGAGCCGGCGCTCCCCTCTCCCTGCGCCTCAGAATTTATTAAGGAATTATTTTTCACCAGTTAACTAATTTTGGCCAAGCCGGGACGTCGCGACGCCTCTCGGGAGCTGGTTCCTCGGGCAGCACGGTGTCCCCGCGGGCGCGGCGAGCTCCGCGCGAGGGCCGGGTCGCGGAGGCACCTGCGAGGTGGAGCGGGTGGGGAAGGGGCAGGCAGGGCTGGCGGGAGGGGACAGCCCCAGGGCACAGTCCCTGCGCCCACTGTGCGGCCTCAGGGCAGTCGCCGAGACCCTCCCGGCTGCCTCTCGGCTCTTCCCGGCGCAGACCCCATCTCCCCTCCTCGTCCCTCTATCCCTCCTGCTCCCCGGCGGGCTTTAGCCACAAATGCACCTCTCCACGTGAAAAAAAAAAAAAAACAAAAAAACCAAAAAAAAAAAACCAGGGCACGGAAAACAATGCACAAACGAAACAGAGCTGCCAGTGAGGGGAAGAAACTCTATCTAGGCAGAAAGTTCCGCTTCCCAACAATATTTCTGTCTCTGCCTGCACAATGTTATCGTGTCCTGTGCCCCCGTCACGCCTATACGGCAAATATTATATTAATGGCTTTGTTCAAATAGACAGTTGGAAAAAGGACCGGAGTATTAAAATCTCCACAAAATAGTTTGGGAATTGCATGGGGCAGGCCGAGGGGGAGGGAAGGACAGGCCCGGTCTCCCTAGTGGTGCATCCGCCCACAAAGGTAGAAGAGCGTGCTGTCCCAAACACTCGGGGACACGGCAGCATAGATGGTGCCAGGGTGGAGGTGGGGAGAGGGAAAGAGAAAATCAGATTTTTTTGCATGAGTCGAGTGAATTTTGGGAATAATAATAGTAATAGTAATAGTAATAGTAATAGTAATAGTAATAGTAATAATAATCCAAACTTTTTAAGTACACTTTTTTTTTTCTCTCTTTCTCCTGTACCCGAAGAATGACAAAACCAGCAGGAAAGCGAAACTTTCCCCGCGGAAACCTAAAATTCTTGCCTGTTGTCCCCAGCCCTCCCGGGAGGAGCGGGCAGGGGCCATGCATGACCCTGTCGGTGTGATGCGTGTGCAGGGTTCCTGCCGGAGCACGCCGCAGGAGGAGAAAGGGGCACCGCGCTGTGCCGAGCGCGACAGAGCGCTCACAGCCAAACCCCGGCAGATTTTGTACCGTGTGTGTGGCAAGCTATACGGCTATACGACGATTTATTTTTCGTGGAAACTCTTGGGATTTAGGCGTCCATGGATGCTGCGGGGCTTTGCTCTGTTGCCAGGAAAAGGTGCCCAGAGAGGCCGCGGCCGATCCCGGCCCGGTGCCACACGCCGTGCCCAGCCCCGGGCTCCGTCGCTCCCCCCAGCCTTGTCGGCCTTGTCCCGGGGCCCGACCGACCTCGGCCCTGCGACAGACCCCAGGTGTTCCGCCTCCCTGGTAGCTCCAGTTTAGTTTGAAGTAACAGAACAAGATTTTTTTGATTTTTTTTTTTTTTTTTTGGATACAAACTCATGCATGCATGGGTTTAGACTTCACAACATTTTTATACATATATACATTGATTTTAATATTTATTTATATACGCACATAAGTATGTACACATCACTTCACAAGCATTATATGTGTATTTAAATATATATGTTTAAATGCATGTATAAGTTTTACCCATTTACAAACGCTGTATATATAAATACAAAATCATGGGAATAGGAAGATGAGCGCTGGGAGAGTCCACCTACCTCCCTTGAAATGATTATTTCATTCTGGCTGTTTAAAGCACCGTTCTCTGCTGAAAATCTCAATCCCAAAAACGTTCCCAGAGGGGTGCTGACGCTGGCAAAGGCGGCCCTGAGTTTCCGTGCCCACCTCCCGCCTGTGCTATGCGTGCCCCAGTACCCACGCAGGACTGCGGCGGCCGCGCTAGGAACGGCGATCCCGCTGCCGCCGCTTTTTACGGGAACAAGAAACCCAAGGTTTCATCAACTTGGCCAAATGAAGCGGCTGAGATCCAACTCCCATGCCCGGCCCGGCAGGCCCACTTATTATTATAATTTTTATTGCTTTGTTTTAGAGGGATTTTTTTTGGTGCTTTGTTTGCTTGTTTGGTTGGTTGGTTTTTTTCGAGAGAGATTTTTTAGGGATTAAATATTTCTATTTTGCTTTGGTTTGTGTGTGTGTGTGGTGGAGCTTTTTGTTTATATTTTCTTACCTCTTTAATTTTTTTTTTCATTTAATTTTTACGCAAACCTGAACAATTGCAGCCCCGGATCCAGGAGCCTTTCTGAGCTTTCAGTGTCATGCAAACTGTGGCACGTGAGCTTCTCCCTCGGCTCCAGAGACGGCTCTTCCCTGCAAACCTCACTCAAATCATTGCTAAAAAATACTAAATTATTCTAAAATAAAATAACAGCAGCGGTGATTGCCGCCAGCGGCACCACCTCACTGTGCCCAGCCGGAGTGCTCCCCGAGGCCTCCCTCTCACCCCGCTTGCTTCCCCCCGAGTACCCTCCGAGATGCCCTGGGGTCTTGGGACGTGGTCCCCGCAGCCCGAGGGGGCGGACGGGCGGGCCCAGGCTGACTCTCGCTTCTCTCCAGGGGGATCCTACATGGTGGAACCGGAGGAGAACAAGCGGACGAGGACGGCGTACACGCGGGCGCAGCTGCTGGAGCTGGAGAAGGAGTTTCTCTTCAACAAATACATCTCCAGGCCGCGGCGGGTGGAGCTGGCTGTCATGTTGAACTTGACCGAGAGGCACATCAAGATCTGGTTCCAGAACCGGAGGATGAAGTGGAAGAAAGAAGAAGACAAAAAGCGAGGGGCGGGCAACAGCAATGACCCCGAGCAAGACTGCGTGGTGTCCTCCGGGGAGCTCCAGACCAAGGAGGATCTCCAGGCATGCCCAGCCGGGAACCTTCCCTCGGGAGCCTCCAGGGACCTTCTCGCCCCCAGCCTAGTCCCCAGAAGGCAGCAGGACTCTCGGTGAGCCGCGGGGAGCCCCACGGCCCGGGACGAGGAAAAGGATGGGACATGGAAAAGAGGCGAGAGGCTGGGGTCAGCTTCCCTCCGCCGTGCCGTGCCGTGCCGTGCCGTGCCGTGCCGACCCACTCGCGCCTTCCCCCGGGGTGGCTCCACTCCGAAACACGCGTCCTCAGGAAAGTAAATGTAAGATGCCCAGCTGTGACAAGGAGAGGCTCGCTGTGGGCTCTAGCGCTGGAGGAGGCCTCAAGGAGCCACCGGGATGGCGGCGAGCTGGGCCCCGCTCCCCCCGAGCCGCCAGCTCCTCAGCGAGCCCTGCGGGACAGCTTTCCCCGGGGAAGGTGGGTATCAGGTGGCCACAGACGGTGTGTGTCATCCTGGGGGCACGGAGAGGTCTGGAAACCGGAGGAGAAGCGAGCTCGCTCTGCCTTCCGTGCCGAGGACACTGCTCGGTCGGAGCGCGCGTCCCGCCGCGTCCGTCGGTCCACAAGCGCGGACATGGACCCGAGCATCCCGGTCTGGCACACCGCCGTCCCCGTCCCTTCCAGTCGCCCCAGGGCTTTGGCTCTACCGAAGACTCTATCAGGACTGTTACTTACTTCTTTGGAAACTGGAACCCGGTTTCTTTTGTTTTCTTTTGCTTTTGGGAAAGAAAGAGGGAGGGCAAAGAAAAAATGGAAAAAAAAAAGAGAGAGAAAAGAAGAATTAAAAATTAAAAGAGAAAAAGCCCGCGTGTCCTGCGGGCAGGATTTGTCTCCCCCGATGACCGGCTCCCGATGACTGGCACAGGTAGCCAGACCCTCCTCCGGGCTCTGCCGGCGGCTGCGGGAACCCTGCGCTGCCGCCCGCGGCTCCGCGCCCGTCTGGGCTCCGCGGGACTCCGCGGCTCCAGGGCTCCGCTCGCCTCTTCGAGGGGTGAACGCGAGCCCAGGGATGCAACAGAAAAAGTCGCGGGTGCTCTCCGAGCAGCGAGCAGACAGCGTGATATGTCTGGGGTGTAGGGCTGGTCCCAGGGACATTGTCCTTTGGGAAAAAGCTCCTGCCTCTTTTCCAACTCTTTCGCAAGCTCGGACTCTGCCTTGGAGAAGAGAAACCTCATTGCATCATGAGTTCCTCTCCCGGCGGGGCTCTCTGCGTGGTTTTCTCTGCAGACTTGTTTATACACCCCAGCAGAGGCTGGGGGCCGGCTGCGTCCCGAGGCACTGCAGAGCACCAGGGACTTTTCCTGGGTGCTATTTTTCGGCCCGTCCCGGTGTGCGGGAGAGCTCAGCTCCTCTGGGCTAGAGCGGGGAGAAAGCCCCGGCCGGGGCTTTCCTGCGGCAAGACGGGTAGCGCAGTCCGTGCGGGCCGCCCCGGTCCCAGCCCGCCTTCCCTGCTTCCAGGAACAGCCTCCCCGTCCCGACAACGGCGGGGACTCCAAGTGGGGAGCAAATCCCAGCCCAACCAGAAACAGAAAACTCCGGGTGGAAGGAAGTAGGATCCCGGTCAGGTGGATCTGCCTTCTTTCCTCGACGGGGAGGTTCCTGCCCTGTTCCCGGCAGCAACAACCCCTCGAGCATCCCTCGGGGACCGCCACAGGCCCTCCCGCCCTGCTGGCCCGGGAATGCCACGGGAGGAGGAAAACGAGGAGGACAACCTGTCGCGCCCTGGCCAGAGGGTGTTCCCAGTCCCTCGGCTGAAAGCGAGAGGGAGAGCGAAAAGCTTGTCGCAGGTCTTTGGGGTTTTCTGGTCTTACATGAAACTTCTAACACTAAGGTGGAAACTTGAACTGAAGGTGTGATTTATCTATTGCTTCTCTTTCCTCTGGAGACATTAATATCTGTGTGCAAACAGGACTGTTTCTGCTAATTTTTCCTGCAACTTGTCTGAGAAATTCATCAACCGAGCCTGTATATCCTTATTCATCAAAATGCAGTGAGAACTTTTACTAATAATTATTTGAGCAAAATTCAAATAAAGCTGTTCTGCTTAAGAAGTAAAGCATCATATTAATTAAAATAATATTTCTTAAACTTTTGGGTGACAAGAAGCCATTTTAAAACCTCAGAACTTTTAATCGCAATTCATTAGCATTACCCTGTCCCAGGTAACATGAAGTGGAACAATTTCCATGTACCTTTTACAATGTCTGGCACTGACACTACAATTCGGGAGCCGCTATAAAAACCTATCCAGCCGCAGAAAGGACGTCTTTCACACAAAATACCTCGATTTTATTCTAAGGTTTGTTGAGCACATTGCCCTGGCTGAGCAGCATACATGGTAGCTGAAATGTTGCCTGTCCTTTCTTTAGTATAGTGCATTCAGTTTTGATTTTCTTCATGGACTGCTCTGAAAACTAAAAACGTGCACAATTGATACGAATCGTATGCCCACATGCCAAGGTGTTTTCATTAGTAGAAGCAGAATCAGAACGGCATTACTTAGTTTTAATGAATAAAGTATTTTCTTTATAAGAGCTGACATAGTTTATTTGTTTAGAACTTACATTTATATATATACATTTTTTACAACAGCAGCAATGGAAAAATTAACATTAACTAAATCAAGACAGCTCTGGGACCTTGTAGAAGTAAAGATTCACAGTAACTTCACCTGACAGAACAGCCAGTCCTATACAGTGCTGGGGAAAAGCGAGGCTGACATGGAGAATTATATGGCCACTAGAGGTCTTGAGCCATGTCACCTCACCAAAACCAGTTGTCCAGATACATCCATCTATCTACCTAGGAGGCACCTCCACTGATGAAATAGTTTATTATTTATTTGTAATCACCTTTAACCCCAAGATAGAACATCCATAAAGCATTCTGAAAATACTTTTAAAATTACACAAGAGATAATGAAGTGTGAGATATATTTTTATGTCCTTCTTGGGCAATAGTGAGCTCTTCTTTAGGCAGGTGTGGGAGAGGTATGTCCCCAAAAAATTGTATGTGTTCAGTGTTAATTATTTTAAGGAAAAGCTGAGCAAGATGCAAGGCAATTTTCCTGTCCCTGGATGTACCTTGCATGGCACCCACCCCATCAGGAGCTACCAATTCTACTGCTGGGAGACATCAATTCTACCTGTGGCTCCAGGGAAGAGAGTGAGGCTGCGAGTCTTGATTGACTTTTGCTAGGGCAACACCTCTGCAGCTCCTACTTTGCTCAGATCCATCCCCCATACTGCAGGGAAAGCATTCTTCTCCTTCCTCTGTGCTGCTGAGACGCTGCCTGCCAGCCCATGAAAGACCACAAGGCAGGACCTCTCCTTCCCCTAGGCGGGGCTGAGCATCTGAGGTGAATGTCACACTGCTCAGGATTGTTGTCAACCCTGCCTTACCTCCCCCCCAACAGCACCGTGTCCCCGCATCAGGCAGAAAGGGCCATATGAACAGTAGGATTGCAAGATTATACTTGTCTCCTCTATTACAAACCCTTAGCTTTACCTGAAAATATCTCATTTTAAAGATAATTATGCCCATAAATCAATTCTGAAAGCAGTGATTTAACCCAAGGCGTGAAAGACTTTCCAGTCAGACACTGAAGGCTGTTACCTCCTACTTTGTGATTGTTGCTGCTGCTGCCACAAACAGCTGAAAAGAGATGTTGCAGGCTGAGAGATAAAATATTGCTCAGAAAAGCTTTGGGGCTCTGAAGTGCAACCAGGAATGGGATGCCAGCCCTGCAACCACCATCAAAGCAGTGCCTCATGGCCTGGGCAGTGCATCTCATGGTCTGTCCTCCACACAGGGCAGAGGTGGCTGAGGGTTAAGTGCTGAGTTTCAAGGCATGTTTTTGGACTAGAAAGTTGTCATTGTGCTCCCTTCACTTATTATAGCTTAGAGAGATCTTTACACACTAGCATAGGCAAGCCATGCAACCACACATGCACACACGTGGCTTCCAAAAAACTGTGAGTCAGAAAGGCAATACCCTTTCTGCTTCCTTCTTCCTTGCATGGGGATAAGAACTGCCAGATCTTCAAGGATACTCTTTTCAAAAATCAGGAAGAAATCAAGGGAGGAAAATGAAATTAAATGAAATGAAATTGCAATGAAATGACAATGAAATGTGGAAACACTGCAGTGTCTGTTAGTAGTGAATGTTATCTACTTTCACCTACCCACTAGTTACATTTATTTAACACTTAACATTTATCCTCACTGCTCCTGTCCCACTGGCTACCAGCACCTTTTCCAGTATCTTTCCATGCACTGTGCCAGCACCAATGTGCCCCAGCAGTGCTTTAGCTGCAAGTGCAAAGAATGGTGGAGCAAAGGGGAAAGTGCTTGCAGGCAAGGTTTCTCCTAATCTTTGCCATTCTACATCTCCTCTCCTCCCACCACTTGCTGTCCTGATATGCAGCTCCTCTGTTCCCCAGCACTTCTGGGATCACAACATATTCAGGAACAAATAAAATTCAGAGGAAATTAGCTGAGTGCCTCTCTCCCCAGCGTGCCTTGATGATGAATCAGGCCTGACCAGCTTTATTCATGGAGTAGGAAACTCAAACACGTGGTTCCTCTACTGTAAGGTCTGACGCACTTGCTGCGTCCTATCAGGGCTTGTTCCAGAAATCATTTGCTTCCAGCAGCAGCAAGGAGGAGAGGCTGCACTTGTGCTCCTTCTGCATGGGGTGCCCTCAGGCATATTCACAGGAGCCCTGATGTCTGGTTCCATCCACTAGGATTTACTGGTCACAAGAGGCAGGTGCCTTTGCAAACAGGCACATTCTTCCCAAATAACCCAAAAATAGATTGATGGGAAGAACCTCTGGAGATGTAGGTGAGCTGGACCAACAAGGCAAGAAGATCACAATGAACACTGCAAAAGCAATGCATTTGCTAAGGAACATTGGCAAAGACAGGGTTGCTTTGTCCCATAGCACAGAATAATGGGGGGCAATAGGACAATAAGCTTCTGACAGTGGCAGCTTTATTTTCTCCCTGTTCTTTGACCCAGACCCAGGAGGAGAAAAGCCTCTGCTCAAAGACCCCTTGGCAGAATGATTCAAGATATAAAAGTAAAACACATCCAGCGGGCTCAGAAAGCAGAGGGGGCAATGGTTTGTGTCTCCACTACCAGGGCTAGACTTGGTAGTGGATACTGGAAGAGTTGTATTCAACAGCGATTGGCAGCACTCTGGTGTTTTGTTTGAGCATGGGCCGTGTGTACCACTATATATTCAGCTGTGCCTGCTTTGGACATTCCCTGCAGACCTCAAAGCACTGAGCAGAGGCAGGCAGGGATTAGTGGCTTCACTGCTGTAAGAAGAAATCAGAAGCAGGGGGTGGAGCTGCCCTTGGAGAGAACAGAGGGTGCCCACAGCCCGGGCTTGCACACCAAGCTGTCTCAGGACTGAGGTGGAGCCAGGGGAGGTATACCAGGTCCTGGACTGTGCAGAGACTTGTGTTTGAACACCACTTCCCTGGGCCCGAACCCTTCTCCAGAGAAAAGCAAACAGTTGCCTGTTGGGAGCCTCAGCTGGGTGCGGCATCTCAGAGCTCCAAGTCGTGTTTTGAGCACAAGCCCTCCAGGAGAGGAGGCTGCACCTCCCTGCAGCAAGCAGTAGCAAAGCAGCCCCCTTGCATTCTGGCTTTTAACAACATTTCAGCGCAGCCGGTCAAGTCCCTCTGATTCAAACACGTGTCTCTCACTCCCTGCCAGGATTCCAGCCAGGAGAGCTGATCTCTCATCTGGTGTGCCCTCTCTCCATTTCCACCGCTAAGCCCTTGGTGGTGAGTCAGTATTTGGCTAAGGGTGAGACTGCATGAGGTGACATTGCTCAAGATAAGGTGGCAGAATAGCAAGTCCTGTTTTGGGATTATTATTTTTTTAATGCATTCTGTAAGCTGAATTATTTATCCAAAAAATGAAAACTGTTATAAAAGGGGGAGGAAGGGGAGATCCATTTTACTTTGAAGGCACCAAATCCTTTACCCTGGAATGGATGTGATAGAACTTGCTGTTAAAGTCAGGCTGGTTCCTGGAGCTGTGATTGAAAACCTGCTCACAACTTCAGCCTCTGCTGCTACATTACTGATGGTTTGTTAAATTCATCCCACATACTTTAGTGAGATGGTTTAACTTCAAACAGAAAGAGGTACATCTGATGGCAGGTGTGCAAGACAGCATTTCGAGCTGTGCATTAGATTAAGTGGAGGTAAAGGCAGAGGAAAGAGCCACAAAATGCAGATCTGCATGGCCTTTTCATGACAAAGAAGGAGTTCCTTAGGAGAACTCCCAAAGGAGCAAAAGTAGAACTGAAACTGGAACCAATGAGCTTTCTACTCTATTCTTCTGCTCATAGTAAGATCACTTCAGACATGTTGTTCTGTTCTCTTCACTAATGCCTACATAACTGCAGATTTCACAATCTTCTATGTTCCAGGGCATCATTAGTCCCACCATGAGTGCATTTTCCTAGCATCCAACCAATCTTACACATTGTAGTTATAGCCTGTGGTTTCCTGCCCTAATAGCAAGGAGAGGACACACTGTACTTCTCCTTAAAATAGCATCCCAAGAAGCAAAAGGAAAAGTTTTGGTGAAGAAAATTAACTTTCCAGGCAACTTCTGCCTTATTAGAGACTTTTTAGAGAAGTTACTGAGAGCAGATTCCCAGAGCTCAAACACAGAATCTGGACAGGATGGGCCTACAAAGCAAATAGAGGAATGTTAGTCCAGATAGTGATGGAAGGCAACACTGTCAGTGGGTGGGCAGCCAGAAGGATGAGCTGGCACTGGAAGCAGGAGGGGTCAGAAGAGAGGAAAATGAAGGCTGAAGCAGTGGGTTTGTTATTGAGAGAAGCCAGAGGGAGGCATTAATGGAGAAGGGTGAAGAAAAAGGTAATTGATGTAATGCCAAGACCTCAACAGCTACAGGATTATGGTACCAGTGAGGTCATTAGTTGGGAATGCTGTTTGGCTTCCAGGGAAAAGACATGATACAGAAACCAGGTGCTTTGTGTGTTTTACTTTGCTGTTAATTGCAGCTTGCACCTTCCTTGTAGAAGCTTAATTCCCCCTTGTAATGTGATGGAGTTTTCTCACTTGTCTCCACATTCCTCCTGGTTCATACACTAAAGGAAAATGTGATTCTGGCAGAGATTTCCACTTAATGCAGTTGCTTTGCATTAGTATTTATTCACTGTTACGTGCATGGTTTGTTTCAGCTGTTCCTGGTTATGACAAATCAGGTACTTTGAGTCCTGCTTGCTCAGGGCTCGAAGTCAAGCTCTTTCTTGGCAAAAAATCTAACAAGGCTGCCTCACAGCTCCAGTGAAAAACAATCCAAATTCATTTAGATGAAGGAACTGGAAATTGTCTGAAAATCGGCAGAGATGTGGGAAATAAAAATCCATTTAGGATGGCAGATTTATGTCCTGCTCCAGCAAAGTCCCATTTGTCCCTAGGTCTCCTTTTATCCCATCCCCTCAGCTTGGCTCTGAGGAGTGAGGTAAGCCACACAGCAGCACTGCTTGTGGAAGATCTGGAATATCCAGCACTCACTGAGGATTACAGGGGGCTGGGAGCAGTGATAGCTTGTTGGAAAATCTTAGTGTCCATGTTTCTCCTCTAGATGTGGTCCCTGGATAAGTCAGGGCTTTATTCTTCACTGACTGTAGCTCTATAAACACTTGGGAGGGTGTGGGGAGGGAGGATCAGGAGAGACACGGCTTGTACAGGTTGACATCAGGACCTAGGAAGAGACAAGCTGACACCTGCAGGTCATGTCTGCATGGAGGTGGGGAAGTCAAATCAAGGGAGATGTGGGGTTACTTCTGCACAGTTCTGCCAGCCTGGCACCGTGCCTGATTATGGGGCACAGAGTGGAGGACGGAGGAAGGTGCGGCAGTAACTAAAAAACATCCAGGGAGGGAGCAACTAAAGAGACAGTGCTTCCCTCCATGCCATAGAGAAAGAGCTGTAGCTGGGAGCCAGAAGAGTGGCAGAGAGGAGAAGAGAAAAAATTTGCTTTCAAGTCTTCTCCCTCCTTCAAGCCTACATGGAATAAAACATGGGGCAGAAAGCAATGATGCAGATGGAGGAACCACCAGGCAAGGACAGAAGTGGAGAGCAGCAATGGATGGGCAAGAGCTAGGAAGCTGTCACACCCCAATCTGAGGGTGCAGTGGCACATCACATTAATCCGAAATCCTAGTGCTCCTTCTCTGCCTCCAGTTTCTGCAGCAAACAGCAGCAACTGGATGAGACAGTTCATCAATCCATCAAAATGCTCATCATCCTGCAAAAATGGAAATGAAATATCTTTCATTTTGGAAACAGCTCACTGCACACCTGCACCTGCACTACCTTTGACACAAAGCAGGAGCTTCTGCAGGGTCTGGAGGCCAAAAAGAAGCAGCCAGGGAAGAGAGTTACCCTTGGGGCCATGGGTGCAGCATAGCTACTAGAAGAGTTTCCTCACCTTGCTCGCATTTCCTTTTGCAGCCTGATGCATCTTGGCTGTTGGTCACCCTAATTTCCCTGCTGCCACTCCAGAAGATATTCCCCTTTGCCAGGAATCTCTCCATCTTTTGCCATCTCTTAGATGACCTCTGCTACATCCCAATACACTTTCTGAAGTCATCACTTACACAGTGTAGAGAGACATCCTGAAAGGGGGACTAACTAAGAGAAATTTGATGAAAGGGAGCCTTCAAAGAGGCAGAGACTGTTCCAGCTGAAGGCTTGGAAGAGGCAAAAAGCCAAGAGCCAGAAAAGGAGACCTAGGCCATGGTCCAAAGCTAACTGCAGCCAGTGGGACTGATTTGAATGGGCTTTGGATTAGATCCTTGAACTACAGCTGTAAAAGACGATATCACGGGTATGATGAGTGTGGAGAACTGAGGATCAAAATGTGAAGAGGATTAGGACGAGGAGGGATTTGTTCAGCCATTCAAACATGGTTTATGTAGGATATGTAAAGGTTTTCTTTAGTGCCACCAGGACTCTCCAGATTGTGCCACAGCCATTGGCAGGTTCTGCTCTTTGAGGTCGTGTTTTACGTGGCAGTACTGGCTGACATCTTGTATTGCAGTAGCAACAACTACCAGAAGAAAGGAAAAACACTGCAGAAGCAGGAAGACAAGTGGAACTGTGCACCATGCTGATGTAATGCCTGGTGGGAATAGATACTGAGCCCTTTCAAACTCTGTATCTATCCCTGCTGGCAGAAACCCAGGGAGAGGAGGAAGGATGTGCTGGACTCCTCTTGTCAGATGGAGACAGGGACAGAGTTTGGAGGGAAATGCATTCGGCATCGCCGGCACACTGCCACCTGCCGGCCGCGCCGCGACACTGCAGCCTTCCTTCCTTCCTTCCTTCCTTCCTTCCTTCCTTCCTTCCTTCCTTCCTTCCTTCCTTCCTTCCTTCCTTCCTTCCTTCCTTCCTTCCTTCCTTCCTTCCTTCCTTCCTTCCTTCCTTCCTTCCTTCCTTCCTTCCTTCCTTCCTTCCTTCCTTCCTTCCTGCCTTCCTTCCTGCCTTCCTGCCTTCCTGCCTTCCTGCCTCCCTCCCTCTCTCTCACAGCTGGACTCTGCTGTAGGTTGGAAGTCACTAGCTATGGTCCCAGACCTTCCTGATGCTATGATCACATGCTTCTGGGAGCATGTCTCGACCCCATTCCAGCCCCACAACACAGAGATGCTGCAATGAGAACAATTTTGGCTGTGAGGAAGCAGGTGGCGGTTCCCTGCTGAAAGCCAAAGGGTCGGGTTGTTTTTGGTCAGCATGCCAGCAGGTTGGCACGTGGGTGCTGGCAGCTGTCCTCATCCTGATGGTTCAGCTCTGCCAACTGCACAGGCACAGTGCTGGGCAGTGTCTTGGCAATAATATCAAGACCTACCCCAGTCCTGGTGTTTGTGCCTTCCTAATGAAGAAGTAAACAGAAAAGAGTGGGTCTCCAGGGACATTTCACTAGGAGTGTTCACATCTCCAAGTATCCATGTCTTCTTACAAAAAACACAGGAGATGGAATACCTTTCTGGAACTGCCTCACACAATTTCAATGCCACTCAGGAATCTGAGTACACCCATAAGTTGAGCATGCTTCAAGATCACTCCTCAGTGCTGAGCCCAGAGGTCATGAAATGCAGTTGACTCCTATGTTACCCTCTAGAACAGGTTGGCTGTACCTAAACCACATCCTGAAAACAGTCTACTGCTTGTCCTAACTCTAAATCTCTACCCAGAGGTTTCCTGAGCAAGCAAAATCTGGCCCAAGCCAACTGCTGGCTGTGGACCATGCCACCCATTTACTAACCCAGGTGTTTGAGCTGCAGTGCCCAGGAATATATGCTGGCACTTTTCAATTTGTTAGAACAGATATAGGGATTCAGCCTTGCCTTCGCTTATCAAATGGGCAACTTTACAGCAGCAAGGAAGACTTCTGTCACCCAAGTTGGTTGTGGATGACTTCAGAGAATTTCCAGGAGAGTGTAGAAATGCAACTACACTGATCTTGAGTTTGTGAGACAAGTACTCCTCTCAAGGGGTTTGATACTGCAGGATGCTGGTGCAGTGAGGGTCTTGGAGCCAGGCTGAGAACCTCAGAACCAGAACTGAGTGGTTAAATTTGAAGAGCACTGCAGAAGGGATATGATGAGCACGTGCTGATATTTGGGAGAGAACAGTCTTGTGTCTCTCATAGAACAGCATAGATAGAGCATGATGTTCACAAAGAAGAAGGAGTTTGGTTGAGGTTAAACATTTATGGTCAGATAAAAACACTGCTGATTCCTTCAACATGAATTATCATTTTGTGCTGACTGCCCTCCTAACATTTCACACTGGCCCTCACTTTTTCCTGGGCTGTCAGGAAGGGACCAGTGAATTGAGCAGGTTGGGTGGACAGGGAAGGGAGTGGCATGGTGAGACATGGTGAGGAACCTGCCTGGAAAGGAGCAGTGACTGCTGGGATCTCACTCCTTCTTTCCATGTTTTTCGTGGGCTCAGCAGGCTGCTGTGATACATTTACCTGTGTCCCTCTCAGCAGGCTCTCCCTTTGCTCTGGACCTCAGAGCACATCCCAGACCACAGGATTGTCATGGGGCACAGGCAGCTTCCAGGTCGGGGTGAGGGGCACTGCTGCCTGCAGTAGCTGTGCCTGGGCTCCCTCTCAGCAGGAAGGCAGCAGGAACCACTGAGGGCATCCCCTGCCTTCAGGAGCACTTGCCACTGCAGCCCCAGCTCTTTTCCTTACTATGGTAGGAGTAATCTCCTTATCTCTGAGACAGGAAACTTCCTTATTTTCTTTCTCATGCTGCACTTCATTTTTGCTGTCTCTTGCATAAGGTGTCAGCAGCAGGGTATTTGTGTGTCAGTATCTCCCAGCCCAAGGACCATATAGGAGCATTTTCCTACACCAAGAGGGAAGGAGGCAGGTTTTTGGGTGTCTGTGGTAGTATGCCTGAGTAGGGCTGTGCATGGGAGGAGGCTGAGTCCCCCCAGACTCTGGACCACCTCGGACTCTGGTGGACTGCTGGCCCCTCACCATGCCAGCCCCATCTGCCCCGGCTTGAGGCTTGAGCAGCTGCTTTCCTTGGGCCGGTGTTGGTGTTTTCCTGCTCCAGTTCAGGACCCTGTGCCCACAGGCAAAGAGATAACAAAGGGCACGTTTTACTGGCAGGAGACGTCAGCAGAGACCAAGCCTCTGAGGATGGAAAACACCTTTGGAGCCATGATAGGAGATTGGTGAGGGAGTGACTGAGTATGAAAGAGTACGTCCAAAGTGTTCTGGCCTTGGAAGAGCAGGATGTAGTTACTGGGAGCAGAAAAAGGATCATGTTTCTGGATTGAAGTCCTCGAGGAAGAAACATGCTCCTGATAAGAGAAAGTCGCTTTTTCTTCTGAGTCACTACATTCCTGGAAATAGTTGCACAAGATGTTTTCAGAGACCCCACTTCAGATCTCCATGGTTAGCTCTATCTCCACCTCTATAGATGCAGGTAAGCTTCTTGATGGGGAGGAATGAAGCTCTAAAAAAACGATCATAATTGCCAGAAAAACAGCATACACTTATGCACTTAATATATATGTAAAACAAGTGGTTTGATTATTACTGAAATAGCACTTCAGTATTTTAAACTGGAAAAATAATTCTTTGGTATTATGGATAGGAAGCAATTCTCACTGATGTAAATTCCATCTCACCTGAAATTTTACAAATAGCAAAAAAACCTCTAGATCAGGTGAGGACTGGAATTTCCCTAAAATGCAATCAAAAGCTTGAGTTACCTTTAAAGAGACCTCAGTAATTAACTGTTGCACCGCTCTTTATATGACTTCCAACAATCTCCATGGGAGGAATCAGCTCATTTTCAAACTGTGGAAAAAGGAAGAAAAGTCTTGGATACTTATGCCTCTTGTCTCTTGTTTGATTTAGGAGTTTAAATGCCTTTGGAAGCTCAGGAGGCCTCTTGGTGTCCATGTCTTGCCCGTACTGCACTCAAGGTGCTTAAGAGCAGAATTGTGATCTTAACAATCCTGAGACCCACCTGATTGTAGAGTGCCCTGAATCATGCACGGGGGCTTCTGTTTGAGTTCTGCATCAAGATGTTCTCCAAGGACTTAATTACAAGCAAGCCTTTGTTGAAAGCCCTAACTTGACACTCAGGGAGGGAAGAGACCAAGCAAGTCTTGTAGCCCTAAGTGATCTTTCTGTTTGCATGGTCACACCGTGGCATGGAAAAAATAGACCCACAAGTAATCTCGGTTTTCAGGGCTGAAAATTTGTTGTGAATGCCAGCAGAGGAAGGGACAGAGCAGAGAGGAACATCCCTTTCCAAAGAATGCAGGAGATAAGGCAGCTTTTCTCTCACAAAGGTCTTTGGGTCTACACAAGTTATCTGCAGGAGAGGCTGTAACTCTGTGGAAGGCAGCAAGATATGTCAGGGGAACAGGATCTGACTCAAAAGCAAAACTGCATGAGCTTGCGACAGCTGCCCAAAAATACCTGGGTGACTAAGGGAAGAAGAATGCTGAAAGCAGGGAAGTTCCATGTGTTCTGTTTGGCTTGCTCTCTTCTTTTGGAATAGCACTAAAACCAGTGTTTTTCCCCCCATCCTGCCTGTTGCATCTGGGTGCAGGGGTGCTGAGGGACAGATGTCACATTTGCTATCTTTACAATTTTCTTCAGTCCAGCTCAAGTGCTAGGGATCAGCAGGTTGGAAATGAGCTGTCAGAATTCTTAACTAAAGGAGGCTGGATTTAGACTATATATAAGAAAGAATTTTTTACAATGAGGGTGGTGAAACAATGGAACATGTTTCCCAGAGAGGGCATGAAGGGCATGGATTGCCCAGAGAGGGGTGGATGCCCCTTCCCTGGAAACACCCAAGGTCAGGTTGGAAAGGGCTCTGAGCAAGCTGATCCATTTGAAGATGTCCCTGCTCATTGCAGGGCAGAAGGACCTAGGCGAATTTTAAGGGTCCCTTCCAACCTACACTATTACATGATTCTATTAAGCACACTTAAGAAAGGTAATGATAAACTTCCCTTAGTTTGAAAAATTGAATCAAAACACCTACTTGGACCAATAGGTTAGATATTACATTAAATAGATTATCTATTATACAGATTGCAATAGATATTGTCTTAGATTAGTTAGTGTTTTAATTAGAGGAAATTAGGAGCAATGAGAAAATTACTAATTTTATTTACCAGTGGTTAACTCTTCTGGAGTCTAATGGATACCACAGATCGGTATCTAGACATCTGTGTGAAAACGTAATGAGAATCATCCATGAGTTTTCATCCTTTATTTTTCTTTCCTTTCCCTACTTTGAAGCAGGAGAATCCAGTGGGTGTCATCCCAAAACAGATGATACCTCAATTTAGAAATACAGGGCTTGAAAAGGATGCCCAAGTCTCTAATTCCAGTCTCCTGGCAACAAACAGTTTGTTTTTGTGAATAGCTCAAATTTTTCCTGTTTCTTTGCTAGGAACTCCCTGCTGCCATCTTTGAAAGAGGGTAAATTTGACTTCCAAAAGTGTCAAAAACTGAGAATGGAAGTGGGGGCACTGCAGAAGCTGAAACATTAAAGAAGCTGTGCTGCCCGGAGTCACAGCATGGCAGAACATGCAGGTGAGAAGGAAACCGCCCTTCCTCATCAGTGAGGAGAGTGGGAACATCCTGCTCCGTCTAAGAGCTGCTCTGGAGCAAAGCCCAGAAGGCTGCTAAGGTTTCTGGGAGAGTTTGTTCCCATCTGTCCCAAGAGGTTTCTGACACTTCCCTGCCATGGCTTTCTGACAGTAACTAGAGCTGTTTTGCTAGGGAGATTCCTAGCATGCACCTCCTTAGCACCTGCAACTCTGCTGCATCAGGCCACCCATCCCATGGCCTCCCACTCCAAGGTAGCTTTGGTCTCTTGAGTCTCTTGTAGTCTCTCAGCTGGACTGCCCTCAACAGACTTGTGTCCTGCTGACTTTTGTTACCATTAACAAGCTGTTTGCTTCCTTGAAGGCCTCCAGTGCTGCTTCTTTGGCATCAGTTCAAGGTTTGCTTTCGGCTCTAGCTGCTCTAAACTTCACCGCACAGCTCCATTACTTGTGTGGGACTGAGGGAAAGTATTCGGACATGAATTTTGGCTATGACACAGCAGAGCTGTGTCAACAGAATTGTAAGCTCCGTGACGGCCTTTTCTACCAGCTGCTGGTGGAGTAACAAGGAGAAACCTATGGCCCCAGAGAGTCCTCTGGAGCCATGATTTCATTCTGCCATAGCAAACCCCCTTCAGTTTCTGAAGGATGGGCTCTGCCCTCTGTGTGATGGCTGGGATATGTGCTTCTAGTCACTGCTTCATCCACAGATGGAAACAGCCAGAACAGAGGTCACTTCCGTGGGAAAAATGATGGATGGACAATAAGTCTGAAGTTGTTGCTTATTCCTAATGTAAGATTTCTTTATTTTTCTCTTTTTAGAAAAGCTTCCTGTCTTCATTCTGCAGATCCAGAGTGCTCAGCCTTATGAGTGAGGACACATAAAATGCTCCTAAAAGATATTTCAGATCAGAGAACACAGACATTTGCTCTAGATGCCATCCAAGTCCTCTAAGGACTTTACTGCTTTTCCTATGATGGGCTATGACACATGTTGTCATCCCTTGGCCCAGACTCAAAGAGCTTTCTTGAGAAACTGGTATTTTGCCTAAGATTTAAGCCAAGAGAAGGAATACCAGTTGGTTTGTTATTGTACAGTGATAGGAGCAGGAAAATCTGACAAGAGAGGGAGAGCAGGGGACTTCCAACTTGCAACCTTGGGGCCAAACCTTCTGATTTCCTGGATTTTTCTTTCCACGGACTCCTGCTCCAGCTCCTGTGAGGCAAGCAAGGTGCAGCAGCTCTGACCTGTTGAGCCCCACCAGTCTGGGTTGGCTTGCTGCTGCAGGACTGCACGGAGCTCTGTGAGAATTAAAAACACCCATGGGGGGTCACCACAACCAGCCAAATTCTGACAAACAGAGCTTTGAGTTCAATGTCACAGTTCAGCTATGGACTGGTCCAGGTACCTGTAAATATCCACTCAAATAAATAGGGTGCTCAGTTTGTTCCTTTTTACACTCCTTTATGGTGCATGAGGAATATAAAGGAAGATAGAAGCTTGGTGGTTTGCTTGCTGGGGATGGGAGAGGTGATGTATTTGACATAGGAGTGGATATGATTTGCTTGGTTACTTGCTTCTTACACTCAGAAATCTGAGTTCTGAGTTGCCAGAGTCAAGAACTTGAGGAGAGCTCAGAAAATGAATGTTTGCTAACAGAGAGCAAGACATCTGGAACAGGGATGTTTAAAATGTGTCAGGTTTACTTATATATCTCTAATGAACTTTTTGGAGAAAAAAACTTCTGTGGACATCAAACAGTTCACCTCAATGAGAGCAACTGTCTTTCTCAAAAGTCCTACAGGCAATTAAGAAATTTTCACACTTTCAGCATTTAAAAAACGCGGCCCACGAAGCACACTCATGAAAGATTACAGGGACTGTCCCAAATACTGCCATGCCTGGGTTGGTGCCAGGGGCAACTGTGTGCCACCACTGCAGTAAGGAGTCCTGGATTCTGTCAGTCCCATGTCACCCCAGCCCCACAGGCATGGGTCAATGCCAACAAAACTACAGCAAGCAGCACCTCTTAAGCCCTCAGATCCTTTGTGACTAATTTACTTATTGATGGTTTTTCATAACTCCGTGGTCATCTTTTCTCTCACTGCCATTAATTATTCCTGGAAGTAAATAAAAGGGCCCATCGATATCTCTCCCTCCCACTCAGCACAGCCAGCTTTTCCTTAGGGAGAAAAAACTTGTGCTCATTTGCAGTGGGACAATGCCGACTTTTGAACCTCTAACCACTAAACAAACAAACCTTGCGCTCTGCTCCACAATCCAAACAGGGTTTATTGACAGGCGTATCGCAGCAACGCGCAGCAGCTCCGGCAGCAGCCGGGCTGGGATCAATGCTGCGGGGGTGGCCCCGGGCGCCAGAGGACATCCTCGAAGGGGCGGCCCCGCCCGGGGCTGCTGCCGCCCGAGAGCCGTCGTGGCCGGGGACAGCACAGAGGGAGGAGCGGGCCATGGTGCTTGCAAAGCCCTGCTAGCTCCGAGAGCCCTGGTGCAAACTGCTCTGCGCTGGTTTAGGGCTGGTGCTGCGGAGCCAAGACCATCGGTTTGGCTGCTGCTCAGCTCCGGTTGTCCCCAGCAACTCCTCCAGAACGATCCAAGGACGCTTCAGAGTCACAGAAGGATGAATCTGGCTCCTGCCTCTCTCTGATCAGGAACCAACCCTGGACATTGGACCCAGCAGGACGTGCTCTGTGTCAACCCCATGTGCAATGAGCATTACTGCTTTGGGGTTGCGCCCGTGTTTCCTGGCCAGACCCACTTCAGAGACCGTGTATGCACCAGAAAAGCAAGCAGGTTCCTTGCACTGGAGCTGCTGCCTCCCACCACGGTCTTCTCCCAGGCACAGGAGCCCTGGATCAGGTTTGCATGGCCACATGTCTGCTCTTGGACTGCCAGCCCCTGGCCCTACAAGGCATGGAGCTGCATGCAGGCAAAATGCAATGCAAAGGTTTTGGGGCTGGTGCTTCCCATTTTCCCAAGTTTCCTTAGGCAAAGAGAGCTGCCTTGTCAGTAGGGACAGGCCCTGGCCGGATCATTTTCCCCATGCAGTTCTGTAGATGCTGCTAGCATTTGCTTTGACTTTTAGCAAAAGACAAGAAAAGCTTCCACAAAGAAAAAACTAAAATGCCCCAAAGAAGGCAAATGGAATAGCTTAAATAAATTTGATGACTAAAACTGAACAGTATGGGGCTAAATCTTGGGGAACTCAATAATCCACATAATGTGTTTGGGGCTGGACAGTGCTCCCATCATCCCTGCTGGGCCCAGGCCCACATGAGCTGGCTCCACACCCAGCCAAGGACACTGGCTGAAGTGTAGCTGCTCCAGCCCGGCCTCACTTCCCAGTTGGACTTCTCCCATCCCTAAGTGAGAAATACATATGGCAAACAGCCAGGGTAATTTGGCCAAATCAGCTGGACTTTTCTTGTTTTCATCTCTGTCTAAGTGAGTCCTTTGGCCTCTCTGCCCTCTCTCCCTCCGCCATCCCCTCCATCTAGCCAGCATGTGGAAATGGGCCACAGCCTGTACAAAGTAGGCTCTAATACAGCACAGAACTCTTCCGAGGATTTCTGCTTCTGATGGAGCTGTGATGAAGGCTACATAAAGCTGATAAAATAAAGGGAACTTTGGAAAATCAACTGAAACAGCCCCACCCCACCCAAGACAGAAATTGTAAGGATGAGAGAAACAGCACATAGTTTAACCAAAGGGACATTGCACATGCAATGTGCATGCACAGGCTCCTCGCTTCAGCATGACAGGACACTTTTTTCAGAAGAGACAAAATTCTTTCAATTTCTCTGCACTGCAGCTAATAAATCTGGATGACTATCTGCACTGGATTTATGGGCTCTTTTACAAGTGTCTAACATTAAGCAATTCACTTCTGAACGTTTAAACAGTGCCTTATCTTGTCTGCTCTGACCCTCGGGGCAGAATGAACATTTTGCATATTCACAGTTGCAAGAAGAAAATTTAAAAAAAATAATAAAATAAAATATAAAATAAAAAAAATGTGCTTTAATTTTTTTTTTCCCGCTAAAATTCATCATTTGCCCAACAACATTGCAAAGGTCTTTTGGACCGATCCCTGAGATATACCGGGGGTTGACTGTCAGGCAGCGCCCCCACTTTATCTAACAAATTCCGGGGTTAAAAAAGCACCCAAACATAATAATAATAATATTAATAAAGCGATGGACACGCTTCCCCCGGACGACGAGACACATACACTGTACACCTGTACACACGGCCGGCCCCTCGGGGCAGTGTAGGGCATCGGGGGGGGGAGGTCGCTCCCACCGCGCCCCCCGGCCCGGCCCGGTCCTCTGCGTCCTCCAGCAGTCCCTGCGCCTCTGTCCCCAGCCGCTGTCACTGCGGGGCGGCGGGGCCCAGCCCAGAGGCGGCCGCCCCCGCCGCGGGACCCTGCAAGGAGGCGCTGGGGCTGAGGGGCTCCGCACCGCCGGGTTGCGCCTGCTGCAGCTTCTTCTTGTTGATCTTCCTCTCCTTCGCCCGCCTATTCTGGAACCAGATTTTCACCTGCCAGGAGGTGGACAGGGGAGTGAGGGGGACAGTTGGCCGGGGATGATGTATCCCGCTCGCAGGGGCTTTTCCCGAGAACGCATCCCTCCGCCGCGCGTTCTGCCCCCGCGCAGCCCCGTCCCGCTCATCCCTGCCCCCGCGCAGCCCGGCCACGTGTAGCGTGCATAGGGAGCGCCACTTTTGGGACAGACCTGCCTCTCCGACAGCCCCAGGTTGGAGGCCAGCTCCGCTTTTCTCCTGATGGTGATGTAGCGGCTGTAGTGAAACTCCTTCTCCAGCTCCAGCCTCTGGTGGTCGGTGTACACAACGCGGTACTTGTCTTTCGTCCTGGTTTTAACTGTGGAGCACAAAGCCAGGGTTGAGAAAGTCAAAGCCAAAGGGCAGAGCTGAGCGCAGCCATCCCCTCTGCGGTGCAGAGAAATCAGGAGCAGTCCTATCCCTCCCTCCCGGGCTTGCTGCTTGCCTCCCCCTGCCCTGGGCTCTGCTGAGCGCAGCAGAGGAGAGATGTTCCTCAGTTCCCTGAGGACGTGGGACATCAATGCCAGGCATGCCGGCGGGCGCAGGCTCCCAGCCCCGGTTGCCAGCCCTGGCCCCACCGCACACCCGTGCCTTGGGCGGGGACACCTTTATTGTGCACTTGTTGGCTTTTGGATTTGTTTTGCCTTCCCTAGAGACAGCAAACTTTTTATAGAGTAAGAGGAAAAGGGAAAGAAAGAAAAGGTCCGTTCAGGGCGCGATCATTTCGTTTCTAAACGCGAAACAGCCAGCTAAGGGCGAAGAGTCGGGAGCGGCCGCGGGGAACCACTCGTGAACCGGCCCGGCTCTCCCTTTTCTGTTACGGCACTGGGGCTAAAGGGATTTCTTGGAAAGCCTGGAAGTGTGACATGTAACTTCAGAGCTCAAAAAAACCCACCTCAAGCCAACAAACAAACAAACAAAAAACCCAGAACCAAACCAAACACCGAAAACCCAACGGAATCCGAAGGCGAATGCCAGCGAGCAGCCGGTGAGAGCGCATCGCCGCAGCCGGTGACCTCCTTTTTCCCGAGGGTTTCTTGTTTAACTGGTTATGTCCCCGGCCCTCCCGTTCCCCAGGGAGCCGAGGCGGGGAGTCTCTGCCCCCAAGGTGCTTAATGGCTGGCAAGCTGACTTTGTTCAGGTAAACTCTCTGCAAACCACAACAAAAGCACCCTGCAAAGATACAAGCCTGATCAGAGAAAACTCCCCAGAGCCAGTGAATAGGGAACACAATCCCAAACAATGCAGGACAAGGAGATCTTATCAAAGAAAAACCCTTCTCAAAGCCTTAATGACAGCCACATTCTGTTTGAATTACCACTACTGAACAAATGGCGGCAGGCGCTTTCATCCCCCCAGCTCTGCACATTAACATAAACACTGGCTCCAAAGGCAGAATTTGAATGGAGACAAGGGACCGGCCACCACCGTACAAGCCCAAACTGTGGGAACACCACGAACTGATGTGGGAAGCGCGGTGGGCCTGTAAGAGTTCCACCGCCACCAGCACCCGGACGTGGCTGTGCCAGCGGTCGGCACCGGGGCACCGAGGCTTTTACCCCGGGGCGCGGCGGCCACAGGCGCAGCCGGGACTCCCGCTCCGCTCCGACCGGGGTACCCCCGACGGCCCTGCCGTCGGTCACGCAAGGCAGGGGATGAGAAGGGAATGCCATAAGTCATTATTTACTGCGAAAGTCGTCTTTTTTTTTTTTTTTTTGACCACTATATACAATTATTTTTAAAATTAAAAAAATAAGAGGGAAAGAAAAAAAAGAGTAAAAGAGGAGTTAGTAGCTGTGGAAGGCGTATATCAAAGCGCGGGACACACATGTCCCCTGGCAGATGCACGGTGGGAATAAAAGAGGGGGTCTGCGGGGGGATTAACATCACAAGGGAGAGAGGCGCCGGCTACGGCCTGACCCGGGAGGGCACGCCCTCGCACGGCCCGGCACGGCACGGCCCGGTCGGGGGCACGGCACGGCCCCGCAAGGATCGGGCTGGCAAGTGGCCGCCGCTGTCGCTCGGGAGGCCTGGCCGCACGGAGACCTTAATAAAGGGCAGGCGCCCAGTGACTCAGAAACAAATGCGGAGCGACACCGGCCGATGATTTATATGACTATAATTGGTTATAAAAATCTTCTAAGTGGCTATAAGCAGGAGAGCGGAGCGGTGGGAGGAAGAGCGAGCGTTTCCTCGGGATCCGGGCCATTCCAGCCTGCTCCGCCGGAGCTCACCCCCGGGCACTGAGCCCCCGGGGCCGGCAGTGGCTGCTCCCCGGCGGAGCGCCGCTCCCGCCGCTGCCGGCCCGGCACTCAGCAGCGCGGACGGGTCGTCGGCGGAGCCAGGCAACCCCGTTCTCCCGAGGACTGACCCACGGGCGGGCTCGTTTCGAGGAGCTCTCCCCGATAAAAGGCTTTGCCGGACTGCCCGGGGTACCGGGGAGCCGTCGGCGGGGCAGCCCCCGCCCTCCTGGCCCCGGCCCGCACTTACCCTGGCTGCTGAGGGGGGGCTGCGCCGGCTTCCTCATCCACTCGCAGAGGCCGCGGCGCTGCCCACCGGGGGACAGCGGCTCGGGGGCGGCGCTGGCGGCCGCGCTGGCGGCGTTGAGGGGCTGCATGACCCCGGCGGCGGAGCAGTGGGGCGCGGGGCCGGCGTGGTGGTGGGCGTGCGGGTGGTGGTGGTGGTGGTGGTAGTCGGCGGGGCTGTAGGCCATGGGGGCGGCGGGGGAGCCCCCGTTGAGGCCGTGGACGGCGCCGGCGGCCGGCGGCGCCCCTTGGCCATAGGTACCCCAGTCGTCGCGGAGCGGGGCGGCGTAGGGCGCGGGCCAGGCCGGCCCGGGGGACTGGGCGCCGTCGAGGTTCACATGGTACCCGCCGTAGTCCGCATACTGCGGGGCACCAACGAAGTTCTGCGCCGCCAGGTTGAGCCCCCCCGAGTGCCGCACCGGGCCGGGGTACATGGGCCCGTCCTTCTCCAGGAGGTAGCTCACGTACATGCTGGCGGGGCCCCGGCGGCGGCTCTCCACATGCTGCTCGGGGCTCTCTCCGCGGCGCGCCCGCTGCTGCCTGGGGCCGGACTGCCCGGGGCGGGGAGGGGGCAGGCGGAGGGGCCGCGGCCCCGCGCTGCGCTCCGCGCTCCTCCGCGCTCCCGGTCCGAATCCAATGGCCGGCAGTCCTTACATGATTAACGATTGTTTACAAGGCTCTATTAGTAATGGCCCAGACTCACCAAAGGCAGGTGACGTGGAGAGGCGCTGGGTATATAGCTACTACCCCTAAAAGACGATTTGCATTTAAAAAGATAAGGAGAGGGCAGCGACCTGATCACAGCTAAATATTCAAGCCTTTATTGTTTAAGAGCTTCCTCCTTCCATTGCAACCTGGTGCACTTTAACCTCCAATCACAGGTTCAAAGGATGAAATCAAGAGACTTGCAAAAGACAGGGAGGGAGATCTAAGGCCGAGGGTGGGAATATGGGAGCCGTGTATCACGGCCGATCTGTAGGCAGCCCTTTAGCCAGCTCTTCTCTGCGCTTTGGGATTGGGGGGTTGTGGGGGGAAAGGGGCGGAAGAGGAGGGAGTTTTGATTAAAAATCCACAAAGCCGTTTTGTCGTGGTTGTTTTGAGCAACAACCCCATCGCGACGGCCTACGGCTTTTTGTAAAACGCTTCCTTCCCTCTCCCGCTCGGTCATGGGCGATGAAGGCGAGGTAAGAGAAGAAATCTCCCCCTCCCCCCCCCACCCCCCCGCTCAAAGGGCGCTGTCTCCTTCCTCCGCGTGTGCCTGCAGAGCTTCGAGGTCGGGCGCGCCCAGCAGGTCCGGGAAAGGACGGACTGGGGGTGCCTTAATCTAAAATACCCTCTGCCCTCAGACCCTCCGCTGGAGCGAGGCCGGATAATCCCTGGGAGGCCTTGGGACCGAGGAGGTGATGGTTCTCCTCAAGGAGGGAACCATCAACCCCCTCCCGGAGCCTGTCACTTTATTGGGCGATTCCCTTCCTGTAGCGCGGCCGAGCCCGCGGGGAACCCGACGGCTTGTCCCTCCAGGCACACTCACTTCTTCCCTCCCCAACTCCTTGGAAACACTCTGCAAATGCTGGGTCTGGAAGGGCGGCTCCTAGGCAAGCGGCAGCCGGCTCCCCCAGCCCAGTCAGTCCCCTTTGAAGAAGCGACCCCCTCTCAGCTTCCCCTCGCCGCTTTCATGCTTTAACTTTTCACCCTGAGCGGGGACAATGCGAGACGACGTTTGCATATTCGCATCTTTTCCCATGACACAGCGAGGAAACCTTTCACCCGCCGAGAAAAAAATGGATGGGGACGGGAACGTCCTCCCGTTTTCCCAGCACTTTTCGCCGGAGCAGCGCAGCACCGTCTCAGCCACTCTCACCGGCTATCCCGGTCCCTTGGGGCGGCTGCGGCTCGGTCTTACCGGGGCTCCCCAGACGGGCCCCGCGCTGTCCCGGACCCTCGAGTCCTGGGTATAACATACGGAGATCCACGTGGTCGTGTCCCAAGGGTATTTTTCCTTCCACGTGAGTGGCTGTTCTGCAACACCAAGGAGTGTCACTGAGACGGGGCGTCTTGCAGCTGAGGGCGGATTTCAGCTCTGCAAAGGCAGATATCCCGAACCCAGTCCCTGAAAATCTCACTCTCCTTCCCCTCATTCTATCGTTCCTTTGGCGTTAAGAGTGAGGCTGACGCGGAGCCATGCTTTAACGCCACTGTGGACAATTCAGTGACCTCTCTCAAAATGTCCCAAGCGATCTAGTGTCAGTGGCCCTGGGAGACTAGGACGCTCAAGTAGGAAAGGATGGAGCATGTCTCCTCGGGAAGAGGCCACAGACGGCCCCCTCGGAGTCGCTGTGGATGTCCCCTATGCGAGGAACTGGATGTCCCCACCCTGCACGTAGCACACGGGAATCCTTGTGCCCGCACCGTCCCTTGTTCGCAGGCTGTCGCAGGCGGCCGCGGTTGCGACCCTACGGTAACAGCAGTACAACAGCAAGGATGCGGAGATGCCTGCCAGACGTTTTCTCTGGAAGGAATTTCTCTCTCTGTTACCTATTTGCACTGTGACACTGTCCCCCTGCCCCGACGGTGGGGTAAAGAGGAGAGGGAAGCGGGGCTTGGAGCTCCCAGCGCTGGCTGAGCAGGAGACCGAAATGTCAGTCTGGAAAGGAAATGCTGTGTCCTTTCAATGTGTCCCTCCCGATAAGCACCGACAGAGCCGATCTATGCAGATGTGAATTTGATGATGCCATAAACGGAGAAAGGGGCCATTAAAACGACAAAACTCTGGACATATTGTAATAAAACGCACTACAACCCTGATCAAGCCCCCAAAAAAGCCTGATTCAGTGTCTATGGCTCCATCAGTGAACCCCGGGCAGCCAGGGGGCAGCTTTTTGGGGTGAGACCCGACGCCAGCCCGAGCTGTCTGGGCTGGGGGCCGTCGACCGCGGGATCGGATGAGTGTCTCGGGGTTCCGGTGGAGGAACAGGATATGGTTTCGAGGCAGCTCCGCGACCAGCTGGAATGGCAGCCAGCGCGCTGCTCCGCTACTTTGCCATTCTGACAGTGATCCCATTTGCCCCCCCACTACGGGGAGGACTTGGAAGAGCGGGTCCCACCAGTCCTAGCCTAACAGGCGTCGGCGTCAAGATGGGGCAAGTCCCACTTCCCCCGGCTTCGATGCATCCTCCGCTGCTGCGCAGCTGCTCCCCGGACGCGACCCATGGCAGCTGCTAGGGATGGGGACACGCTGCCCCGGGACACTCTTATCGTAAAAAAAGAGGGATCCCGATCCACTCCTAGATGCCTTTGCGGCCCTTCGCGCTTCTTTTCGTTGTGGCTGACATAGGATTTGTCCCCCCTCCGTCCCTATCCAGCTATCGGGGCTTCTCAAAGAGGTCGGGGAGACAGGATATATATCTCTTGGTCGGGCTTCATCCCTTTTCTTCCCTCCGTTCTGCCCGCTCCCTTTCTACTTTCATCTCGGGTTTTCCTGCCAGCTCCGGCCCAAAGCTGCAGGAGAGAGGAGTAGGGATACTGGGACAAGACTCCCACACCGGAGCATGGGAGAAGGCCTGATCTCTCCCTCTTTGCTTCCTCCGATTTTTTTTTCCTATTTCGTTCGATCCTGAGTGGGGAACTGCGACCCAACGCCTCTCAATCTGACAAGTGCCTGGTGTGGGACACCGTTCGCAGGGAAATATCTTCCCCCGCCCCTCCACTCGATATTTTCCCCATACGGCTGTTTCACCCAGGGCTGCCTCTTAGGCAGACGCTGGATTCCCCGCCTTCCTCCTTCACCCTCAGCCTTACTACTTGATCTGAAAAAATAATTTCCGACATTATTCCGGGGGGAATCTGGGCAGCGGCGCGTCTGCGGGGAAGAGCCGGGGGCAGAGAGCTGCTGCCCACTGCCCGCTGCCGGCCCTCGGAGCCCGGGCAGGCGGTGCTTGAATCGCTTCGGGGCCTCGGGCCACGGAGCTGGCGCGGACTGAGGGATAATGGGTCGAGCAGCACAGCCCGAGGACTCCCGTCCCAGGTCAGAGACGTCCTCCCCCGTAAGTGCCGGGAAGGGCCGAGTGCTGTGCAGCGCCCGCGATCCCTCCTCCAGAGACTGCTCCCACTCGGCGGGGTGCCTGTGGGGATACGGATTCGCCGTCTTTATTTCTATTAGTTTTGTGGCTTAAATAATTCATTTTTCTGTGATTTGGGAGAATCTCGGGGTGGGGTGGGAGGGTGGGATCTTCCCATCTCCCTGCGCCTTAACGACACGGAACCGGGAGAGTTGTTTGCAAGGTAAAGGAAAAAAAAAAAAAAAGCCCGCTTGAAAGCCCTTTGGCGGCCATGGAGAGAGAAGGGAAGGAGGAATCGTGTGTTAGTTAGTCCGACCTGTGGAATTTATGACTCCCCCTAAGCACAGACATGATAAGGACTTAGAAAACATCTTGGATCTTTTCAAGCCGGCAGCCCCCGAGGCTTTGATGTAGATTACCTTGCAGAATAACCCAATACTTTTATCGTGGGGTTGATACTCGTCTTGTTTAAGCACATGCCTCTAGGAGGGGGTTAGATGCTGAACGCTCGCTCCCGAGCGGATTCGCGTTGCTGGGAAGAAAGCAGGCGGGGAAGGAAGGTGGCACCTGGTGCCTGGCCGGGGCACAGCCGCCCTGCACCAGCACAGCCACCGGCCGGCCCTGCGGCCCGGGCCAGCCCTGCCTCTTTGCACAGGTGTTGCCAGGCCTGAGTTCACATGGCTCTATTCCCCTTCAGGAAACAGGAACGTAAACAGAGAAGAAAAAAAGTCGTATCATACCCCAGAAGCTTCTGCAGCCACAGGCTGGTGAGGGTGTCCCCCAGCCTCCCAGATCCAGTGGCTGGCACCCTTGTGCTGACCAAGGAAAGAGCCTCGAGTTATATTTTGCTACTTTTCTTTACTTGACTTTACCTTACTTTATTATGTTTTTTTAAATGCCACAGAGGAGGAAGGCTGCACTAGAGCGCCCCGCTGCCTGCAGAGGGCTGGTGCCCGGCTCCTGCTGGCATGTCCCGCCTGGGACGGCCGGAGCCTGGTCCGGTCCCGGGAGCCGTGAGGCACCCGGCAGCGCGTACCCGCGGGACGGCCCCGACGGCGCGGGCAGGCAGGGGGCGGGGGCGGTCCCTCTCACGGGAGGGGAGCCCAGGGCTCGGCTGTTGCCGCCCCTGCCCCCCGAGGGCACCCCTCGCCCATGCACGGATGCTCCCCGCAGCACGCAGGGCCGCTGTTATCTTCCCCGGGCCCGGCAGCGCCCGGCACGGGATGCAGCGGGAGCGCGGTGAGGTGCTCCCCAGCCTCACGCTCTCGCCTTTGCGGCGAGCCACGGCCGGCAAGGGAGACGGAGGCAGAGGTTGCCCCCCGGTCTCCCAGTCCTCGCCCAGAGACCACGTCGCTCTCCAGGAAATCGCAAGCCCCGGCTCAGCTGCTGGGATGGAGCTACTAGCATGAGTGTCGTCTCCCGTTCCGAGCAAAACACCGAATGTGAGCTGTAAAGTGGTTTGCACACATTTGCCACCAGTGTGCCTGCCCCCATGCTATCTCCCCCTCCCAAGTGCAATATGAAGGCTGATGCCCTCACTGCTTTCCTCACTTATTAATTTTCTACATTTCCCAGCTCTGAAACCTAAGCAGGGAGGTGATGCATCCCCTTGGATGTGTTGTCCCCATCTCCACAACACATGCTAATCTTGCTGATTTTCCCCCACTGTTCGCTCTGCTCCAGACTCTTCCATGGCAAGATGCCATGGGGTGGTTGCTCCACACCAGTGTCTCCCTCAGCCTTGTGTTCCGTGGTAAGCCCAGTCCTATAAACCCCTCCAGGGAGCAGAGGCACAGGGTGTTGCCGACCCATGTAGATGATTTGTCGTTTGCAATACCATAATTCTACACATCCCTGAAGGGCCATGGTTCTTTGTGGATAATATTTTGTGCTAGCAAATGTATGAGTCCAAAGCAGAGAAGTGCCAAGCACTTCTTTGACCTGGCAGGGAGCAGGACAAGGCTCCCACATGGGACTTTTCCTTATGATGGGGCTGTAGGAAGGCAGAAGGCTCATCTTCCTCCCCATACAAACCTTTACCCCCAACCCAAAACCTTAGTCCTTCTGCCTCCAAGGAGAAATTGGTACCTGACTGCTCTCCACCATCTTACGTTTGCTCCCGGCTATTTTATTCCAGCTCCTGAGAGGGAAAAGGAGTCTCATTACATTTTGTTTCTGGTCTGAAAAGAAGCCCCAAAAGGAGCTGAAGGTAGGGCCAGGCAGACCCAGAGCCAACTTCCCAGCTGTGTCCCGCACTCCCCTCCCCCAGCCTCTCCTCCCTGACTTAGCTCCGAGGGACCAGCCCAGCCCTGCCTCAGTTTAGCTTCACAGCTCCTCCTCACCCAGGGCAACCCTACATCGCAGGAGGCTTTTCCAATGAGAACTCAGTACACGTCACATAGGTACTTCTCCAAGAGAAATACTTTGGAAACTAGAGCTGGACATCTCTTTCTTTTTATGATCTGAAGCCTCCAAGCCTCCTCTGAAGACAGGGCAGTCATGGCACTAGTGGGACTGGAGGGATCTCATTAGGAGTAACTTCTGGGTTTTCTTCAGCCAGAAGATGCATAGAGAGTGAAGGGAGACGAATTCTAGAGCACCTGGAAAGAGGCTTCTCTGGGCAGTCAAAACTAAGTGTCAAAGCTTAGCTGTGGTACTAAGGATCGTGAATAGACTTGGCAACACCCGGCAGCAGGAGTAGATCACAGACAGGATATCCTCTCTGTTTTCATTCCAGCTGTTTAAATGAACTGGATCCCATGCGAGTCTATGTGCCTCTGTGGAGGTGACCACAGGAGCATTACCACTTTTCCACCTTTTTCCACAAACAGGTCTTCAGAATTCCTTCTCAGCTAATATCTGAACCAGATTGTGCTCCAGGGCACACACACTTCTCCTAGAAGTGTTACTCTATCAGTTTTCTGGTCCAGCTTTAAACACGTAAATTTTATTCTGTCAGTGACCTAGAAGGCAGGATCCTTGCCCTAAGCAGCTGCACTATTTATCTCATCGCAAAGCATTTCAGGAAGCATGAATCTAGCCCAGGTCACAGACAACCTGCCTGGAAGGACTCCTGCTGGGCCATTCCGTAGTGCTGGGATGCTCACCAAGGGTGAGAAGGAGCTGGGCTCAGGTTCCAGCTCTTTCTGAAGCCATTTGAAGCCTTTTCAACCACAGATCTACGTGGGTCTTTTTGTGCCTGTTTTTTTAAATCTGTTTTTCTTTGCATGGTCTAAGTCCTTAGCCATTGATGCAGGAGGGAAGGTGACAGAACGGGAAACCCGAGCCCTGAGATACTGAGGATGTGATCTAATTCTGTGTCTGGGAGCATCGCGTTTCACAGTACCCTCCATGAACATGTGGATTGAAAGCCACTGCTAGCATGCATGACAGGGTCACTTATGCCCTTCTCTTCTGGTTCAACACATGGTATTCCAAACCCACAAGCATGACGTGTTGGAGAAGGAAACCTCCAGTTTCTCTCGACTGGGACAGAGAAGGGTGTCTTACCTTTTTGGTCCCTGCTACCTGTGACACAGGGACGTGGTTGGTTGGGAAAACGCTTTGAGGGGGATTGAGGCGGGGCGGTACGGTTTGTGCCGACGCTGGATTTGTCGTATCGGTGCTACGAGGTTTTGGCTGGGGACTCCTTTTGACCGACACCCTCATTCCCAGCCCTACTCCCCGGGGCCTCCCGCAGCTTTGGTGCGGACAGCGCGGCCGGCCCAAGCCCCTGTGCCGAGCGCCAGCCCCGCTCCTCGGCTCGGCTCCTCGCTGTCCCCCCGAAGTGCCCGGGGCATCCCGCCCGGCTGTCGCGGTCGCGGAGCTCCACCTAGTGCCGGCTGCGGCGGAGGAGCGGGGCCGCCCGTGCCCGGGCATCCCGCTGGGAGACGGAGCTCCTCGGGACAGGGCTGCCGGCTCCCAGGTGCGCTCCTGCAGGGAGAGGGCAAAGAAAATTAGGGCATATTCGCCATCCTGTCTTTCAGCTTGGGTTGTCAAATTATCTTGCTTCTTGTTTCTGTTACACTACGAGGGAGAGCTCAAATATCTTTTGCCCTCCAGTGCTTTTCATTGACCTAAACCCTTCTATTGCTCCTCTTCCCGGATTAATGATTACTGAATCTTTGTCAGTCTGTGCCTAACTTAAGGCTTAGACTAAAGGCTTCTCTGCTGGAGGTCTTCAAACAAGCTTAACTCTCTCCATTCACTACAGGGGGAATCCTTCACTTTCTCCTGACAACGTGCTTCTGGAGGCACAGATTAGGGGTCTGGATCCTAATGAGAGAAATACAGGCATTTCTGTTCAAGACTCAGGACACTGACCCCTAAACAGCACCGTCTGTGGCTCTGCACAAGCCTCAGGGATGGACCACACTTTGCTAAGTTGTGTTGGAAGCATCCTGGAAAGAAAATATCCTAAAAGAAATTATTTTTTTCACTCAATAACTCCTGTAGCTTTGTTCCATCCATCTCTTCTGTGTGGAGAAGCAGATGTACAACTTCCCACACGACCAGCCCTTACAGGAGGGTTTTTCCTGTTGATTTCTCTTCCTCACAGAGTGTTATGTTGCCTGAGCTGCTCTTGGTGTGTGAATCATGAGAAATTGTACTTGCTCTAAGGTTCTCTGCCTTTATATTCCCAAGTCTCAGCTCAGTGGTGATGATGGGGCCAGATGATCTACGTCCAGTTCTTTTAAAGTCTTGAGGATAAACGCATGACACAGCTCCCTGGCATGTTTTTAAGTACATAGGATTCCCACCTGCTCCTCTTTGAGCCAAGTTCACATCTGCTTAGTTTCTAGGGCTAGTCAGGCTTAGAAGTGACCGGTTCAGCATTAGGCTACTCTAAATCCAAAGGTTGAAAACTCCTGTCTGCACAAGATGCTCAACTTCCACTGTGCAGCCACTGCAGGCTGTGTCTTAACAGTGCTGAACAGTGGCATCTTGCAGATGAACATTTTCAAACTGTTATGGACATGTTAAAAATAATATACTTTTTCTAGAGAACGCAATGCTAAAATTTATTTCTGTCTAAATATCTCCAAATTGTTCTTCAGCAGTCTGTATCTGATTAAAAAATTCACGATTCACTGGTAATTATTAATAACATTAACAAAAACACACAAACCATAATCACTGTATTACAACGTTGTTTTCAGACAGTGTTAGTAAAGAGCAGCTCAATTTTTTGTGAATAACATATTCTATCCAAACAGCTATTATTTTATAAGACATGCCACTGAAATATCATCACTATACTTAGCACCTTGTAAAATGTAAAAGAGAAAAAAAACTATTAACCAATATATTCTCATCTTGATCCAATGTGATGAAGACAAATGTATCCTACTAGTCATGATGAAAGTTGCATTTAGAAATTCGTAAATCTCATGATGAAAATAGCCATCTTTTTAAATATACTGAAAACACATCAAGCCTCTGGGTATTGTCCTGGGAGTCTGTGAAGTAGTTAAAGAAACATGCTTTCATTTTAATACATCAGTGTTCATATACCCAGGCTGAATTCTGTGGATTTGGAGTGATGATAGTACACTCCTAAATTACAGAACATAATTTCTTCAAAATTAAACATTTTTTTGCTTACTATTAAAATTTACAAAGCCCCATTAATGGAATTAACTGTAACTCAGGCTTCCAACTGGAGATTGCCACCTGGATTTTCCAAAACAGGGAGGTAGAAGGTTATCTCCTAGAAGGTTATCACTCCTCCTGGTTATTTTAGATTCTTATTTTAGGTAGAAAGGAATCCCTCCTGTGAGTGCCTATCTCTCATCAGCAGTTGCAGAATTTAGCCTGGCTGAGTAGAGGCCACATGAGTAGCTAAATCTTGATAAAATGAACTCACCTGAACTGAACACTCATCAGCTACTTCACAGCCATCAAGATGTCCAGGGGAAAACAGTTACACTCCATCAAATCAAGAGTTCCTTGTGAAACAAGACTGATGGAACTGTAAATTACGGACATCTAAAATTGGTGACTCCAATGGTTTGTTTCTTTTTTTGACACTCACTGATATCTGGAGATTAAGATGTGAATAGCAGTTCTGGAAATCACACCAGCTCTCTTTAGCTGTATAGTTGATTCTTGCAAATATTGATTTAAAACAATGTGGATTCTCTCATATTTGCCAGCAATGTGGCAAGAACAGTATGAATTCAATACATTTATTAGGCAACTATTTATACCATAACACCAGGAAAAGAGATATTTAGTTAGAGAGGGGCAGGAAAAAACCCTGTCTTGCTATAGAAGTGTTTGCTGAATTCAAACAAATGAATTACACCTTCCTCTAAAACACTCTCATAAATACAGACTGGCCCTCAAGAAATGCAAACAGTGAAGCAGTTGGTAAGAGTTTTTTTTCTTTGAGCTGATATGAAACACCCTACACAGAGTTTATGACAATACTGAGACCAAATCCACAACCCAGATTATTTTTCAATCTGAGGGTCTTCATGCTGGAGCACAACTGGGGACAGCAAAGATTCCTCATCCCTGCTTACACGAGGTTTAGTTTTGATACTGGAATGGTGTGTGGCAACATTTTTCTTCATATTATGGTAAACCTAGAATTGGGAAGAGGAAATAAAAGATATCTTCTCTTATTATTTATTGTAGTTGTAAACCTGATTTTCTCCCCATGAACCAGGCACTGACAAATAGTGTTTCTAGTCCAGAGTGTGTCTAGTACCCAAGCAGAAATGGGTAGTTTGGAAAGGAATTGTTTATCCTCCATGAAGAGGAGATCAACATCTGGTATGGACAGAACAGGACTTCCTCAGATCATCTCTATTATTCTGACCTTTGAGAACAATATACAATATTCTGTCTGTGAGGACATGGCATGGTGATCACTCATGAGATCCCCTGGCCTCTGGCTCATGCTCAGCTCCCCTCCCATGGCAGCTATCAGCATCACCAAAGCTGACTGCACTGGCTGCTGCACAAGGGAAGCTCATTCCCTCAGCACAGGCTGAGAGACTTCAGCTTTCCAGAGTCCCACTGCAGGCAGTGGGAGGAAGAAAATCCTCATCAGGAAGGTCAGGACTCTTTCTGAGGGCAGAAAAATATTCCCCAAGCTCTTATATGGATCCATGGGCAATATATCCATAACAGAGATGTGTACTTCAATAGAAAGCAGGAGACTATTCCCCAGCTCATCATGATCTGTGTAGCTATGTATAAACCCCACAAAAATCCAAACCCAAACATAGACATCATTCACATGTTCATCTCACTGTGTTTACTTACTGCTCCTTCTGCCTCAGCCAGCTGAGAGGCCAGAGAGGAAACCAGGTACGAAAAAGAGGGTCTTTTCCTGGAGTCAAGAGCCCAACAGGACTGCATCATGCAATAGCTGCAGAAGGAAAGACATGGCACAGAAAACATGCTAGCTCTTGGACTCTCTGTATGTGACAACGTGGAGTTGCAGGACTTGAATGGGGAATCACAGGGATCAGAATGATTTTATAGAAAGAATTACAGTGTTGCATCAGAGGAAAAGAAGCATTAAGATAAGGATAAAGGTTGAAATGATCTTACAGTGACTTAATCAGAGTCTTTAGTAAAATCTTCATTGTGGTAAGACACATAATGGCATGATGTTTGTTGTCCAGCTTCCATAGAGAAAATGTTAGGAAGATAATGCCTGCCTGTCACTGGGGCTACACCTGCTCTTTGTGGACTATGTAGTCTTAAGTACACTTTTCACAGCAAGTCTTTTAATGTAATTTGATGTCACAAAAATCTTTCTGAAATTAAACACTGCTTCGGAAGTTTTGCAGATTCATCAGGAATCAGTGCAGCAGCTGACTGCTCAAGTTCCTTGCGAATTACTTGGACAATAGGCTCCCTGGTATTTAAACCCTCCACAGCAATCTTCTGTGGGTCAATCTGTCAGATTCACCCATACTTGTAATGTCATTACATTTATATGATGCATTTATATTTATTTATCTAGCCTTATCTATCTATATTTATTTATCTATATTTATTTACATTTATATTTATTTATCTAGCCTTTATATGGTGAGGATAAGAGCAGTGCAGTGTCATAGCAAGGCACTCTGTCTCTAGATCATCTATGACAGAAGAGCTCAGCCAACCCAAAGTCCTTCCCTTTCCTCCACGTTCCAGATCTCACAGTTTTGTGTCACCTTCTCTTCTCTTGCTCCCTGGGGCCCTCCTCTAGTCAGAGTCCACCCAGGCATAGAGGCACAGGCTGAAAATAATGTGCTGAGGGCACAGAATTGGCTTCCCCCCAACTCTTCCTTAGCAGGGTTTTGATCTAAGAGGATCCCTAGCCACCCAGAACTGAAACAAACCTGGTAAAGCTCGATTTAAAAACTAAGTTTAGGAAAGAACCCACCAAAAATTTAGTCAATATGGAAAAATATAGCCTCTGGAAAAAAAAAAGGGAAGGAAAGAAAAGAAAAAAGAGAAAAAGTAAAATAAGAAAAAAGGAAAAAAAAATCTGTTGTCTGGGAATAAGAAGTTCCCTGTGGAAAGAAGGCATAACTAAATAAATATAATAAATTAGTCCTGTCAAATACACATAACCTTCACTGTTGATCACTTCCACTTTTGACCTGAAGGATCAGGCAGCCTTTGTTAGATTTAGAGGAAGACCTTACATTTTGCAACTAATTTTGGGTAAGACATAGGGTACAATAAATAAAAGGTCATTCAAACAGTGACCTAGTAAGTATACACTCTCATGCTGTTCATCACTTGGGAATCCACTTACACATCTTTTGTAGCATAATACGGTTGGTCCATTTTAAAACCACTCTGTATTAATTTGTAGAAATTTGTGTCAACCTGGATACCAGGGTAAGGATTTACTCCTGTAGAGATAATCAGAGAATGCATGTTAATTCAGAAGGTGCCAAAGCCAAGCACCGCTCTTTTGTCCCATTGTAGAACATACCCAAGGAGAATATTTCCCACAGCAGTATTCCATATGACCAGACATCACTCTTCATAGTGTATGTCCTCTCGAATAAGCTCTCGGGAGCCATCCATTTGACTGGCAGTCGAGCCTGTGCAGACAGGGGGATGGAGGCCAGGTCATGCTGTGGCACAGGCTGTGACACCAGCTTTCTAGGTGGCTCACTGCTCTGCTCACTGCCAGCATGATTGATTCATGTTTGCTGTGTGCAAAGCCCTGTCTCTGTCAGCAGACCCTGAACATTCCCAGTGCAGAGAGAAATGGACACTTCTAAAGAGCCAATTCATCCCATCCATTTCAGATGACTATTTAAGGAAGAGATGGGCTCAGTCCTGGAAGACCCACCATTCTTCCTCTGACTTCAAGCATAGAGTGGCCCAGATGGAGACGTCCACACTGTGCTTCTTCATAAAGCCAGAGGACCTAGCACACCCCCACACATATGCTGTTGTCCTACATTGTTATTGCCCACAACAGTAAACAACTTGAGAGCTTCCATCAGCGGGTGCTTTAGAAAGAGCATGGGTACCATCTCGTTCACAAAACCAAACTGATTAGTTTAATTATAATTGAAGAATTTGCTTTTGCCAAGGGAAGGAAAAACAGAGATTTCTGCACTGCCCATACAGATATGCATAAAGCCAACAAGGAATTAAAAAATTAAAACTTTTTCTTTCTCAGTTCTTTATAATCCTTGCAATGGTATGAAAACCTCATGAGCTTACATTGCCCCTGACAATGTAGTTGGAGTCGTTCATTACATCTCTGGCAAGGCCAAAGTCACATATTTTCACCACTTTCCCATGGGTCACCAGTACGTTCCGGGCAGCGAGGTCCCTGTGAATACACTTAGAAGGAAAGGAAGGATCAATGCTCCGGAGCATTTGGTATCAGAGGTGGAGAATTCCTGCTCTCTGAGTTGGCACCTCCTTCCACTTAAGCAGTTTGGTGAATGGCCAAGCTGGACACTCCCTGGTTGCTGGTGGCAAGGAGACAGGGCCAGACCAGGCACAAATGTGCCCTGCAGCTGCTTCTTAATCAGGGTGCTGCCTAAAACTGCAATACAGTCTTTGCTGCTAAGGCAGGGAAAGAGGTATAGTTCAAGCTTGCCACTGAGTGGCTCTGTTCTTCAACCTGCCTTTTATAAACTGACCTACTTTCAGCACCTTTTCCATCTGAAAAAATTGTTACCCTTCATCATACCGATTTGGACTCAAGGAATTCCATTCCTTTGGCAACTTGATAAGAGAAGCAAAGAAGGTCTTCAAAAGTGAGCACATTAAAATCCTCTTCTTCATCCACCTGTGTGCTAGAATCTCTAATTTTATCTGTAAAAAATAATCAAAAGCATGAGTTTTCCATGGACTTCCTCACTCTCTGGTTAATTCTGCTACCTGTTATAAGGATTTTCACATGCTCCTACCAAGAGTAATGTTGCAAACATTGTCCATATTTTTTATTCTTCATTCAGATACAAAATAAAAGTGAGTATTTTCAAATTCAAATGCTATGTATAGTGTGAGCAGAAATGTAAGTGATTTTAAGTGTTGTTGAATCCTCCTCCAGCAAAATTCCTGCCAGGACTATAGAGAAACATGATAGAAAGAGGCCTCTTTTGCCATGGAATCTAGTCTAGTCATATCAATAATACAATAAATACAATAATAACAGCATTACTGAAGATATAATCAAATAATCTCTTACCTTCCTCAGAAAACAGCACAATCCCATTTGATCCTGGTGTCACATTTATGTTTTGACTTCTTTGCTTGGTTTCAGATTCGTGTTCTCTGCACAGAGTTGTGCTCCCACTGTACTTCAGGTGAGTCCCTGTCCTGGAGCGGGTGACACATTTTCAAAGGTTTCACACAGTGTATCACATAATCTTCTACACATAAACTCTTTTGCAGTGAAAAACATGAACAGTTACTGCTTCTAAAAATCTGGACACAGACATGAGTCTTCTCAAAATTGGAAAGAGAAACAAGAGATTGTCTTCTGCAGTCTCCACAAGGAGAATTACAATTGCAGCTCCTCCCAAGGCATCACTTATTAAAGTATGTGAAGGCACATTCTCAAGAATTCAATAATTTTTCTACTGTACAGCACAGGTGAGACTGCATCTTAAAAAGCAATAGCAGTTTTAAAAGGTATCAAACTGTTACTCTTTACCTAGAATTTTTGTCCTGATGGATATTGTGGTAAAAGCTGAAATTTTGCTCTTTAAAAATATCTGTCAATGTCCAGTGAAACTTTTCTCTCTTGTTCCTCAAGTAGTTCAGAAGGTCACCATAGCAACAGTATTCAAATATCAAGTAGACAGGTCCTGAAATAGTTGGAAATGTAAATGCCTGCTGCTATTTATATCACCCTCCCCCGTTAAAGTCCTAATGCTGCTTCATTTTCTCTCAGGATTAATCTGTATTAAAACATCCCAAGCATCTTCCATTCCCAGGTAGATAAGCTGTACCAATGGGCACGTAATGAGAATTTGTTTACTGACTATAATGTCCCTTGGAAAGCCTGTGTAACTTTGTCCTTGTGGAGCATCTCTCAAATTGTATTGAAAATCCCATACAGAAACACAAAAATCCTTGCCTGCCCCAATGGCAATGGGGAGGACAGTACAGGCTATAAAGATGCAACATATTTTCTAAACTATGCAGGGTTCAAGAAAAAGATGACCCCTGATAATTATCTGGATGGTGTGAATTTGTATCCTTTGACCTACATCCTTCTGTCTATCTGTGCTACCTTCATGCTCTGGAAATACCCTTTTTCTTCTTTTTTATTTTTCCCCAAGAAGACCACCTGAAACTCAAGAGTACTTGCTGAGGGGACCTAAATGAGGGATACCCCTTGCAAGGGAAGGTGTCTGAATAGAGTACTGGTCAGGACAGTCTCTCAAGAAAGGAAAAATAAATCCAGTTCCTGTCCCAGGCTGGACAGGATAAAAACCACGACCAGTAGGAGCTCAGAGTGGTCAGACATCACCCTGCAAAGCATCACACTGCCACCACCATTTCTGGCCCAGAAGGACTGACCATGAATCTGTGGACATTTCTGTCAGAAGGTCACTGTCAAGCAAGGTAGGGCATGCTGGAAAAAGCTGTAAGGTCTCTCAGAGGATGGATGGGAAAATCTTGACAACCATATAAATACTTCTGAAAATGGCTCTTGGATAAGGCTGGAAGTGTTCCTGCCCTACCTTACCAGACTAAGCAGGTCTTCCTGCTTGCACCATCACATCCTGCCCACTGATGCGGATGGCAGTGGCATTCTATATAGTTTTAAATCAGCTAAAGCCACTAAGAACAATCTAATTCTCTGCTTTCCTCTTACCCCTCACATGTCTGTGCCTGATAGTATTGCTGCTGATGTAAATGGAGACACAAAAGTTAACTGTTCTGCTTGGTCTTTCTGACTAAATAATTCTGACTAAATGAATTCTGAATAGTAAATTTGGACTAAATAAATAACCATGATGGGAAATCTGTCAAGTTTTTCAGTGTCAGGTGCTACAGTTCATGATACAGACCTACACTGGATGAGACCCTGGCATTTTCCCAAGCTGATCTGTTCTTTAGCCTGTCTTCACCCACACTTGTTCACCATTGGACTGGCCAGAGAAGCAGTTCTTGGGACAAGAGTAGCTGTGTAAATTACCTCAATGATAACATGAGTCACACAATAATTAAACAGTGATAATGTCTTGCTACTTTTGTCATAGCTCACCTGTGCTTAATTTTCTCATTCTCTAGTTTTTTTTACATTTGGTCCTTTAAAATATTGTCCCTCTTTCCATTAATTACTTCTCATTTCTTGGTTTTGTGTCCCTCCTACTCCTGTTATTTTTCAGTTTATTTTGTTTCCTATCTTTTAGCTTTTTTTATCCATGCATTGGTAAGACACATGAATTAAAAAAAATAAAATTATATTTTCCTATGTGAGCATAATCACGTGTATAAAAAAGTCCCTGACACCAGATAAGTTTTTCCTTTTCACTTAATAAGGTGGCTCATACCAGTGCCATCACTACCATAACAGCAAATCCTATTCTACAGAAGGACTGTTGCATCACTTCCTGCCAGTATAATCAGAAATTACCTTTTTCTGTACACATGCATGGCCTTAAATTTTTTTCCAGTTCATCTTCATCTTATTTTGGGACAGCACAGAACAACAAAATTAATTCTCATTATTCTGGCAGTTTTAATTGGTACTTTTCCACAATTTCAATTTACCTGACAGAGTACAAGCTCCTAGTAGGTTCACAATATTTTCATGGCTTCCAATGTGAGTCATCATTTTCAGCTCAGACATTAGAGCATCTTTTTCTGAAGCATCAGGTTTTTCTGTAAAAGTAGTAACACAGATTTGGAAATCTCCAGCAAAGAAATGAAAATTTAAATGGTTGTGATGCTTTGTCACACGCAAATCTTCATTTCAAATTCATTGGACTGACAGTACATTTGGGAACATCCTAAATAAATCCTTTCTAAGGTATAAAACGTTTCAGTCAAAGGTGGAAACTAAATTTATGTATGAGTGCGGATCATTTGAAAGCTTGGGAAAGCAGTCATTAAATGTCAACATTTGTCATTCTTGGGCTGGCAAGGAATGACAGCAGTATATTAAAGTGTTCCTGAGCACAGAAAAAATGGCAGTCGAGCCTGTTTCAGTGAAATGTTAAGAGGAAAAAATGGCAGCCATATGGCACACAAGAAGCTGCAATCCAGTAGCTGAAAAGGCCATCCTGTGTTTCAGGAATAGCTTTAATCTTGTTTTTCAGAGAGCATTTGGTGCTTATGATTTCAGTGAATTTGGTATGTGAACCAAAATGATGGGCTTCCACAAAGCCAACCACACAGGAGTGGACCAAGGAAACCTAAAACTGATGCATATGTGGAAATGGGGGACAAAAGCCTCTGTGTCAGTGCTGGCAGGAAGGGGCTGTGTGAGCACACAGGTATCGGCGTGAAGCTCGTTCCAATATACATAAAAAGGTGGGTGAGGTGGATACAGGTCTCTTTTCCCAAGTAACAAGTCAAAGGATGAGAGGAAACAACTTCAGATTGTACCAGGGGAGGATTAGATTGGCTATTCAGAAAAGTGTCTTCACCGTGAGAGTTGTCAAGTACTGGGACAGGCTGCCCAGGGAACTGATGGAGTCACCATCCCTGAATGTATTTAAATGACATGTAGATGTGTCACTGAGGGACATGGTGCAGTGGTGGACATGACAGTGATGGTTAACAGTTGGACTCAGTGATCCTAGAGAGCTTTTCCAGTGCAAACTACTCCAACATTCTGTGAACAGGGCTGTGATTAACTGGCACACAGTGAGGCAGCGTTCCTCTGCTTGCTGCCAGGGAGGCTTGCTCCTGGACACTGCTTTTATGAGGAGTCAAGACAGCTTGGAGAGAGACCAGACCATAGCAGAAAGGAGTATTTGAGGTTTAGTGGTCTTATTCATACAGTGGGAAAGAAAGAAACTGTTTTGTGTCATCATCAAGGAAAAAAGACCACAGAAAATAGTGCTGGAAGTTTTGGAAACAAGCTAGCTCAGCCACAGCAGGCAAGGGGCTTACCACAGCCAGGCAGCATTACAAGAAAAAGGGGCCTTACACCAAAGGTCACAGTCACCAATATTGGGATTTGCATTTCTCCTCGTTAGAGGCTCCATACTTCCCCACACAGACCTTCTGTAGTGTGTAGGGCAAAACGCAACGTGCTGTGAGATGAAGGCAGTATCTTGTGAGTATGAAGACTTCAGCAGTATCTTTCATTTCCAAAATGAAACAGAGTTTTGAAAGCACTTTGAAAGAGTTTTGAAGCCAAGCATTTGTGAGGTGTAACTGCTGGAAGTTTTCTATATAAGGGGGATTTCTAATGCTTCTTCTACTTTGGAGATGCTAGAATACATCACTGCTTGTGGAAGGCACCAGAGTTTATCATACCTTTTAGCATTTTGACTGCAACCTGAACTGAATCTCCTGCATTGTTAATTCCATAAGCTGTTGCATTCACTACTTTCCCAAAGGCCCCACAACCAAGGACCTCTCCTGCAAGACACAAAATACCAGTATTATTTGCTGCTGGTACAGCACAGCCTACTGCTCCAGTATTGAGATTTACCTTATGGATAGCTCACCAAATTCCAGATTTTCCCTGGGAAATTCCCATTTTATATCATATTCAAATTCTCTGAAGTCAATGTAGATGTATTCATTATCTGATGGCCCTATCATCTGTATCATTCGCCACTGGCTTTCATATTTGAATTGCTTTGGAAGAAAAACACACAGTGAAGTCAGTCTTAGAGAAGAAACAGCCTGGCAGGAACAAAAGAAGGTATTTATGTTTGTTTTTACCTTTTTGTATTTAAGAATAATGAATACAAACACAAAAGCAATCAAGAGGAGAAAAAATCCAATGGAGACATAGAGTGCAGCGTTGTCCAGGGGGGAAGAAACAGCTCCTGCAACTTTAAAAGACACTACAAATTACTACTCATTGAAATAGAGTTTGTGTGTACAGCTAAAAATGCAAGGAGAACCCATGATCAGTTCTGGCAGTCTGCAGCCCTCTCACACTCGAGATGCAGGGAGTGAGATGCAGCTATATGCAAAGCAAGATGGGCAGTAGGCATTAAGATCTGGGTAATTCTGACATCTTTTTAATAAAAAAAAAAGAAAAAAAAGAGCTAAATCCATTAATAAACCTAAGTGTGTGGAGGTGTTGCTGCAATCCTTGGATTGAACTTCATGAGCATAAACAGGAATAAGGTGTTGATTGGTAGATGAACATGCAAACATGAGACCTACCCTCATATTTTGGTTGTTTCTGAAAGCATAAGTATTATGATTAATTTCTATTCCAATTTCAACACAAATGCTCAAACTCTGACAATGGTCACAGCTTCTGTCCACTGTAGTCAAAAACACCTAACTGCTTGTTTTTCATGACAAAGGAAATCCCTGTTCTGCAAATACCTGGGTGTTTCAAAACAATTCCTAGTGCCACAGCATGTTCCCTCTAATTGAAATATTTTTCTTTGTGGAATACATATGGTGTTGCAAGCACAAAGTGCAAATAATCATACTGATTTTCTGGTTCAACGAGGAAATAATCAATCATTCCCTCAACAAGAAGAGCGACTACTTAACCAGGACTTAACATTCTGTCACCAGTCTACAGTAGGTTAAGAAGGTCTCTTCCCCAGTGCTCCTGCTTTCCAGACAGGGATTGACCCTTCATTTGGGTTTGTTTGCTCTGCCACGATCTTGCTTGGGTGTGCAATGACCTCCATGGGGTGAGGATAGCTCCCATGGGCATTTCTGGCAGCACCACAGAGACCTACAGGAAAGTAGCCAAAGGTAGCACATGCCACCAGCTACCAAAGTGCCTTTAGCTCTTGTCAAAGATGATACTTCCTGGTTTAGTGAAAAGATGACTAAGGAAAAATAAGAAATCAGTCTCAAACATTGTCATGGCTCTATCCTACACTTCCTATTAGTTTCTGCCTTTTTTCTGCCCTTTTTTTTTTTAATGCAAGAGGCCTCTGCTTTGGTCCTAGAGAAAATAGAATTTTGTCTCCTATTCACCCATCATTTCTTATACTGTGTGCATACAGAGCTTGTGTTTTACCTGCAATGCCATTGCATGGTCAGCCATTTAGCCAGATAAAAAATATTGTAGATTCTACCATGCCAGCTTTAGTTGAGAAAACCTGTGCTAGAACACTGGCTTGTGGTACCTGACAGGTTAATGAAACTCTTTTCACAGGCTGATCCAGCGGAATTGTTTGCACAGCACTCCACTGAGAAGGTTGTTGCTGTCTCCTTTACATATAAAGTACTGCTTGAAATCCACAACCCGAGGGATCTCCTCTCTGGCAAGAAGTTCTGAATCCCCTCTGTGATTTCCTCTGTGCAGCTGAAAAAAGGAAGCAGACCAGTTTTGATTTTTAGCTAACAGCGACATTTGCCAGGGAAGGTGGGAAGTTTCAAAACATAGCTTGTGTCTGTGTTGGAAGAGAAGAAGGGAAGGGGCTTAGGTTAGGTCAGCAATACAGTGAGACTTTTGGACACTTACCAGTCTCATTTTTTGGTGATGGACATGGCAGCGTTAGCAGGGACTGAGCTATCTCCTACACTGGGCTCACTCCCACTCCCCAGCACTGCCTTGGCAGGGTACTTGCACCCCCTGAACTCTGGGACCTCCACTGATTTCACAGCTGACACAATCCCTCTGCACTTCATCTATTCCCACTGGTTTAATATTTGCCTCAAACATTCAAACCACTGAGCAGCTGCAAATGAGCCACTGGTAAAACTATAAATGCAATATGAACCCAGAGCAAAAGTTCTAACTCCTTCCCCTGAAGGTATGTTATTTAATCCATTAAGTTTCTCTCATTCATGATAGAGAGCCTCCATCCACCCAGATGGAGAGAATGAATGACTTATTTAAGGCCTGATATGTAGAAAGAGGGAACTTTACACTTGAGGGGATGGAGGTCCACATAGATAATTTTGACTTTCAGCTTTTCTATCACTCATCAACTTACTGTCTAATTTACTCTCCACATAAATAAAGGAGAAGATAAGAAATAAATTAAATTTATTCAGCTCTACTCATAGCACTAGCTTCTACATTTGGAAGTTCCTCAGAAAAGATATGTCACAGCATTTTCTTTCCAGAAAGATGATTTAAGGAGTATTTTAAACCCACTAGCTGCATGGTGTTTTTTCCCCCTCTTCCATTTCTGCACAGATTGATATAAGAAAGCCATTTAAGAGGTATGGATAAGAAAATTGTCTGGGTATTTTTTATGTCTAGCTAAAATAAATACTGAAGAGTTTATCCACAGTCTTACAGAGGAAAATTTGACTTAGTATTCTTCTGCACCATGGGATTATTAGTTTCTTGGCATATCTAAATCAAAAACTGCAGAGTTCACAAATCAGGTCAAAGCTGTTTCAGCATTTTTTGAAATTTTAGAGCCTGACACATTGCCCTAAATAAATAGAGGAAATGGAGACACTCTTAGTAACTTTACTGGAAATACTCTCACTAACTTTACTGCAAACACTTTCACTGAGTTCAGTGGTTTTAGTAGCAGTTCACCATAGCAGGTTTTTTAACCAAAACTTAACCAATTAATAAAGGCTGTATTAACCAATGCATTCCCTAAATCCCTATAACTTTAATAGGCTAAGAGAAAAACTTAGGTTGGACTTTGTTACCACCTAATTGTTGATATAAACCCAGTGGAATCTATTTTGGTGTAGAGAGCCCAAGATACACATCTTTATAGACTTCATTTGATGACAATAAAAAAAAGGAAAACTTCCTCTAATTTTGGTGAACTGGTTCCCTGGAGTAGGGCAACCAGTAAAGTGCACACAATTAAGTGTGCATTTAGTTTGTTACAGGCTGGTCCTCATTTAATCAAGGATAGCTCAGATAGTCTTTGTAATGAATAAAAAGAAAGTAAGTTATTTACTTGGATGAGTTCAGTTCAAGACAGCTCCTCCAAACCCAGGATGAGGCAGGGTAACCTTCAGCAACACAGGAGATCTGCTTGAATAACAGCTGCATCCTTATTTCAGGTTTTCCTGCAATATGACATCACAAGGCTCAAGGACATAATGCTATCTTTGGGAGTGCTGGGTTAATGGTTGGATTCTATGATCTCAAAGATCTTTTCCAACCTGATCAATTCCATGATTCTGTAAGACAATTTCTGTCAGCACTTCAAGTGACAGACCCTGTACACTTACGTGGCAATGCTATATCTGCTGAGACCAAGGTCTGCTTCTGTTTTCTAAGTTAAAAACTGCACGACACAGTGAGACCTGGGTGTAGCTCATAGCCCTCCTTCTTCCTTGGTTTTGTGGACAGCAATGTGGCAAGGCAAGGGGAGCAGCCACTTCCCTGTATGTGCACAGCCAGACCAAAACAATGGCAGAGCCAAAATTAGAAGTCCTGACTTCTGCTTTTCTGACTCAGACTAAGCAGCTGGCCCTAGAACTGCCCTGGCACTGAGGTTCTGGGGGTCCAACTTGTCCAAAATGTGCACAGATGATATTTGTGTAAATTATATATCACAAATAAAGCCTTCAGACCTGGAGCAAGGGAGAGATGCTGCAGTCATGGCAGAACTGAGGTAACTGAGAGTATTGGTCAAGACTGCGTGTGTGTGAATTGTGGGCAGGGGTGTATGAGGCACTGCAGCCCAAACATTCAAGCTACACACCAGAGGGTCTCCACACTAACTATATTAACTCATAAATGCCATTAAGGAAAAAAAAAATCATAAACATGGCATAGAATGCTGATTCCTAATGGGGATAAGTGTTTCCTCCTAACTCTATATCTCATAGGGTTTCTGCAGCAGTCACATATGTTCCAACTTTGTAGAGATAGAATGGAGTTACTGTATTTTACTGAGTTCCTAGGCTTGTAATTTTCTTAAGAAGCATTAATTTTCTCAGTATGTAACTAATTCCTCATATTCTGTTTATGGTAGTCTAAAGGGAAGAAAAAAAATTAGTAACTTTCTCCTCCTTTCTCTGTTCTCCATCCCTAACTGACACAAGAAATACAACCCACAAGCAGCCAGTGCCTTTCTTTGACACAGTGCCTGGATTTCAGCAGTGTGATGCAGTGTTAAGAGAATCATGCTTTTGCCTTTTGATCCTCCATTTTTAACAATAAATCTGTGTAAGTGAAATAGGGAATACCATTGAAAACAACAACAACAACAAAAAAACATAACAGCTCCATTTACACCAGTGAAAAAAATCCCAGACTTTGCCAAATCATCAGCAATAGTCTTGTTACTTACTTCTCACATACAGAGTGAATTTTTTTGTTACAACTGTATCATCATTTTCAGCATAAAATACATATATCCCAGATTGGTGCTGATGGTTGCAGAACTTCGATGAAATGCTGTAGAACAAAGTCAGAAAAGGGAAAAGGACAAAATATTGACTTGAAAAATATTTCAAATGCAGTCAAGACTCATATATGTTTGAAACAATTCTGCATCTTTTAATGAAGAATACAAAGTAAATTATTTTTGCTTAGAGAATATAAGTCCCAGAATCTAACTGTGTTGGTGAGAAGATATTTTTTTCCCTGCAGTATTGATTTAATTCTGCATTTCTTCTCTCACTGTTCCTGGAGTGCACACAGGCTGTCAAGCTGTGATTTTGTTAGTAATTCATTGGAAGACATGACATGCCCAGGTACATCTACTAAGACCATCAAAGGATCAAACTTTCTTCTCTCTGAGCAACTTCGATGGGAGCTTCTAGCTGATGTGATAGATTATGTTAGGAAACAACAATGACAGGGAGGAACATAAGAGACAAACATCTCCAAATAGAAAGATCTCACATAGGCTCAGGAATGAGATCATCATCATAAGCTCATTGTCAATGAGATGAAACACCAACCCTCAGGGTAGTTCGGCAGGAGGAAGAGCAGCCTTCTACTGATCCCCAGTGGATGGGGGATCAAGACCCAAACCATGCAGGAGACAGCTTGTGACAATGGAGATGACCAGGAGGGGCTCTAACAAGACTCTGGGCAGAAACTAACAACGGAGAGCTGCAAAGACTTAAAGATTCATGCCTGACTGTCCTGTTGAGTCACTGGTTTATGGGACACCGGATGAGAAAGGGAGAAGGGAATATGCCATTTTACAGTGATGGTATCCTATTTCTGTGTTTTCATCTATGTTATTGCTCTCAGGATAATTGTCGGCTTTGAATAACAGATAATGCAGTTCATCAGCATTGGAAGAACAACCTAAGAAAATCCCTCTTAGGTGTAGCTGCTGACAATTTGGGGAGAAATGTTTTTGGTGATGATCCAATGGTAACCATGTTATAGGTCCCCAACTCTATTTTAGTGATAAAGGCAAGCAGGAACATCAGCAAAATTGAAGAGAGAAGGAAAAAAAAAAAGCCCATATCAGCAATATGCACAGTAGGAGAAAGAAGTAATGAGATCAGTCCAGAGAACTAAAATCGAGATATTTCTCCATAAGCAAGATACATACAAAGGTTCCAAGTATCATCTTGAAATTCTAAACTCCCTTTGAAACCACTGGCAATTTTGTATTTTGTCTAAGGCCACATTTTCATATAGTTAATCACTTTTGAATGTCTTCATCTGAAATGGCCTCAACGATGTCTCCAAGCTCATGGATTTTTTAGTCAGAACCCTTTTAAGCTGCCTCAAAAAAAAGATACTGAAGACTGGGAAAAAAAAAAAAGAGATGAAACAAAAAATAATGAGTTGCTTTTAATATTCCAGGTTGTAAGGATTATATCCTAATGAAATAATCAGAAAAAAAATTAAAACAGTATCTTCAATACCTGAAAATGCAAGGGGATGTGAGCTAAGTATTATAAATTTAACAGAGGACATTGTGTGTATGAAAAGTCATTAGGTCTTAGGGGGGAAGTGAAAATCAGCAGTGTGCTGAAACAGGGAGCCCACAAAAGCAAATAGAAAATGGAAATTTTGAAGGTATGTCTGAAAATATACTGTAAGTGTAGTGACAGGAGAGATGGATTGCTGGGTTCTGAAATGAAAAGCTAAAGACAAGTGCAGAGTTAATTATTAAAATTTGATACGCTCTTTAATTTGAAGGAATAATTTTACAAGAAACTGGCAGCAATTTTAAAAAATAAAAACAGGAAATGAAAAAGGATATGAAAGGAACAAAGTAGAAGTCCTGGGAGACAGGATTACACAGAAATCAACTAAAACATGCAAAATGAGTCTCACAATGTGTTTAGATACGTGATGACCTTTTTTTGTGCTGCTTAGAGAAACTTTCTGCTTTAAAATCACGTTGAAATCTGCAAGGCTACAGCCTGCAGGCAGAATCTCCTGACCTCCCTACCCCTTGCTGCTTCTGAGTGCTTCAAACGGAATGAAATATGTACCCTACTCTTTGTCCTCAGGTGAGACATGTCTATCCAATGCTTGTATTCAGCCAAAATTGGGATGTTGTAAGGGATGTCTGTACAAAAGAATGTACTTATCAGATGAAATAATCATCAAATTCAGGCATTTCTCCCTCTATTTTATTTTTTCCATAAGATAAATAGGATGCAAATAAACGCAAATAATAACTACCCAAAATAAACATACAAAATCCTGTTTGTCCAACATCACTGTCAGACAGACTGACGGAGTTGTCTGTTTGAAGCAGCCTCCAGGCCATGCCCCAGCAATGCTTGGTGTCTGTGGCCATGGCTGTGGCCGAGGCAGCCTGGACACTGGGATCCAGGGACACGAGCTGCCCTTTTCTCCCATCCTACAGGTGGTGATCAGCACGCAGCAACTGCTGCCTCTTTGCTGGGATGGCTCTGCAGTGACTCATAAATCCCAGGCCAGCACTGACTAATTTACTGGCTAATGACAGCTGCCTAAACTATTTCAAAAGTTCTCAATATTATTATTGTTGGCACAGTCTGTGGAACCTAATTCTTATCTGGATTGAATTTACACCCACTGTCAATCATCCAAGCAAAACTGAGTCCTGCTGGTACAAGCAGTGAGGAGAGGTCCGTATCAGCTGCAAAGCAAATCAACTCCATGTTATCAGCTGGAGGGAGGTACCTATTGGACAAGGATGAGCAAATGCTCACGGCTGTCCCCTGAGACATCAGTTCCAAAGCCAGTTTTGTCACAAAGCACAGTTCTGCCAAGCCCATGTCAGGCATTGCAGATTAGTCACCAACACCCACCCAGTGCTATCAAAGTTTGCTGACAGCCCTCACTTTATCAGCAGGGACAGAGTTCCTGTGGCCATTGCCAGGAGATGACAATTTGCTAACCTGCACTGAGCCGTCTCTGAACTTCACTGAGGTCTGACTCCAATACACCATCTGATGCAGATGAAAAGGACAAGGTTATCTATTGCAAAGATAACCTGACAAGCTAGTGGATAAAATCAAAGGTACCAAAATACTATGGAAAGAAATCATTAAAAGTGTAATCAAGGCTTTGAAGCAGCTTTATGCAGATAATGACAGAGGTTCTAAGAATATGAGAAGAAATCAGAGCAGAGGCATTAGCTCCTGCCTACGGCCTGCTCACTTTAAATGCAAAAACTTGAAAGGAGCAACTTGGCTTTACTTTCATTGAGGTGAGTAAAAGCTGTTACCTACAAAGCCACGGGACTACTCTGAAAGAAACCCTGAAGGAAATTAGATAATGTTATCAAGAAATTAGAGAGCCTAGGGAATGGAGAAAACATTAGCCTTAAACAGGATTCATGCCAGAAGTCCATTGTAGGAAATAACAGAAAAGGTAGATAACCACCAGGTTTATTCAAAACATGTTTTGTTGCAGCAGTGGAAGAATCCATGACCTGGGTAACGAGCAGAACGGCATGTTTCTGTGTTTCTGTGACACAGGCACAGGCCAGCAGACCTAGCAGAGGCCTGGGAACCACAGCACCTTGGACTTGGTCTGAGCTCTTAGAAAGACACTGGGAACATCATCAACAACAGGATGACAAAATGGGAACATGCAGAACTTGTGATCCAGAATGGAAACTGCAACAGATCTGTAATTCAGAAATCATGTTAGAGAGAAGGGGAATGGCAAGATGCATGTAAACTAAAGGGTTGCTGGATGCATAACTTAGCAAAGGGTTTATTATAAACAGAGAATAAAGTGATTCTACAAGTTATCTGTGTGAATTGTTGAAAGACAAAATTATGCTTGAGTGCCTTTTGTTAACACAGTCACACCATGTGGCCCATTCATATTTTAAAAATGCCAAGAAAGTACAAAACATTGACAGTAAGCCCTCCAAACGAGATACAAAGAGGAAACATTATTATATTAAATTATTACAAAATATTCAAATACCTGTGTCCATCCACACTGTAAATTTGTATACATGGAAATGTTTTTTTGGAAAATATCCACATGCATCTAACTGGAGGATATGCTGTAAAGTTAACTTCAAAACAAAACTCTTCCTCACCAATTTCAAAATCTTCTTCAGAGTCAGTTATATTAATAAATCCCTTTTCTGGAGAAAAAAAAATAAGGAAAGATGTATTAGAAAGGCTGGACTTAATTGAAGACATTTTAACATCTGTATGTTTTTCTTTTTGGTTACCAAAAGCAAAAACCATGTTACATCACAAATGGTATCCTGTTAATCACAATAAGATAATGCTTCAAAACAGTATTGAAATATTGTCAGTGTGTTCAGTTGCAGACAGATGATTTGAGCCTGATGAAGTTGCATATTTGGTCAGACCAGAGCACTTCCAAAATGGTCTGACTTTTCTCTTCAGTGTAACCTACAGAGTCACAGGGCCAATAACGTCATTATTTGGTTTGGTCTGGGTGTGTATTCCGGGTGTTAACATCTGCAATTCCTGGTTTTCTTTCCACAGGGACAAAACCAGGTGGCACTACCATCATAATTAGTAGTTCTTTCTCCTTCCCTGAAATAAGCTGAAGATTTTGCAAATGAGTCCTGTAGCTGCTCCTGTATTTCTCCACTTAAATGAAATGTATTTAATGCAAGATTACGGCAACATGGAAAAGTGTTTTGAAAAGGTCCATGAATCATGTGCTGCTGGTATTTGCCCTGCTAGGGTGGGATTTGTTTCACCTAGTGGAGGTGTCAAAAGTTCTGCAATCCACCTGAGCTACTTGTTTAGACCTCTGATAAACTCAGTGGAATGAAAAAGACATATTCAGATGTATCCCATCCTAAAGCAGAAGACAACAAAGATGTACTGAACTGCTTCTGGAAATAGTGTTTCTTGGCACTGACTGATGAAGGAGCCAAAGTCATTGCTGGGGATAGGTGTCTCATGGCTTGGACTAAATCCCACCCAAAGAGGCTGAACAACAGATGTGTGAGGGGAGGCTGTCCTAAAGACACCAGAGGTGCTAGGATCAACTCTGTAAAGAGCACAGAACCATGTGCATTGGAAGAGATATGTAGTCAAACTCCTGCCCAGAGCAGGTCCAGCTAGATGAGGTTGCTCAGAGCTATGTCCAGTTTGGTTTGGGTATCTCCAAGGACTGTACAACCTCTGGAAAACTTGTGGTGGTCTTTAATCAGCTACATGGTGAAAAACGACACCATAAATATATTGCTGGACCTGTTTTTTGCTTTTGAGTGTTTTTCTTCTGACTGTAGCTCTATATTCTGCTTGGTATGTTTTTTCTCTCTTAGCTTATTTACTACCTGGAAACTTCCATAAAAACCACAAATATTTCAGTATTTCAAAACAAGAAACTATTGCTTTCATGACTACTCTCCTATTTTTTGATATTGAAGGCTTATTGATTTTATAAATGGAGCCTTCATGTTTTTGGTCCTCATCCTTTCTGGTGGAATATCATCTCTGAATTTACTGTTACAACACAACCAGCCAAGAGTAAAGGCTTTCTCCAGAGCATATTTAAGGACCTTGGAGTAGTGTATGCCATCTCAGAAAAAAATGTAGTTTCTTTATTGGAGGAGAAAGAACTTGGCACATTACTGCTTGGTTCGTAATTTTTGACAGGCTTAAGTGTATTTTTTGACTATTTACACTTAGCAGTGACACAGAGGTGAGCTAAAACTCTCAAGACCAAACAAGTCTCCATGTTCCTCATAGTCCTCTATTTGTTGCTTTTAATATTATGTGTTGCAAAATAACTTACATATTCCTTAAGTAAGATTGTGTAGTGCTAAAAATTCTTTATTTAACACTGGTGAAAACTGAATGTAAGACCTGCAAAAACTAAGAGCCTTGCAGCTGCAGTTGTTGGCATGATCTCTGCTGTGCTTTGAAGTGGCCTAACTACCCTGCCTGATCTGACAGTCACGCAAAATGGGATAAATTGGTGAGGTATCAATTACCAAAGAGCAAATCAAAGCTGTCTGGCTGCAAGGCTTTATTAGAGATTCAAAGAACACCCACCCATATAGCTATGGTATCCAGGGTCCCCAGGCAATGGAGTGTGTGCAAACCAAATCATTTTCCTCTTGGATAAGTTACACCATGATGATTCCCAGTGAAGCTACAGGTGTTGAATCATGCACAGTAATGGTTTAAAGGTGGGACACTGGTTGTTTCAGAAACTGGTACCCTACTGAGTGAAGTCTGTATCATTGCTGGAATGGAATCTGCTTTGTTGGCATAAATTCACACCCACAGTGATTGTCATTAACAACAATTAACAGGCTAAATGCTGGGATGGATCAGAAGCACAGGATATTCCTGTAGAACCTCAGAGAGAGAAGCAGAGCTGCTGTCTTGGTATGACAATACCACTCACTTTAATCCACCATGTAAGTAAACAAATAGATTTTTTCATCACCAAAGACAACCAACCCTTAGATGTTTTGTTGGCATAAGGAGTATTGAGGAGGGCACAAATAATAAATATGGGTTGGTGCATTGCAGTGAAAAAAAAATCCTGCTCAGAAATACAGTCTTCCAGGGACAGCCACTCAAATATTCTCTATGACTGTCACTCAAGCTTACACCTGGTAGTTCACAGATACAACAAGACACTATTTCTGACCTATGCACTGCTACCAATAAAAAAGAGGATCTTGCCCTATCTGTACAGTATACCCTCACGTCTATGTTCCTGTTTACTAAGGAGATGTGTGTAGAAAAAACGCACAGGTATCGTACTCAGTTATTGTAAATGACAAGAGAACTTCCCACTCAGTGGTAGGCAGAAGCTGAAAAGAGGATATCGCACTGGGAAAGTAATTTCTGAAGAGACTTGGGTAAATATTCTTACTTCCTACCATTCCTAGCCTAGGTATTGTAAACTCTGAGAGCAACTACTTCTAAGTGACTACTGCTAAGTGACTGCTGCAGAGAGCCTTGTTTTCAGGGCTAGAGTCTCCAACTCCAGGCAGACCAGTCATTAAATTACACCCCAAACCTACTCCAGAAGCGTGGCCTTTTGTACAGCTTTCCTTTTTATGCCTTATTTCCAGACCTAGGCCTATTCGTGTGTGATTTCCATCTGAGAAACAAAGTTTGCAGTTGAGGCTGATCCCAACTAAATTCAACACTGCTGGCTTTTAAATCAGTGTGTTGCTTAAGTAGAATGTGATTTCCTTTTCAAAATTATGCCCCTGTGGCACGCTGGCTGAGAGTCACCAACATATGAGATGAATCCCAGCCTGTGTTTCTAGGAGATCCCATTGAAACAATCATACAGATTGCATCTCTAAACAGTGTCATTTCATTTCACTTCTAAAAGCACTGTCATTTAAAGGGAATTATTTGAAAAGCAATATAAAGAAAAGGTTAATTGTATTCAGGTACCAGAATGACTCAGTTCAGGTTAATCTCTTGGCTCCCCTTGGCTGCTTGTAAGTGCAAACAGACTTCTTCCTTAGCAAGGGAACTATAAACATACACTGCATATCTTCAAGTAAAGAATAGACACATGGAAAACAAAGCAAAACAATCAAGAGACAAAATTAAGACCAGGGATTGGAATTACCTAAAACTGTGATCAAAGCAGTTTGATTTGGATGAGCAGTAGAAGAACAGGTGTAATGTCCACTGTCACTTCTTGCTGCCGCTGAAGCAAACACATGGTGGATCCGAATTGCTGAGAAGTTTGCTAGATATTCTAATCCTTCAAAGTAGTGACCCTGGTTGTCAGCAGAGAATCACATTTAATCAGTCCATAGTGCCCAATACAACCTATTTTTAAATATGCCCTGTCTTTTTACCTGCTCAACTTCTCTGTTTTCAAAAGATAGTTGTATTCTGAATTTATAGTTATGGTGAACAGCTCTGCATCTGATCAGCAATGGTTCCCCGACCTTAAGTAGTAGTTCAGGTAAAGGTGCTGCTTGTCTTTCATTTAAATCTACAAAACCGAAACATAGACACTGAAACAACCATCACTTTGCCTGGAAAACGTGCAGTTAGATCAACATTTTTTTCTCCTAATGCTGTATCAATATTCATTTTTACACTGTAATGCTAATTATCATTATCACAAAATGAATAACCTTCATGGATTTAGATGTTCAAAACAAATTTTGTCATGATTCACAAGACACCTCTAGGGCACAATGCAGCATAGAGCTTAGCTCAGGTTGGGTTTATTTAAAAAAACAGGCAAGTGAACCTGTGTGCATATATTAATTAATAATTATATATGTTTGAGAACACTTTGGAGAGCTTTTCCACGCACACCATCCTAAGAGCATGAACAAAAAGTCAATACAAGTATAGCAAATGTGGAAAGGCAAGAAGCTTTTTACAGACACCACAAGGAGCCATTGGAATTATGTTTTAAACATGCGACAGAGCAATTATATTCACTGGTAGTTTTATTCCAGTGATTACAAACAAGTAGCTTAGACCAGAAATCATGCTCAGATGGGTAGTGCAACTAACTTCAGCAGCAGGATTGAGCTCACATGCAAGTAAACCTTAGAGGAAAGTTACCTATTGTAAAGAGGCTGGTGCATTCTCTGCCCAGGACATTAACTGCACAGCACCATATGTAAGTCTGAAATAATTCACGTTGCACCATCTGTATGCCATCTACTTTTCCAGTTTCTTCATGCCTTTGATAAGGGCAGCTGCAATTACAAGCATAATTATTCATTGACTTATTTGGTCAACCTCAAGCAAATAAATCTGATAAATTTCCAAACCATGAGAATATGCAAACAATAGTGGGAAAACTGGATCTCTGCATATTGAAAACTGCATATTGAATAAAAAGGAACTAGGAAAGGTGAAGATAAGAAAATAAAAATGCCACAGTCTAGGAAGAAATATGGGCTGAAATGAAACCTGAATATGCTCAGACTGGTTCTTAGACAGGTAATGATGTGATTAAAACTCAGACAAGAGTGAAATCATAAAGGCTGAGCTTTCATACCACATCTCTGATTTCCTGGTGGTGGGAGGTGCTGCAAATCAAGCGGCCCTTATGAGATCCAGACCCCACACTGCCATGCTGCAAAGAAAGGCATTGTTGCCTCTGTTAATAGAATAAACTTTATATATTAATGGAATGGGAAACATTATTTAGCTCACAAAATCATGAGCCCTTGTCTTTTCAGCTCTAATGCTCCCAGTGAAGCTTCCAGTGACTGGAAAAAGGGAAACATTGCATATTTTAAAAAAAGGGTAGAAAGAAAGACCATGGGAACTGCCAACCTGTCAGCCTCACCTCTGTGCCGGGGAAGGTCACAGAACAGAACCTCCTAGAAGTACTGCTAAGGCACAGGGAGGTGATTTGAAACAGTTAGCATGGCTCCACCAAGGGCAAACCTGCTTGATCAACCTAGTGGTCTTCTGTGATGGAGTGACAATATCAGTGGGCAAGGGAATGGCAACAGATGCCATCTGTCTGGATTTCTCTAAAGCTGTGGACGTGCTCCCCCCCAGCATCCTTCTCTGTAAGTTGGAGAGATGCAGATTTGGTGGGTGGATTGTTTGGTGAATGAGACTTTGATTGGATGGTCACATTCAGAGAGTAGTGGTCAGTGTCTTGGTGTGCAGCTCAGAGACAAGCGCTGTCCCTCAGGGCTCTGTACTGGGACCAGTGCTAACATCTTCATCAATGACATAGACAGTGGGAAGCCTACAGATGGCACCAAGCTGTGTGGTGTACTTGGCACATGTGGGGGATGGGATGGCATCCATGGGGATCTGGAAAAGCTCAGGAGGTGGGCCTAGGGGAAACTCATGAGGTTCAACAAAGCCAAGCACAAGGTGCTGCACCTGTGTCAGGGCAATCCCTGGTATCAGTCCAGGCTGGGGGATAAACAGACCTTGGGCAGCCCTGCTTAGGAAGACTTGGGAGAACTGGCAGATGAAAAGTTGGGCATGATTCAGCTATGTGCACTTGCAGCCCAAAAAACAATCTTATTCTGAGCTGCATTCACCTGGCCAGCAGGTGAAGGGAGATGATTCTGTCCCCCTGCTCCACTCATGTAAGACCCCACCAAGAGGATTGCATCCAGTTCTGGGACCTTCAACATAAGAAATATGTGGCCAAATTGCAGAGGAGGCCACAAAGAGGTTCAGAGGGCTGGAACACCTCTCCTACAGAGACAGCTAGAATTGGTCTGCCTGGAGAAGTGAAGGTTCCTGGAAGACCTTACAGCTGCCTCCCTGTAGTTGAAGAGGGTTTATCAGTGAGATCAGGATAAACTTTTTAGCAGGGCCTGTCACAACAGGACAAGGGGTGATGGTTTTAAACTAAAAGAATGTAAATCTAGACTAGACTAGACTAGACATAAGGAATACAGGTTATTTTATTATGAGGATGGAGAAACACTGACACAGGTTGCCAGAAAGGTGGCAAATGCCCCATGCTTGGTAACATTCAAGGTCTAGGCTCTGAGGAACCTGATCTCAAAGATGTACCTGCATATTGCAGTGCACTTGGACTTTAAAGATGAGCTTTAAAAGCCCTTTACAACCCAAAGTGTTCTATGATTGTAAGATTCAAATCTAAAAACAAAGTGAAAAGCTAAAGGGAAACAAGAGGTCTTTGATTTGCTCTTGTGACATCAAAATATGAATCTGGAAAAACATTTCTAAAGCCATGAGCTGACAACATCCAAAAGTGCACAACAGTCAAAATTTCCAGGAAAAATGTGTTGCAGCACTCCAAAAGCGGATCGCATGGTCATAGGTTTTCAACAAGCATGTGGTGTGCCAACCAGCAGAGCCTATCTCCAAAAATTCTGAATCAAAAGCTCCTCCACAGCTCAGTAGGCACACTCAGCAGTGAAGAATCACAGAATCATTACGGTTGGAGAAGACCTCTAAGATTATTTAGTCCAACCATCAACCTAACTCTGCCACGTTCACCACTAACCCAGGTCTCCAAGTGTCATGTTACATGCTTTTTGAACACTTCCAGGGATGGTGATTCAATTACTTCCGTTGGCATCCTGTTCCAGGGCTTAGCAACCCATTAAGTGAAGACTTTTTTTCCTAATATACAATATAAACATCCCCTGGCACATCTTGAGGTAATGTCTTCTCACCCTTTGCTTTTTCTTCAGAAGATGGCAAACATTTAGTCTAGAAATTCAACATGCATATAAACATACACATACCTTTTTTCAGGTGTTTTGCAGAATATCCATTCCACGGAGGCCTGGGGGTAGCTCTCAGATATGCACTTGATAGAATCTGATTTTTCACTTTTCCTGAAATAGGGTTTGGCTGGCTTTTCTGAAAAAATAATGCAAATGTTTAAGAAACCTGAAATAATTTTGAAACAGTGTTTTGCTCATTTTGTCGTACATAAAGTTACAGAGCTGTGATTTGTTTCAGGAATTTCAGCACTGAGGGAACAAAAAAATTATTTAGTACTAGGCGTATTGGGGGTTGGTCTCATGAGCTTTTCAGTCTTGACTGCTAAATGCACAGCTTCCCTGTACCAAAGGCCTGCCTCTATATGTCAGGAGATAATCCTGAGACTGATACTGAAAGGTGTTAATTTGCTGTGGTTGCTATTCATTTCACTGGGCAGGAGCACCTGTGATTTTGAAATCACATCCTAAGCCTTTGCTTAGTCCTTTGCTGGAGTATCTGTTGAGACTGTACACAAATCCGTACACAAAATGGGGTTTGCTCAGTCAGATCAGACACATGATGGAGACAGAAGGGGTGATAATGACTTCTGATAACCAGCAAACCTTTCTACTCTGCATCTGTAACCCAGAGGGAAATGATTTCTAAACAATTCCCAGCATCTTGATGCTCTCAGGCACAGACCTGGACTAGGAACAAAAATGTTAACGTATTTAAACTGCTAAAGGTTTGACTCAAAATGAAAAGCACTGAGTGCAATTTTAAGTCACCTTTCAATGAAATAGCAGCTGCCACATGTGAAAGTGATATTTCCCTCAGTCATACGTCCATTGTGGGCAAGGTGACGTGCTAAGATGAAAGTAATATTCATGGCTTTGTAATTTCTTTCCTCATTTATGTCTTGTAGGATAGGCCTAAGAGTTTTTCTTTTCTTTTTTTTTTTTTTTACCTACAGAGATTCATATCCAGGTTGAAGGATTCACATCTAGCCTGAAGGGTTTTGTAAGAGATGTAATTATGATATTAAATTCACAGGAGCAAAGAGAAAGCAATCCAAGCAGTTGATAGAGAAAAGACCTTTACCAATATTGTTTCAAACTATTCTTGCTTGCATATGTAATAATACTTTTAACCTAATTGATACAGAAGTAAAAATTCTTAATTAAAGGTTTAATACCTTGTCCCCTCAATGAAGCTGTTAAAATTATAATTTAGGCATGCAGTAAGCTTTCAAATTAAACAAGGAGAGATTAGAGGTGACTTTTCTGACACCACAGAGAGAAAAAAAGGTTAAACAGAAGAAATATTTAAAAAACAAAGACAGAAAAACAAATGTTGATTAGTCACAGTTTATTAAATTCAAGGCATGTAATCACACTTATTAAACCTGGAAGGGTTCACTAGTCTTTTAGCAGTTTGGATTGAGGTTTTGCATTTGAAATTTCTTTTTGCAGTTTTAAATGTTATCTTTAAATTTATCCATTTCCAGACAAAATAGTATAACCTTTCTATTCTGTTAAAAAATCATGTCACCATGTGTCCTTACAGGGTCTTTTTTGAGATGTTTTTTGGACAGCCCTAGTTAGAAAGAGAAGCTTGCACTTTGTTGCAGCAGTTGCCTTTGCATCAGAGATGTTTCTTGTTTGAGCCTTGAGAAAACTCAATCAAATCCACTCCCATTAGGATCCTTTCAAAAAGTTGTACCTCACAGGTGCTCTGTCATGACCATTTAACAGCAGCTAAAAACCCAGCTTCTCAGGCATGGCTGTGCTGAGCAGCTGCAGAACTGATGGGTTTTGCTTTAAAAGACAATGAACAAGCCAAAGCTGGCATAAAGAGGGTTCTTTTCTTTCCCCTTTCTTTAACGTACCTCTTGCCACGCACAGAATGGTAAAAGGAAAAGCAGTGAGAGCAGTGAGAGACCCAGCAGCACGCATAAGTGGAAAAGTGGCAGTGGGTCAAAGTGTGACCAGAATATAAAAGGGACATACTGAGCTGGTCCAGATTACAACCCGGCCAGCATCACCAAGAATAAACAGGTTAAAATGAAAGCAAACAAATCTAGCCCACAAACCTTGAAAGCACAAAAAAAGGCACCATCACTTTGTCCCTTTTGACACAGAGGGGAATTTCACGAAGGGGAGAAGAATGCTTCTGCACATTTACATCTTTATTTGTTCATTTGCATGGTTTATTGACTACTGAGTCAGAGAAAGCTGAACTCTCACACAGTTTGTGGTTCTGACTTCAGCCTTGGAAGACAGCTCCAAGTGCTATGCTAATCTGGGAAGATGCTTGAAGTGCAGCACATGAAAGCTTCATTGCTTTGACTGAACTTGAGCCTCTGCCCTTGAACGTATGGATGGAATGACACCTTTCATGTAAACATACTTACTTCGGATGAGAACAGGCACGATGACTGTGTAATTGCCAGTTTTACTTGTGACCAAGAGGGTGTATTTTCCAGCTTGCCCCTCTTTTATTTGGGAAAAAGCCAAAGATGTAATATATCTATAAAACAGAAAATAAAGTTTTATTTTTCACGCTAATATGAAGAAGGTAATGTGCAGCACACACAATTAAATGCTATCTCTTTAATGTTTGCAAAAACCCTTCAAAGACACTGGTATGCATTACTTACATAGTGCCCTTCAACCTGAAATACTTCCTTCACATGTCTTCCTACACAAACAGCACATGGGAACTTAAAGCCACAGTGCCACGTGCTTAAGGCTGAGAACTGGGAAGGATGGCCTTCCTGAGCCTGAGGCAGTTCAGGACCTCCACAGCCAAATGCTTTACCTACAGTCTCATTCTACAAGTTTTGTGTGAGGAGGCATCTGTGCAGTGTCAGTTTCCAGTCCAGGTTTGGCTGTGAGAGTTGGGATGTTGTTGCTGATGTTCCTGATCTGCACTGTGATCCTAAAAGTCTAATTCTTCATGCCTCTGTTTCTTTGACTACAAAGTCACAAGTTTTCCTCACATGAGCATGGTAAAGCTCAAATTCATCAATGTCAGAGAGTGCCTGGTGATCCCCATGCATGATGCTAAACAAATTAAAAGAACTAGCTTATTTTAAAATGTTCTTGGTTTTAAGATTCATATGTGTACATTGATCTAAATGACAATTGGTAATGTGCTGCTGGATGACAACAGTTAAAGATTAAGTGATTGAAAAAGAGAATGTATAACATGAAATCAAACACAGGCACAGTCACAGGAAACATTCAATTTGCATTCTAAAAGAAAAGATCTTTTGAAGGGTCTTTGATCCAGTGCATCCCCTGACTTACCTATTCTCTGAGTCAAAAGAAAGTTGACAGGATTTGCTCTTTTTAAAGAACCAAAAGCATGAAATGATATTTGAAATGCTCATTGTTATTCTTAATTCAATATCTTCAAATAAATTGACTTCCACATTTTTAATTGTTTGGTAGATGTTCTCTGTTCCTTGAGAATTCAAGTAACACCCAAGATCTTCCAAAATATCATAAACCTGCAATGCAGGAGGACAGACTGTTAGGTTTTTATTAGCAATTAGCTTTATTTGCTTTTATTTTTGTGTTCAAATGTTTTTAAAGGATGCTCTTTCTTTTCATTCTACCATCCAACCTATTAATAAATAAGCTGAATCCTACTGCATGGGAAACTATAGGGTTCCTGTTGAATCAGTCAGTTCTGTTCTATAGACAGGCACAGACCACAGACCACAGAACAATCTCAGCCAGAGCCAAGATAATTTCAGTTAGTGATACAGTTTATTCTTTACACTTGATTTTGTTTCCTTTTATCTAGAACCATAGGGAAACACAGAACTATAATAAAACCCTTCTGTTTGCAACTTGGATGCAAAGGCAGGGTCAGAACATTTGGTTTATTTTAGCATCTCACTGCTTGTCACTGCATCATCTGGCTAGATTGCTCTTCAACTCCTTGGGGGCTTTACTGGGTAAGGAACACTTGGGCTGGATGCCATCATATGTTTCATTTCCTCACCCCTGTGTCCAGCTAAAGGAGAATTGCAAACAGAATCTTCCACAGTCATTCTGAAACCACCAATGGATTAATGAGTCTCTAAGACTAGCTGCAGCAAAAGGTGGAAAGTAAGTAGCTCCATCTGAAGAGGAGCCCTAAATGTCTCCATTGCTTTGTTGGGTGAATTTTATCCAGTGAAAATTTATGAAAGGATGGAGTTCATTGCATCCACTTTTTGCTTGGTTGGTTGGTTCTTCTCATGCCTCTCTCCTTTTTACTTTCTCTTGACCTGAGAAGTACCTAGAAATAACAGCCATATTCTGCCTTATCAGAATATCCAGCAATATTCAAGTATGCTGCTATAAGACAACATCAAGATGTTAATTAAAAAGCCAGTTTTAGAAAAAACTGGTACTTAATTATACACAGTTTCAAAGTATGAGTTTTCAGATATATATCCCTCTAACCTTCTATAGCCATATTTGGCATAACCCTGATGATTTTGACTGTAATGTCATCACATTCTAAAGGTTTAGGGTGTTGTAAGTTCCTAGGAAGGTATTTCTGGAATGGAAAGGAACATTTTACAAGCAACTTGTTGTCTATTATATCACCTCAGGAGATACTGATGTCTCTGGTGCTCCTGAACTTTTATCCTTCTGGCTGATAAATCCACACATGATCTCAGATGTATTTTGAGTCATTGTTGAAGTGAAAGCAACAGCTGCCATAACAAAAACTGCAAAACAGAAATAGAAAACATGTGCAATAAAGTCTAGTCCTCTACTATGGGATAGCAATTTTAGTTAAAATACAACAAAACTGTGGAAAGATTACATCTTTAAGAAAAAGCCAAACTGAATATGCAGACATACTGTATGAATTTGCTAACTCTGCATTTGTGTATTGAAGCTGAGTGGAAGCTCTATTTGGAGAACCTTTCAAAAGCACAGGCACATCACACTTTACAAGTATGTCCCATAATACTGCGGAGAAAGTCTAAAGACAAAAGCTTCTATGTGTTATAGAGGGTCCTTTAGAAACATTATTAAACACAGATGCTCTCTTGCACTTCCCTTTTGCATCCTTGTGTTGGAAAGCACCAAACTCTGCAGCACAGGTCAGTGTTTGCCCACTGTGAGATGGAGGATGATCATGCACCTTCCATCCAACAGAAGAGAAAGACAAGGACTGGGAAAATGAAGAACTGCCTGCTGTAGGAGAACAGGCTTGAAAACATCTAAGGAACCTGAAGGTTCCCATGAACAAGTCCATGGGACCTGATGAGATGCATCTGAGAATCCTGAGGGAGCTGGCAGAGGAAGTGAGTAAGCCCCTATCCATATATTTGAGAAGCTGTGTCAGTCCTGTGAAATACTGATAGGAAAAGGGAAAATATTTTTTTCCCTTTCCGAAGAGAAAAAAAAAACACCTGGGGAACTACACAACAGTCAGTCTTGGTGCCTGTCAAGCTTATGGAGCAGATCCCCCTAGAAATTATGAGAAGGCACATAAAAAATAAGGAGGTGACTGGTGACAGCTAACATGACTTCCCTAATGGCAAATGGCACCTGGCAAGTCTGGTGGCCTTCTAATATAGTCTTACAGCTTTGGTGTGTGAGGGAAGAGTGACTGACATCATTTACCTGGACTTGTGCAAAGAATTGGACACTGTCCTGCATGAAACTTTTTGTCTAAACTGGAGAGACATGAATTTGGCAGAGGCACCAATCAGTGGATAAGGAATTGGCTGGATGGTCAATGGCTTGATGTCCAAGCAGAGAGCAGTGATGAGTGGTATTCCTGAGGGTCAGAATTGGGACCAATACAGTTTAACATCTTTATCAATGACATGGACAGTGGGATCAAGAGCATCCTCAGCAAGTTTGGTAATGACACCAAGCTGTGTGCTGCAGTCAACACACTGGAGAGAAGGTATTCCATCCAGAGAGACCTGGGTTGGCTTGAGGGTAGAGCCTGTGGGAACCTCATGGTGCTCAATAAGGCCAAGTGCAGGGTGCTGCACCTGGGTCAGGGCAATCCCAAGCACAAACACAGGCTGAGTGGAACATGGATGGGCACAAGGACTCAGGAATGTTGGTGGATGAGAAGCTCAGCATGAGCTGGCAGTGTGCACATCCAGCACGGAGAGCTAACTTCATCCTGGGCTGCATCCAAAGCAGCGTGGGCAGCAGGTCAAGGGAGGGGATTCTGCCCCTCTGCTCTGTTCTTGTAAGACTCCCACCTGTAGTGCTGCATCCAGCTTTGCAGTACAGGACATGGAGTCATTGGATCATGTCCAGAGGAGGGCAACAAAGATTATCAGAGGTCAGGATGACCTCTCCTATGGAGACAGGCTGAGAGATTTGGAGCTGTTTAGCCTGGAGAAGAGAAGGCTCTGGGGAGAACTTTAAGCACTTTGCAGGCACCTGAAGGGGGCTAGAAGAGAGATGGAAGGAAATGTTTCACAAGGGCATGTAGTGATAGCACAAGGGGAAATGTTTAAACTGAAAGAGGGCAGGTTTAGATTAAATATTAGAAGAAATTCCTCACTGGGAGGGTGTTCAGGCACTGGATGAGGCTGCCCAGAGAAGTTGTGGATACCCCAAGTAGCAGAAGTCCTTTATCCTTATGCATGAAGAGCAGCATGGGAAAACTTCTGACTCCTCAAAAGGCATCATCACTTCAGAATGCTTCCTATAAGCCTTTTTGAAGGGACGGCAGTTTGAAAGGTCACCTTTTCAACTTAAAGGAGCTATAGTAACCAAGGACCCACCACTTCATCACATGTAAGACTGTACAACTGGCTGGGTGAAAAGTGTCTGATTTCCATTAATTCCCTAAAGCCAGCTGTCTACAGCACAAATAAGCAGTGAATCATAAAATAACATCTTTCTTCTGACAACCTGAAATATTTTTGCCCTTAGGCCTTGGCTCCTTGCTTTGTTTTCTTTTTTTTCCCTCCCTCAGCTCCTGAGATGGTTGCACATAAAGCTAGTGCAGAGTTGAAAGAAGGAAAAAGCATAAATTCACAAAATTCCCTTGAAAGATCAATGTGATGAGTCTCTTTTTGCAGGCAATGAAGGAGCAAAACTGGAAGTAGGAAGAAATGAGTAAGAGTTGTCATCTCCTCCTTGCCACTTGTGTCTTCTGGAACGGTCTGAGCTTTGATCTGGCAACATTTTGACAAACTCTTCTTGCCAAAGTGTATTAAGGCCCAGCCTTTCTCATTCAGGCACCCCAACACACACTTCATTTTGGTTGCCTTCTTTCCACAGCACAGGCAATGGTCTGCTTTTGCAGATTTCTGAATAAAATCCTGCCTGTTATCCCTGTGAAAGATGAATGTGATTTCTTCATGGAGACACGTATCTCCATCCATTGGCTATAGGAATAATAATGGCACTTCTTGAGACAGGGGGTGACAGAGGGCAGCTGAAAGGCAGGTATGCATTAGGTATCTACACTAAGCATGCTGAATTCCTTCCATCAGTGCAACTCGGGTTTCTAGCTCCCCCCCAAGCCTTTCATCAAGTCCTTCTCTGCTCATCTTTCTTCACTTCTGTTGGTTTGTTGGCTGATTCTACTTTCACCCTTTTCAAAGCAGAAACTGTTCACCTGGCTCACAGACAGGAATTTAGCTGATGGAAAACCACCTATGTCCTCTAATTTCTAAAACACCAGCAGAAACCACCTGAAAATATGACCTCAAAAGCTTAACTCATTTGGTTACCTTGCTTTAGGTTTCTGATTTGCGAATAATTTTAACTTTTGATTATACAAGCTAAGCCAGTGTATCCCAACGTGGCATTACTCCACTTTGTTCATGTTGCCTTGTTAGAGGGAGTCCTTAAGGCCACAGCAGAGAAGTGAAAGGTGTATTTAAACACCAACAGGGAGCAGATTGGCTGCTGAAAGTTAGACAGCTGTAGCAACCAGACTGTGAGTGAGACATGCAAACAAAGTGTCTGATGAGCTGGAACTGCATCTATAAAGGATGTTATGTGGGACTATACTGAAAGTAGTGAGCACCCTGACACCCTCATGTGTAAGTGAAAATGTAAACTGCAGCAGCTTGCCACTGCTGTGGTGTGTTTTTATTCCTGTGAAGGTTTTTAGGGTAAAGAAGGATGTTTTGAACTTGACATGATTCCAGATGCTTTACAGTGAGAAACAAATGAGTAATATGATAGTAAGAAGTATTTACATGATATTGAGTGGCCTAAATTTGTGCAGGCCTTGAAGACTTGTGTAGGACAAAATAGAAAATCAGAGCATGAATGAACCTTTCAGAAAAAGTAAAATCAAGAAAAGAAACATTGGGAAAATGGTAATGCTCTGATTCACCATCTTGATCTTTCAGGTTCTACCTGGCCTGCTCAAGGACTGCTGTTATAGTCTGCACATCAATCATCCTCCAAATTAAGAACTGCAGAGACTGAAAGCACTGGGTAAAGAATATCAAATATGTAGCATGCATAATCATATTGTCTATTGCTGAACTAGAGTGAAGCTGAAAAGAAAATAAATTGCTGCCTCTGAACAATGTTTGTTTATGCCTGCTTTCCATCCTCATTATCTTTTTATAGGTTATACAAAAATAAAGGCAGTAGGAGAAATCTTGTTCTCACTGCAGTCAGTTGCCATAGACAGAGCAAAGACTTCATCAAGATGTATTGGCATGTACTTGGGGAAATGCCTGTAAAAGGCAAAAAGGGAGCTTACGTGTTATGGTGCTGACAAGAAAGGCCTGGCAAACCAAGAAGCTCTGTTTAATCTAGTTCAGCTATCAGATGAATGCAGTTGCTTCTGAAAATTTATTTTCAAATGGGGGGATGACAAAAGTAGCCTTTGGAAGACTGGGAAAACCACTCCAAAATATGCTGAAAGTCTGAATTAACCAGAAACTTGGGAACTGGAGAACTGTGAAAGATGAAGACCTTTCTCTTCATAACAAGGGATGCATCTTGTATTTCTGTTCAGCTCAGGGTGCTTAGTATTTTACATAGCAGCTAGGCCTTTCCTAGAAGGAAAAGACATGTCTTTTCCTTAGACATATGTCTATGTTCTAGACATAGAGCAATCTTCCACTCTGCTTTACAGCTCAGAAGATTTACATAAAGCAAACTGTTAATTGGGACTTAGTTGGCTTCTGACTATGTCCTATGGGTGTGACTTTCTGGATCAATTTTCCAAAATTTTCTTCATGATCAGGGGAGGTAGATGGACCCTTTCTTCCAGGAAAACTGTTGTTATGTCTGTCATGACTTGCCAGAAAAAAAAATCTTCAAAGTAGTGGCATGGATGAGCTTAATAATCATTCATTAACTCTTTAAAACCTCCACTTTTGCATGTGGTGGTCTTTTTTGTCAAATCGTCCCCAGAGTGGTGGATCCTGAAGTGAGAATTTTACTCAATACAAATGTGCTAAAAATCAGAGGGAGGCAGGACAGGTAAGAAGAACTGATCTTAAATTAATTCCTACCTTTTAACCGTATCTCATTTCTCTCCCATCAAATTTAACTTTTGTCCTTCCTCATCTTTTTGCACAGCTTCCTTCCTCAGCATCTTCACCCTTTCAGCTTAAATAAATCCCAGCTCAGAAAAATATGCACTTTGTGAGTTCGTTCTCATATGATGATACCAAAGGTGTTGCTCCATGTTTTGGATTAATAGCCAGGTTAGAACAAAGTTTAACAAGCAAGGTGATTGACAAGATGACTCTGCTGCATCTTATGCTAATTATGACCAGCCATTGTAAGACTGGCTGGGTTATGTCTGGGTTAGGAGCAGTCATTTATCTGGTCTTACCAGTTAATTACAATAAATGTCACGTGAATTGATTTAATTTTTCACAGTCGTGTTCAAGCATGATTGAGATCTGAGATGAAAAGAAGCCTGTAGAGTGTGATGGCTCTATGGGGAGAGATTAGAGGGAGGGGACAAGAATCTCCGGATTTGAATCACTGAGCAAGACAGCAGCGAGAAGAGTGGAGCAGTGGAGGTCATGTGGTTTCAGGAAGAGCTCAATTCGGGTCTGTGAACCGAGTCAAAAACTAACAATGGATCCAACACTGATACTACACAACATCCTGGAACGCTACCGTCTCCTGCCAGTCTTGTTTGCCATGGCTTGCAGCCCTTCGCGCGGATTATTTTCTCATCTGCATCTGCCACCACTCCCAGCCCCGCTCCCCCAGCTCCTCTCCAATTCCTGCCACTCCGTGCTGTTTGTCCCGGGACAGTGTCCGGCCGGGGACCGCGGCCGTGGACGCGCAGCAGCGGTGGGGAGTGCGGGCGGCAGGGGGCGCTGCGGGCCCGCGTATCCCGCGTATCCCGCGTATCCTGCACATCCCGCACATCCCGCACATCCCGCGTATCCCGCACATCCCGCACATCCCGCGTATCCTGCACATCCCGCACATCCCGCACATCCCGCGTATCCCGCACATCCTGCACATCCCGCACATCCCGCACATCCCGCGTATCCTGCACATCCCGCGCATTCCGCGTATCCCGCGTATCCCGCGTATCCTGCACATCCCGCACATCCCGCACATCCCGCGTATCCTGCACATCCCGCGCATCCCGCGTATTCCGCGTATCCTGTACATCCTGCACATCCTGTACATCCTGCACATCCCGCACATCCCGCGTATCCCGCACATCCGGCACATCCTGGACATCCCGCGCATCCTGCACATCCTGCACAACCCGCGTACCCTGCACATCCCGCACATCCCTCGCATCCCGCACATCCCTCGCATCCCTCGCATCCAGCACATCCCGCGTATCCCGCACACCCCGCGTGTCCCGCACATCACGCGCGTCCCGCACATCACGCATATCCCGCGCATCCCACGCATCCCGGAGCTCCTGCGGAGCTGCCGTCGGGATACAGGCGCAGCGCCGACCCCTAACTCGCCTAATCCTGGCTCCTGCGTGATTTTAGAGGAGATGTCCTGCTTTTCTATATTCCTAGGGAGCGAAACCTGACACAGAAGTTCCTTGTAAATTCATTCAAGCACTAGTTAAATCGCCGATGACTGATTTAATTTGCTTATTTATTTTTTCTTTTCCGTGTAGTCTCCAGCAAACTTTTTTTTTTTTTTTTTAATTGAAAGGCAGAAAGCTTAAAAATACTTCAAAAAGTTAGGGAAGGGTCTGTAACACAGGTCTGATGGGGAGCGGCTGAGGGAATTTAGCCGGGAGGAAAGACATTATCACTCCCTACAACTACCTTAAACAAAGTGTGGTGAGCTGAGGATCAGCCACTTCTCCTAGGTAACAAATCAGAGGATGAGAGGAAATGGACTCAAACTACGTCAAGGGAACTTCAGATTGGATAGCAGGAAAAAATTTATTCAAGAAAGGATTAGTCATGTACTGGAACAGGCTGCCCAGGGAAGTGATTGAGTCACTGTCCTTGGAGGTATTTAAAAGATGTGCAGATGTGGCACTTCGACATATGCTTTAGTGATGGACTTGGCAGTGCTGGATTAATGCTTGGACTTGATGATCTTAGAGGTCCTTTCCAACCTAAGTGATTCTATGATTTTCTGATTTTGGGGAAAAAAAAAAAAAAAAAAAAAAAGGTTTTTTTTCCTAAGAACAACTCATACAATAAAAACTTCTTTTTCTGGAAGAACACCCTCATGTAGGTTGTGACCCTGTTTATTATAGTGGTCTCAAAAGTATTTCTTCAGAAGAGATATTAGAACTTGTCACAGTGAATAAACCATTTCTATGTATTCAGTGCAAGTCTCAGCAAAGAGTTCTGCTGGTTGATAACACACATTTTATGTCAGTTTCTGTAGTGAAACCATACTGCCTCTCCTAAGAATTTTGCTTCCCTAGTTCTCCCAAATTTAATCTACGCTTTAATCTGAATGGTCTTCTTCACCATATGAAAAGCTGAGAAGTTTCATCAATCTGCCTCAGAAAACTACTGTTAAGACCCACCTATTCCAACAGAGTCTGACACAAGCAATGGGGAAAACTCTGTCCACAAATTCATTTTCTGTCTTTTAAGTTTTCCTTATCTTTTAATAAATCTTCCATTTTCAGGTCCCAGATTAAAACAGCTGTAAGAAATTTGCTCTTTCATGTTTTGTTTTTTTAAAATAAATATCTAATAACTTGGTCACTGTTTTCAATTTTTCTTCTGTCCTGTTATGTCCTAGGAAATTTTGGTACAGATTTCAGCAAGCTTCACCTTTTGGATATAATTATGCTTTTCAGTGCTAATACCTGTCTTCTTAGAGGACAGTCAGTAGCCCAGCCTACAGCTCATTGCAATTATAAATTACATACAGATTTTATCAAAGAATATTTTCAAATAAGGTATCGCATGGAGTATTTTACACTCCTCTGTTGGAAAACCAGACAAAAACTTACCCAAAAGAACAGGTAGCCGTGAGTCAGCAGATACTCCTGTTCTTTACTGATTACTTACAGGTATGTTAGATTCAGTGCCTTATGTAGCAAAAATAAGCCAGCAATGAGAGGAAGTACAGGTGTATTTTTCACATTATACTATCACATACCCAATGCTATTGATTAACTTTGCCATTGACTTTATTGTGGACCAATATCCAAACCCTGCCTTGCGATAAGCATTGTGATTTCAGTATTCATTAAGTCAAGAAGAATAAGAACCTAGTTTGACTGCTCAGGCTGATGCTCATGAGGGCTTCCCTGAAATTCCTGCTTCTTTAGCCACGTTTTGGGCCTCTTCAGCCCTGCAATCCACTTTGCAAAGAATAACTGGGACTGCTGAGGACACCCTTTTTTGGGAAGTGGCTGAAAAGTGGTTGAAAACACAGTGAACCTCAGCTACCATGGTAACCTCTCTGAGGAAGAGCCTAGCTGTAGCTGGTTCTTCTTCTGCTTCTTGTCCACATCTTCCGTCCTCTCAAGGGAGCTTCTTCTCGGCTCCCGCATTACTTTCCCACCCCACTAAGTGTGGTGGACAGTGAGCCACATTAGGAGGTGTTTTGCCAGCAGACAGAGGTCCTTTGCCTCTACTCAGCACTGTCAAGGACACACCTGGAGTCCTGTGCCAAGGTGTGGGTTCCTCAGTGTAAGAGAGACATGGGCATACTGGAGAAAGTGCACTGGAGGGCCACAAAGATGATAATGGGATAGGAACATCTCTCCTCTGAGGAAAGGCTCAGAGAACTGGGGCTGTTCAGCACAGGGAAGAGAAGGCTCAGAGGTACAAACACCTGAAGGGAGTGTGCAAAGGAGATGGAGCCAGGCTCTTCTTGGCTGTGCCCAGCGACGGAGAGACAATGAGCACAATTGTTTCCACCATGTAGGTGACCAAACAAGGACACACATTGCCCAGAGAAGTGGAGCTTTCTACCCTCAGAGATATTGAAATTCTACCTGGACAGGATCCTAAGCAGCTGGTTTTAGGTGGCTCTGCTTGAGCAGTGGGGTTGGACCAATTACCTCCAGGGATCCCCTCCTCAACCCTGCTGTGGTTGTGTCAACAACTGCACAAATTTGTGGGCAAAGAAGCACTGGTGTGATGCCACCACAGAGGCCTCCCACAAATCAGAAAGTGGCATTGGGCTATCTTTATCCTTGACTGTTCTCTAGAAGATGTTTGCTCATGGGAATGGCATGTTTGTGCTATTAAGAAGCTGGATAGACAACCCCAAAGTAAGGTAAACAGATCCATATCACCTAATGACATAACTAAGTTTGCTTTAACTCTTTTTTTTTTTAAACTGCTCTGTGTTTAAGTACTCCAGTCTCATTACCCAGTACACCCTAGCACTTCTACTGACATTAGTGGAATTATTAACTTCTTGCAAGTAAAGGCTATTTTAACTTAAGTATCTCAAGATAAAGGTATAAGAGTCCTTGCACATATTCAAGGAGGAAAAAAAAATCTGCCTGAAACAGAAATGAAAACATAAGATGACAAATAAAGAACTGATACTCCTTGCCATCCTAGTATGGTAAAACTTCCCTTTTAAATAAAAACAGGTTTCTATAACTGACTAGATGATATTGTCCTTACTTTCCTGGAAGAGGGAATGAGGAGGTAACACAGAAGGCCTGAGATGTGTATGGAGGAAGAATGGACAGAAAGAGAAAGAGAAAGAGGGAGAGAACAATTTTGCTGCAAAATAAGAAAAGACAAAAATAAATCTAAGGTATAAAAGAATCACAGCTGCTCTTTGGAACTACATGTGGTAAAAATTAAAATAAATACTAGTTGTTCTTACTTGTCCCATTAGGAAGCTAGGGTTAAAAATAATCCCAGTTCCAAAGCAGTTGTACAAACATAAAATCCAACATATTCCTTATCGAGCATGTTGTACAGTAAATCACTTTTCAAACTAGCCCCCATATCTCACACATTAGAAATCTTATCTATAGCCAAAAGAGTAAATACTGTCTTACTTTTACAACAGTAACAGAGCTAAATATCCAGGCAATATGCCATCTTTTCTGTCTGTTTGCCCTGATCTTTCCAGCATTTTAAAAGGAAGAGTTTCAGAAAACCTAAATCAACCCAGTGAACTAAACCAGCTTCTCAGCTGAAATGCAAGTTTCATGAAATTTCAGGTATTTTGAGAGATACGTTTTTGGAAGCCTGTGAGCAAGAGATGCTCCATGCTATTATTAGATTATATTTATATAATATAAATTATTATTTTGGGGGTCATAATAGGAGGGGCTCCTGAAGAGGATGCTGCAGCAGGACAGGATGCCCACAGCTCTGCTCTGCTGACAATCCTGCCTCTGCTGAGCAGCCACAGCAGCAGCAGCTACCCAACACTGGGCAGAGATGTGGGGGCAGCCCTGGAAGTTGGGTTGCACTCTGGGCATTTTCCTGCTTCTCAGTAGCTTGGAATATATGTAACCAGAGGAATTTTCTAAAGAAAAGGGGAAAAGCAAATGGCTCCAAACCTCAAAAGAAATAAAACACCTATAGTTTTAAGTGGCATTTACTTCCATTGGAAAATAACCATTTTCCTGCACACTCCTTTCACCTTCAGGAATCTTCAGAAGTGATACCTTATCTTCTGATCCATGAAATATATGGTGATAAATGACCATGAATATGTGGTCTGCTAGACTCAACAGTTTCCCTGAGTGAGCAGATCATGTACTTATCCAACATTCACATCCAGCTTGCACCCAAGTTTTTTGCATGTTTTGGGAAAGAGACAAGATCAAACTTGATTCTCCCTGGGGTGCTCATTGATTCACCTTCCTGCCAGTGGCAGGGCTCAGTGCCTGAACTTGCACTGGAATGTTTGTCAGCTGTTTTGTTGGAGAGAAATCAGTGTATTGCTGTGAGTTGAACAGATCCTGCAGGTGGCTGGGTCACATACATTTCTGGGTTCTCCTCCAACAGAAGTGTGCTGGCCCAGCTCATGTTTTCCAGGATCTCTGCCATAGGAATGTAATGGAAACTTGCATGTTCTGTGCGGGAATTTTCAACAGTATTGCCCTTTAATTTTTGTGCAGTCAGACACCATAATCTAATCTGGATCTTGCTGGGATCTGAGTTTGCAGTCCTCGCTCATACACAGTTTGCTCTCATTTGCCAGCCACAGGGAGATCTTAGGCAGCTTCTCACATCTTCATTTCTCTCAGGTGCCCTGAAACAGGGGACCATGAACATCTCTCAGTAAGAAAGGGGAGCAATTTTTAAAAAAGGGAGCAGGAGTGGTTGTCAGTAGAAAACTTCCTCTGATGAGAAAGGTCACTGAAAGTTTCTTTTTACAAAATTCTCCAATTTGTAAAACATGAAACTTCTACCGCCTCTGCTCCCAGGCCCCATCCATGCTCCTGCCTCATCCACTAACACAAGGCTAATTTTATGCTAGATAACATTCCCTTTAGCCTCAAACTCTTGTTTGGGATGACCAGAAGAAGGTAAGCTGAGAAATTGGAATAGTACTTTTAATGTATATAGCTGTATTTACATATATATTATATTGTATATATTGTTTTCTGAAGTTCTCGGGATTAAATTTCTTGCTGCTGGGGAGCATTCATTTCCAGCAAATAACACAGGCAAGGTACTTGTTCTTTCTTGAAACTTTTGCAGTTCTGAGCCTGTAATTTTAAGACTGACCTGTGCCTTAAGTCTAAAAAGATATTGTGGAGATTTTCCTCCAGGTGTTACTACAGTTTAGCCTTCCTTTGCTGGTTAAGTGTTGCCATTTCTGATGACACTGGTTCATCATTACGGATACCGTCTGTTGTCTGCACAGTTTATTACTCAGTCTTATCTCTAGACAACTGATTCTTAAAAGGAACACAGGCATGATTCAGAAAGTATATATAATGCATTAAATGCTTAACATTATTTACATCAAAATTGTTTTTAAGAGTGATCTGTTAGAGACACATATGGAACTAGCAGTTCTCAGGATTTTTGCTGTCAGCTCTGTCTCTGATGCTTCAGATCCTACCTGTTTTGTATGTCCAAAAGCATTTGCATTTCCCCCCCCCCCCCCCCATTATAGCCAGCCTTATGAGAAGAAACACTGCCTCCCTGTACACCTTGCCTTGGCTAAATAATATCTCAACAGGAAGAACACCAGTCCTCCTAGAGGACAATCACATCTTGGTCCTCTCACACATTTTGTTCTCTCTAAAGAACTTCCTCTTAGCCTTGCTGACAGGGGCCTTTGGGCACCATCACACCCCAGATGCTAATAGTTTTATATATTTTGTTATGCAGCCTGCAAAAGTAGCAAAGCTCAGTCAAGAAGAAAATACAGAAATGCCTCTTTGACAGGGTTTGTATCAGCAGTCATGCAAAGCATGAGATCATAAAATATTAATTTTCATTTTTACTCCACCTTCCCTTCAAATAGCTCACGTAGACTTTCAACCATGAATGAGTTATATCTAACAATTGCTCTTTGAAGTAAGTATTATTATCTTTGTATATGGAGCTGAAAATGGAACACAGGTTTTTGAAAAACTTTCACAGGTACGCACCAGAACTATATCAATCAGGAGAAAAACTTGCACTTGGTCCTGGACTTTGAATCAGCAAGACTATTTTTGATAGGAACAAGCCATTCATTTTAGAGGAAAACAATTTCAGGCATTTGAGATGGAAGCAAATGCTATTTCTTTTTTTCTTAACAGTTAATTGCTGGGCTGATTTTCAGTAGAGGAAATAAAGCTTTAAATTCCAAAACTCTTCACTCTAATAGTAAACAAAGGTACTTTCTGTATATTAGTATCATGCCTTCTTCTATTTAGATCATTAAACAACAACAACAAAACCTGAAAAGACAATGATGCATCATTATATTTCACTCTACTAAGATACCTGATTCACAGATTATTTATGTGGGAACTTGCAGGTATATTATTTAAAGCGTTCAGGTCAAGCTAGCATTAACAGCAGGAAAAACATTTACACCAGAAGAAAGAGAACAAAACAAAACAAAACAAAAATCAGTAATTTAAATACTTTTTGCCTCGAGCATAAAATGTGTCAGATGCAGCAAGAGCAAAACCAGGCTGGTCTGGGAGAGAATGGGGTGATGGGAGAAAGAAGAAGAGCAACTTCAGAAGAGAGAAAAAGGTGAGACAGAAAATAAAAGATTCAAGAGAAAAAGAAATCAAAGGAGAAAGAAAGGAAAGATGTGAAGAAATGTAGTGAGAGAGTGGGAAATGGAGACGAAAGGGCGTGAGGAGTATGACAGGAAGACCTCACCTGTGAGCTGAAATGGAATTCCAGTGGAGCAGCCATGGGGCCAGCTGCCTGTCATGGCTGGTGGTGCCCTGCAGTCCCCCGGCCCCACAAGTGAAACTGAGCCTGCAGGTGGTTGCCTTAAGGGTGCATGTCACTGCCCACAGTGAAACCACTTCTTCAAAAGAGAGGGCTCGAGACCTGAGCCACAAGGAAACGGCTGTGGGACGCGGACAAGAGGGGCCTCTCTGGGGGTCGGGGAGCATCTTTCTTCTGTCAGAGGATGCCTCTACCTGCCTCCACTTCAGCTGCTCAGTCTCGAGTCCTTTGCTTACACAAAGACATGTTTTCTCATGTAAATTTGTTTTTGCTACTTCACTTCAACTTATTTTTGAAGCAGCTACAATTTCTGCTTTCATGCACTGGCATAAAGCATAATTTCTACAACTCCTGATGAGGGGAAGAGCAAGTGTTTAGCTAAGCTAAAGTGCTCAAAAAAAAAAAAAAATCCAAGTGAAGTTTGTGTGACACCATGGGAATACCCTGCCACATCTGCTGTGGCGGGCCAAGGGAGGTTTCCCATGCTTGGTGAGCACTCGCTCTCCTGGTGACAGAGGACCTGCTGCGGTCACCTCCGAGATCCTGGGGGCTGCCACCCGGGCAGGGAGCTGGCTTGTGACATGTGGCTGTGCTTATACACACAGGGGGAACAGGGAACTAGCACTGTTTGCAGGAAGGTTCAAAGTGAGCTACAGCTGTTCAGAAGTTGTAGTGCAGATTACTTGTCTAGAGGATAAAAACAAAGGCCTCCAGGCTCAGATGTGAGCCTGTAGAGGCAGAGTTCCTCTGCCCCTCAGCCTGTCCCTGCTTGCCACCTTCCTTGGAGCATAGTGCTTCAGAAGCTGCCTCCTCATCGGCTCCAGGTCGCTGGTATGTAAGAGGTAGAACTGACCCACGCGTAGCTCAGCTTGCTGGTGCCAGCAAGTCCCACTAATTTATACCAGAACAGGACACTGCAGAGGAGCAGGCAAATCTCCCTACCTTGCACAGCTATGCATCACAGTCACTGGGCAGAAAACAGATCCAGTTCTAAGAATTAAGCTGGAGTATCTCCCCTATTATCCCCCAGGATAGACGGGGAGATTTGTATTACTTGCTCGGCTGTTGTATTTTATATATAAAATTGTATTGCATTATTCATTCAATTGTTATTGTTACTTGCCAAGGGCGAGTTAATTCTGAAATTATTTCTGCAATTGTTCAGAACCTGGATAAAAAGAGCCAATGAACTCAGTGTTGGTAAAGTGTTCTCAGAAACATCTTAGAGATGATCTCTAGATATTTTATTTTTTATTGATACTGGTATCAATAATAAAATACCTTCCGCATTAAGGAAGTCAAAATAAAAATGTAGATGAATCAAAATTAGGTAGACATACCATAGCTAAAAGAAGACACAGAAAACATCCTGAAGGTAACTGCAGGGGCAATGGGGCACAGAGGCCAGCATTGTTCACGGATATGAATGCATGATCTCTCACAAGACTGCTTTAGACACACTGACTGACTCAATAGCATTGTACTGTGGTGCTGAACACAAGTTTGTGTGTTTTGCAGAGCAAAGGAAAGAGCTGAAATGGTATGAAAATTAGGGAGGTACGTATTTGCAAGGATGCAAATATGAGAAAGGAAGCATAGGATTCCATGGACATTAAAGAAATTGATACAAACAGGAAAATGCCATGCTGGCAACAAACTTTCTTGGCTGGCAGACTGCCCCTTTTTTTTCCACAGCCCGACTGGTACACAGTCCCTCAGCATGAATGAGGTTTTAAGACACCTCTGAAGAACACCTAGTCCGGTGCTATACTCAAAATATGATCAGCTAGCATAGGCTGCCCCAGAGCACATCCAGTACAGTTTTAAATACCAAGAGGGATGGAGAGTCCACAACTTTCCCCAGCAATTTATTCAGTACTTAAACCACCTCACAGTATGAAAATGCTTCCTAGTATTCAGAGTGAACTTCCCCTGTTTCAGTTTGTGCACATTGCATCTTGCTCTGTCACTGGATACCACAGAAATGAGTCTGGCTCCCCCATCAGAAATTTATACACATTGATAAGGTTCCCACCAAGCTTTCTCTTCCATAGGCTGAACAGTCCCAGCCATTTCACCCCAATCCCTTACCAGATGCTCCAATCCCTTATCATCCTCAGGAAAGGAAGACCTAAGGAACTTCAGACCAGTGTAGTCAGAGTAGTCAGTCTCGGTGTCTGTTGAGATCATGGAGCAGATCCCCCTAGAAACTATGAGAAGGCACATAAAAAATAAGGAGGTGACTGGTGACAGCTAACATGACTTCCCTAATGGCAAATGGCACCTGGCAAGTCTGGTGGCCTTCTAATATAGTCTTACAGCTTTGGTGTGTGAGGGAAGAGTGACTGACATCATTTACCTGGACTTGTGCAAAGAACTGGACACTGTCCTGCATGAAACCTTTTGTCTAAACTGGAGAGACATGAATTTGGCAGAGGCACCAATCAGTGGATAAGGAATTGGCTGGATGGTTACACTCAAGGAATTGCAGTGAATGGCTTGATGTCCAGGTGGAGACCAGTGACAAGTGGCATTCCTGAGGGATTGGTTTTAGGACCAAATCAGTTCAACATCTTTATCAATTACATGTTTTGTACTTTCCTGTACCTCTTTCAACCCTACACATACATACAGGTTTTACCCTCAGAAAACAGGGGTAGACAGTTTGCACTTCTGCTCTGTAAATGACATCTATCTCAGCTACTGCGTGCTCACTGTCAGTAGGGTGGCCTGAAAAGTCCTGTCTAAACACTTACCAGGCAAGTGGATCCTTGTCTTTTGATTTAAAATTGGCAAGTGACCCAAGTGCTTTGTTTTCTTTTCCACCTGAGGCATTCAGCACTGGTAGCTGCTAGGATTCCATTGAAGATATTTTGTTTTTCTATGGTTCAGACAAGGAGAAATGACTGTTTAATAATGAAACTCAAAAGTCTTAATATATATATATATATATCTGTCAGGTTTTCAGTGTAAAAGCTTCTGTGAAAGATTCCTTCAGCTAGGACAGTTCACATCTACTGGACTAAGATAAAATGTATTCATAAATTCTGCCATATTAATTTATTCCTAAAGATGCTGGACTGGGGTTAGAAAGGGTTCAATGAACATATCATACACATGTATATGACTATAAAGCATTCTTTGAGTGAGCAGGGCTTTTTTGCACCATGAGAAAGTTGCTTCTGTTATCAAGTATTTTATCCAGCTTATGTCACATCCTGGTTGGCCTTCACTGTAACGGGTAGATAAAGCCTATGCCAGTGGGAGCAGCTACACGGTAAGAAATTCTCTAGCTAAACCATACGATCAAATTACCAGCACAGTGAAATGAGACTTATATTTTAGTGCTCATTCTAATACTAATTCTAGCATACGGTTAGACCTCCCTCCATACATTATTAATATACGTGTTAGCATACATTATTAATGTTGGTGTTAGGAAGATCACTTCAGGGTCAACTCCTGATTTGCGACTTGATTTGAATTCAAAACTTCACTGAGTTGAAATTAATTTCTTTTTGCACATGAACAGGAGTCTGGTTGGGAGCAACACCTGTTTTCTTCCAGATACTGTTAGTAAAGACAACTGCCCAATTAGGGACCCATGAGTATTGCCACAGCAGGTCAGCGCATGCAATCCTGACTGCTATATTAGTGATTCTCAAATATTTCAAAGGCAGACAAAAAACTCGCTAATTTTGTGGAATACTCTCATCAAGAGTGGCAATCTCCCTCTGACTTCAGACAGCAAGCTAGTGTATATCAGCTGAAGTATCAGGCTTTGTTTGGAAAAAATACAAATTATTAGCAACTATGAAAAACACATAAATGCTAAATTCTTGTCTAATAGTACAATGACAGACTTTACAAGTTAAATCCAGGTTATGTGAAGACTTTTTATAGAAGTATTTCCTTTGATCTGTTTCAATAATACTAAGGCCAGTAAGTAGAGATAGCATCTTTTGTAAGTAGAGATAGCATCTTCTAATAGACCCAACTAGTACTGCTGGAAAAAAACCCAGTGTTCGCACATTACTTTTTTCAACTACTTGGTTGGTTAAACAAGATTCCTACCTCCAAAACTTGTCTTGCCTATACCTTAAAAAAAAGTCAGCTAGAGTAACTCTTTCCCTTAAAAAGCATTGTAATTCATTTGCATTATCTGATGCCAGCCTGCACTTAAGGATCTGTTTCCACATGATTTAATAAACATGTTAATTCTGCGTTGACACAAAGAGAAACTGTCACTCTCAATAGCAAACATGGCTTTCTCAAGAGTGGTTCAAATGTTAGGGGGGAGTTGCTTGGCACTTGAAAGCTGATTTGGTTGGGAAAAAAAGCTCTTGACAGATGTTTCCTTTCCAAGGATTCCCTCCCTGCCCCCTTCCCAACCCCCCCTCCATTTTTCATCTTGTAATGCTTGGTTCTGCATTTCTGGCACAGCTCATAAAAACTCTGTCACTTGGTGACGGCTGCGTGCGTGAATACAGTGGTGTTTCCCCCTTTCTGGGTCGAAAAGTATACCACCGTTACCACTTAACTACAAAGTGGGACAAGACCCAGGGGTATCTATCTGTTTCTCCTTCCTCTTGCTTCCTGAATTTCACACAAAGTACAGTAACATTCTCCACAGAGGTGCCAGCTGCAATGATCTGGGGACCTAGCTTTGTGAAAAAAGAACATCATCAATCACTCCTTTGCAGGAATGCATAGTACATCTCCATGCACTACACAAAGCAGGGGAGCAAGCTGAAGACAGAATGGTCTGCGGGTCTCCTCAGCACAGGCTGACCAGCAAGCACAGGCAATAAAAATCAGAATCTGGGGGGAACATGATTAATGAGATGTCAGACTCCCATATAGACACGCACTTCCTGCAGGTCAGTCTTCAGGCCACGTCCTTGTATAAAGTGAACAGAAATGAAGAGACAGGAAAGGTGAAAGCTTGCCAGTCACAAAAAGAGGCTCATGCCACCTTGAGCTTCTTCCCATTATTGGTTCTTCTCTGCTGGCCAACATAATATAGAAAAGATGAGGGGCATTTCCAAGTTGGTTTGCTGTTTAGTGGCTCAGGTACAGTACTTAGGCTGACTTTGGTGGGGGAAAACACCAACATTCTTGGCACCATACTGCACACCTCATTGCTAGCTGGGCACTCAGGCTAGCAGGATCGTGCACTACCACCCAGTCCACTACCTCAGCTCTTCCCACATCCAGTGGGAATGTTTTGAACCTAAGCTACAGCATGCAGCTAGAATAAATGTGGGTTGTGCATACACAAGCCCATTTGTGTCCTTGTTCCCTAACCTCACCGTGTACATGTAATATTAGACATATGCAGAGATCAGCAAAAGAGCTGTGGGAAAAGCAGATTCACAAGGCTGAAAACACAGGTTAGAATACACTTCAGAGATGGGAGTGGCTGTGCATCTCGTCTTTGCTTGGAAGAATAAACTTCATGTTCAACCAGTTTACCCAGAAAAGGTATTATCCTATGTGTATCACCAAATCTCTTATAAGATAATTTGATACCATTAAATCCACAATACTAAAGCACCAGACAAAAGACCCACAGATCTTGGGAAAACTCTCGGTGAAAGCTGAGATTTTTCTTCTCCCTTACTAGCAATTTTGTACCTCCCTTTTAAACCACTTCAAATGTACATAGAACTTTTCTACTCAGTCTGACCTCAGGGGTGGGAAGGGATGTTTTCCAAGGGACCCAATTCCTGGAATATGAGGTGATAAATAGACTATTGACAAAAAAGCTTAAGTAGAGGATTATATTGAATTCCTGTCTCCCCCTCACACCTGGTATTACCTCAATAGAACACCTCCTACCTCCCATTTCCCTCTATGAACCCATGCACCCTAAAGTCCCCATCTGCCTGAGATCTTCACCTTCTGATGGCATTTTCCTGGGCACCAATCAGTAGGACAAAGGGAGAGAAAACAATGCACTCCCAGACTCTCTTCACTGCAGCAGCTGAGGGAAGTGTCACCTGCAGGCACCTGTGTGTAGCTGCAACAGTGCATGGAAGCCCTTGTTTTCAGTCCTCAGAGGCATAAATCTAATGCCATGGGACTGAGTGATACACAACCAAGCAGCACTGTGTGCACCTCACCTAAAGCAGCTGGGACCAATCTGTGCACTAAAGCAAACCGATTTTGGTTATCTCAGAAGGCACAAGTTGGACTGAAAAGTCTCCCACGGCTGAGGTACTTATGAGGTCTTTCTCCCTTGTAGAATCTGCTGTGGTTGGTCTAAGCTTCGACACAGAAATTTTAATGCAGAAACCAATAGGGTCTTTGCACCCTTTGGCCTATTTTTCAAGCTTGGAAGAAGACTGAAGCTGTGAGCTTTTTGCCATACTGTTGAAAGAAAGATTTTCCCTGTGTGAAAGAAAATGCCTAGGGGATTCAGTCTTGGGGAGAAGATGCATAATTTAGTTTGCAGCTAAAAGCTCCTATATGAAGGATAATTATCTAAGAAACTGTTAAAAACAATGCCCAACCTCAAATCTAAGGCAAAAACCTAAGGCAGAAACCTAAATCTAAGGCAAAAAAATTGTTGGGGAATAACAGAGAGATGATATCTTTACCCTGTCTTCTCAGTACACAGTCTAAGACTGAAGCCTGGACTGTTGTAATCTTGAGGAACAAAGATTTTATTTGTTCCAATGAGACAAGTTCACTCATTATTTTTAAATGTCTTTTCACACAAACTGTCAAAGCATCATCTAGGCAGGCCCTGATTTTCTTTTCATTTTTAATAAGAGAGAAGACTATGATAGACAACAAGCAATCTTAATTGTACAGTAAATGTTTTTCTTACCAAAATAATGTCAAATGCACTTTAACATATATTTTGTCAACTACATAGACACACGCTATTTCAGTGATTGCACCACAAGCTATGCAAACAACTTGACTGAGTAAAAATCGAAAAAATTAAAATCTCGAGTAGCTTTGCAAGGGAGTCGGTTACAATTCACACAACAAAGTTCTCCAAGCTCCGGGGGGAAATCTTGAAGTATTTTCTTAAAAACTGCGTCTGGTCACCTGGAGAGGGAGAATCCCTCGGGCCGCGTTCCCGTTAAGCCAGCAGGGAAGGCAAGGCCAGCACGCTGCCGCGTGGTTTTTCGGCAGCAAAGAGGTTCGAGACTTTTGTGGAGGGAAACCGGCCGAGATCCTTCTGGGACAGCCGGTGCTTTGACCTCGATTCCACGAAGCGGGCGAAGGCTCGAGATCCAGCCTGGCAGAGCGCTCCACAATCGAGCGACCCCGGGGCAGGGGCGGGGGTCACCCGGGCCGGGGCTCATCCCCGCCGCGGGCGGTTGATGCCCCTCGCCGCCCTGGCCCCGCAGGACACCGCGCTCGGCCGCCCGCGGCTCCGCGGCCCCCGCACTCCATCCCTGCCTCCTCCCGCCTTCCTTCCTTCCTTCCTTCCTTCCCTCCCTCCCTCCCCCGCCCGCAGCACCGGCTCCCCCTCCGCCACCCCGGCCCGGCCCGGCCGTCGGAGCTACCCAGCACTACCCAGGATGCTCCGCGCCGGCGCAGGCGCGGCCGCTCAGGAAGAGGAAAATGGCATAAACAACCCCGAGCGCCGGGACCGCTGAGGAGGAGGAGGCGCCGCCGCCCCGGGCCGCGCGGCCCCTTTAAGAGGCGCGGAGTCGCCCCCTCCTCCTGCCCCTTCCGGAGCCGGACCCGGACCCGGGGTGACGGCGGTCCCCGCGCCCCTTCCCCCTGCCCGCCCCCTTCCCCATGGTGCCGACCCCGGCGGCGGGGCGGTTGCCATGAACAGCAGCGGCCTGCCCTGCTCGTCGCCGTCGCCGGTGGTGGGGCCGCCGCCGGGGGCGGGGGTCGGCGTGGCGGGTCCGGCGGCCGGCGGGGCGGGGGCCGGCGGCGGGGCCGTGAAGCTGAAGTTCTGCCGCTACTACGCCAAGGACAAGACCTGCTTCTACGGCGAGGAGTGCCAGTTCCTGCATGAGGAGCCGGGCGCCGCCCCCGCCGGCCCGGGGCCCGCTGCATCCCCCCTTGGCGGGCTCCCGCTCGGCATCCCCCCGCCCGCCGCCGGGCCGGGCTACTCGGCGCACGGGGCCAGCTCGGGCCCGGCGGCAGCGGTGGTGGGGCCTAAGAAAGCCGAGCTGGGGGCGGGAGGCGGCGGAGGCGGCGGCGGGGGGCTGGATGGCCCGCGGCTGGCGAGTGAGTGCGGCGGGGTGACCCGGGTGTGGGATGGGATGGGATGGGATGGGATGGGGGGGGTTATTGCCGGGAGGGGGCGGCGGGCGGCGCGTTGTTCCTCATCCCCGACACGCCGCGGTGCTGCCGGAAACAACAACAGCCATAGTGGTGGCGGGGGACCCCCGGTCCGCCCGGCCGGCTGCGGACGGCGCTGGGGCGGCTGCCCGGAGGAGACCCGGCCCGTACCGCTGGGAAGGAGCGGGCCGCTGTTTGTGGGAAGGGGCTGATCCTGTGTGGTTTTACAGGGGCTCCCTGGCAGCTGTCTGCCCGTTCCTCTAGCGCTAGGCTTGGTGCAGGTTCATAGGTACGCTCTGCCCGAAGTTAGGCCGGGAGCAGGGAGGCAGCGCTTTCCGGAGCGGTACCCTTGGATGGGCTCTTCCGAGCAGCTTGAGTGTCGGCTCTTGGAAGTTTTAAATGCTTCAGCTAAAAAACGACGTTAAAATTACAAAAAATGTTGACAAATTGCGATTCACCTCATCGTGAGAAAGAATTTCTTTATGTTGATAGTGGCAGAGCATTGGAACAGGCTGCCTAGGGAGATTATGGAGTCTCCCTGTCTGGAAATATTCGAACCCCACCTGGACGGGTTTCTGTGTAACCTGCTGTAGGTGATCCTGCCTTGGCAGGGGGGTTTAACTAGATAATCCCCAGATCCTTTCCAACCTTAATGTTACTATGGTTCTGTGATAGATGTCTACTTTATTTACTACTGTGAGCAGAAATCGTTTCAGAATTTTTTTCTGAGGTTGTGCAGCCCCTTTTCAAATGGTGAGCGTTCAGATGGCCTGTATGTCATGCCTGTATGACCTGCACTGCTGTTGCTGATCAGTTGTGCATCCTCCTGAAGTGCAGGCTGATAGCTGGAGCTTGCAGTAAACTGGTTTTAATAGCCATTTGTTTTGTAGGTGAAGCAGCAATTGGCAGGCTAGGAAAACACACTCCTTCAGAAAAGCTATGCCTCTTTACATGAGTATATTAAGCTTGGCTGCATTTATTGATTTTTGACACAAACCTGGCATTTATTTACATTTAGCTACTAAATGGTCATCACCGTATTTTTTCTGAAATTAAGATAAAACCATGCTGAACATCCTGTTTGTAGGTTTTTAGTGCTTGATAAACCTTTCAGGATCCTGCAATTGTTGTTTTGCCAGGTGTGGTGAGGTTGTGCCGATGAGTATTAGCTCTGTAGTTGGTAGCTTCTCAGTGTCTTAACATTAACACAATGCTGTCATGTCTTCCCTTTCAGGAGGAGACTTTAATAAACTACTGCATAAGGCTTTCTATTAAAAATCTTCCAGATTTTTGTTAAACTTAATTTATTTAAGCTGAAGGCTCTCTCTTTTTTTTTTTTTTTTAAATTAAATAGGAATGTGTTGGAGGGATTCAGCAGCAATAAGTCAATCATTGTTAATTTTTCTTTTGGATGGAGTTTGGTGTGAAACACACTTTTTCCTGGTGTGAAAGAAAATGCTTAGGGGGTTCAGACTTTGGGGAGAAGATGCATAATTTAGTTTGCAGCTAAAATCTCCTGTATGAAGGAAGATCATCTAAGAAACAGTTAAAAAAAATTGCCCAAGTCCTGAATCTAAGGCAAAAACCTTCAGAATTTGTGTGTGCTTGGGGGTTGGTGCTGCTGAACAGTTAAATTATTTGAAACACTTGCTTCTATTGAATGTGCTTGCTGCAGGAGTACCCAGTTGAGGAGTGTGGGCACCAAGAATGGCGAAGCCCGCTACGATACTGTCAGTGGTTGCCTGCTGGGAGCACCACATTGCTTGTTGTAGGGTGCAGAAGCTTCCAGTTGTAGAAGATCTTGAAGGACAGTAGCTAGGAAAAAGAGCCCAGAAATGAAGGACAGGGAAATTTAAATTGAAAAGCCAGGAAATGGGCCTAGTCTCACTTCTAAACTACTGTGCTTTGGGATGGATTTGTGTGGATTTGATTATTCAAAATCTGAAGTTGATATGTATAGGTACTGACAAGCTAATGTCTAAATTCCTTACCCTGCTGATGACCTGTTGTGTTAACAGTATGATTACCAAGTGAATGGAATTAAAGTTTTATTTCTGTGGATGTAGGAAATAAGATGCAAAGTCATATTAAAAAAGTTCTGAGGTTAAGAATATGAAACTGGGAATTGCTGAAAAGTCACCTGCCTGCACAGTCACTGACAGTCTAATTCAGAAGTTTTTGGTAGTCTTAATGTGACTGTGGATGCCACCTTCTCTTTCTCCTTCCTCACTGGACTCCAGCCTCATTCAGTGCACAAAGCAGATAATGCTCATTGGCTAATTAACTGGGTAGTCCTATTTATTGTTAAAAGTGGGTCAGTGCCTCATTCTAACATGTGTGTTACTCTAATCCTGCTTTGAGTATGGGATTATTAATTTACTTATAGGTTTTTCTGTGGTAATCACAGGGGCTCCCCAAATACCAACTTATTTTCATCACATGGGTAGTAGGAATGTTGAATGATGAGGAGATGGTGAACACTGAAAATGCAAGAAGTATTCCAGTGTGGAAGTATTTTACTGTTAAGAGTATGAAGAGGAATGACCATCTGACATACTCAGAGCTAACCAGGAGTTTCTCAGGTGATGTGTGGTTAAGATACTCTATATCCATGGATGTTTTGAGTGCTAACCTCTGATAGAATTCCGGAAATTATCAGATAGTCTTGGAAGAAAACTCTGCTTGAGATTATTAAATACAAGAATTCTCCATCTTTGGATCAGACTCATCTTCCCCTACATATATATATGGCTGAAAGCCTGCTGGGAAATACTGCTTTATCCTTGCCTCATACTTGGGCTTTTGTCCACACAGCTACTGCTGTTCGATGTCAGAGATGAGGTAGTGGGCTTAATGTGGCTTTGGCTTGATGGTGTGTATTTTTATGTTCCTGGGGAGCAAGGCTGACCATGCCATGAACCTACTCTCAGGAGGTAGCACTGCTGCTCACTGCCCCCAGATGATCTGGCATGGAGCATGTGTTTAAAGCACCATCCCTGCTTCTTCCACCAGAGCTGAGTGCTCATCCTTCTGCAAGGTTCACCTTCTGAGAGTAAGGTGACCAGCTGACTGCATATAGAATAGGGAATGTAGTTGATACTGCCTATCTAAAAATAAAAAATAAGAGATTTTTTTTATGTAGGACTTCTGTGACAAAATAAGGGAGAAAGTAGACTAATGCATTTTCTCCAAATTTGGTAGCTGCTTAAATTTGCGCATGGTGCTTTTCTAATAGATCTATGTCCCATGTGTCAGAAGGCTATAGGAGCACAGGTGGGGAAATGGCTGGTACTTGCTATTTAGGGGAAAGTATATGATAATTAACAGGATTTAAAGGAGTAGCCCATGGAAGGACGGGTAGAAGGCATGGTAGCATGAAAAATTTCTCTTCTAGTATGTGCTCTCTGTTCTCTGTGGCACTTTGCAGCTTCAGTAAGCAGCAGACCAGCAGCCTGCTTTGCTGCATGCTGTGGGTTTGTGCCTAGGCCATCATCCCATCTCAGTGCTGAGGGAAGGTCTAGAGGGAAATGTTGTCGTATTAAAATGTATCATGCCTATAGCTAACTCAGACAAGTTAAAGTTGCATGGACAACTGCCGTTGCATTTGTTAGCTTTCAGGTAGCTGAACAGATGTAATATTCTTTTGCATGTAGACCTCATACTATGCATTGATAGATGCAAGCTGAAGTATGGCTCCAAATGTTTGCTAATTTTTGCCCCATGTTTGCTGTGAAGTTCATAATGCATAGTACTCACCCTTTCTTCTGGCTTCTGATTGCTATAAAACACTGGGGTGCTAAGCTGAGGAGTGCCAGCTGTGCCCTGAGCCCATGGATGGCTACGGAGCTGCCTATGAGGAGCTGGCCACAGCAGGGGTGATGCTGCTGTAGGAGTTTCCAGTGCCAGAACCTAGCCCACCCTCTCACAGTGACACGTTTGTATCTGATTGTCTGGTTAGAAAACCTTTTCCTCCTAGGAAATCTGTAGTTGGAAAACAGGCCTGTGTTTCTGCAAGGTGGCATTTTTCTATGGCTGCTGAGAATAGCCTGTCTGTGAATTAAACTTTATAGCCTGCCTGCAAGACGGTGGAAAGGGACATTGACTTGGCATGTGTTGGGTTGGCCTAATAAAAGCATTGTTTGTTTTCACAACCCTAATAAAAGCATTATTCCTATTTTCACTGCCAACCACCTGCATGTTGTATCTAGTCAGGGCAGCAGTGGCCACTGCTGCAGCAATTCCCTATGCAATTGCTCTATGGTTACCTTAATGAGCATTATAGCTTTGGTTTTGTGAAATCCCTGAATACACTAGGCTTGGAATGGAAAGACACAGACATTTGTGAATTTTCCACTTTTTAAAGGGTGTTTGATTCTTTACCAGTACATTCCTTTTTAAACAAGATGAAGCAACTGATACAGAAAAAAGGGAAAGATAACTATTCATCAAAACTGATAGTAGAGGTAATCTGTTGGATTACACTTCTTAATGCAGTGAAACTGGCCAGGGTTATTCTAAATGGTGGATTTTTCTGATCTTGGGTAATGTTTCAGTATTTACAGGTTTAAGTGTTTAGAACCAGTTATATGCAACTTTTAAGTACAGGTATAGCTGCAGTATGTCGCATACTCTTCATTTGTCCCGGGGTTTGGTTCTTCTCCACTTCTGTGGAGAAAGTGCATATTATAGTAAAGGTGTGTGGTTGAGAATTCTTTTTACAAATGTATTTGTACTTCCTGTGAGTGATGCTGTACTGGTTGTGTACCTCAGCTGGGTTTCTTTTCTTTTAGAGGTACCTCCCCCTTCAATTTTCATTATGCCTTTTCCAGGAGTTGATGGATCATACAATTTTCATCTTGTTTTGCTCTGAATCTTTTTAAGAAATGGGAAAACAATTCTTAGCATTTGGAGACTGATACAACTGAGAATTTAAGAGTAAAATGAATATAACCAGTTAGAGATGCGTTAGAGGAAATGGAAATTACTGAGTTCACTTAATCACTTTTTGTCTCTTATGTCAGCTCCAGAAATCAGGCAGTTAGACATGGGTTTTGTTTTTGTGTTTCATGTGGAAATAACAGAATCACATAATATTCTGAGTTGGAAGGGACCCACAAGGATCATTGAGTCCAACTGTTAAGTGAATGGCCCGTAGGAGGAAAATGATTCAGGGGAGCTAAGGAAAAAGAATGAGAATTTTTTCATTCTCTATCTGCAAAGGTATTTGGAACTTTAAGGGCAGCTAAACTTAAAAAAACCACACTATTCATTTGCTTTGATTTTTATCTGCTTCTATACCTCGTGGGTTTTTCTCATTGTATATGAAATAATTCAGAGTCCAAATGTTTCACAAGAATTGTAGATATCTGAGGAGTATTGGTAATTGCTTGTTTCTGGGGGAACCCACCTTGTGTTGGGTACTGAAGAGTACTGTAGCACTATTACTCTTGTGACTGTTTTCCTGCTTCAAAGACAAATATGAAAAGGAGTGTGAGTGTGGGGATAGTTATGTTACTTGAGCAAACTCTCTGCTTTATCTTAATAATTGGAAGCTTGTTTTCCAAGACTGAGAACATCCCTGTTTAATTTATATCTAGCAGCTATTAGAAATGGATTCTTTTTAGGTATTACTGTCAGAGTGGGCCTTCAGGAATGGTTTGAATGTCCAGCAAATAGTGACTCTGAGGATTAGTTCAGAAGGGTTTCCATGTGTTAGGAACCAGCTAGAAGAAAATTTAGGCTGCTGTGGGAAAAGTGGACAACTGGTAAGTGAGGCCAGGGGGATAGCCACAAGCATTTCTGTAGAACCTCCAAAGCAGAAAAAATAATCGTGGTTGTGAGGCAGCTGATGAAAAGGGGTCAGTGCAGGGATTTAGATAGTAAGCTGATGTTTTCCTGATTTGTTGCTTTCTAGTAAAGATGTAATGCTTTATGCCACCAGAAAAATGGTGTGGTGAATCACTGTGTGCCAGCATGAGTATTGGACATGAGTTGGAATTGATCATGCTCTTCTATGTGTGTGTAGGCTTTGTGAGTCTTTCAGTAGTTAAAAAAGTTCCAGTTATGTGGTTGTCTCGTTTGATCCTCAGGTATTTTCTGCTTAGAATTCGTTTTTTAATTTGCTTTTTAACAGCCTTTTACTCCTGACCTTTTTTTAAATTTGAGAATAAAGATTTAGAAACAAGGCACAGATATATAAACGTGAGAGCAGAGACCTGCATTATACAAGTTGTTGTCAAGTTGGTCATACAATGTGTGATTCCCATAATTTATGGTAGATTCTCTCAACTTCAGTTGGTCTAGTGCTGAGGCAAATGGCAGGAGGACTTTTCCTTTCTTTTATGCATTCTCCCCAGCTGCTGTGAAAAATATCCTTATGTTTATCTTTAGGTTATCTGCCCCAACTTCATGCAGTTATTTTTATAAAAAAGTTGAGTTTTATTTGGAGGCTATTAAAGCAAAAACTTGTTTCAAAAAATTGATGCAGTTTGAGTAGTTCAGTGCAATATTTTAGAATTGTAAAAGATCTTGGAGAGGGTTAGCTCTGAAATCTATGGTATTAAGTAATTGTATCACTTTAAATTGCTGTTTCTGATTACAGAATAGTTCTGATAATTCTTTTGAGAAAGTATCAACTTTAATTTGTATTATCACTGTGCTTTTGGACTTGCTCCATGACAGGGAGTCCAGCTGCTCTAGACTCTATAACAAGACTTTTACAGAACAGAAGGATGACACCTAGGCTAATTTATTTTCTTTATCATATGCTTCTATGATATGGGAGGTATATATATATATATATATATATAAAAGCAATTTAATAGTATGGTAAAGATAGCTGTTTTCCTTTGCTTGCCCAAGAATATCTAGTCGCATAGTGGGAGTGTTTGTAAATAAGGCAGCATTTCCCAAACTGTTTTGCTTCCTGTCTGCGTTTCAGCCAACTTGGTTCATTTGTGCTGTCTGCCCTCCAACTGCACTCTGTCACAGTATCCTAACCCAGGCGTGTGCTTTTATTTTTGCCTCTCATGCCTGGAAGCACCATTCATTTTCTTTGTCTGGTGCCTCTATTTCAGAGATTCCTAGTCTGTGTTTCAAAGACATTGCATTAAATGAGAGAGGCATAAAAACAGCAGAGAATGCAATTTCCCTGACAAGTTCCAAGCAGAAGCACTGTAGTGAAAATAACACTGAGGTGTACAAGTGAGATTAGCACCACCAGCATGGGATTTCCTGGTGTACAGAAAGGTACATATCAGTATGAAAAGGAAAACAAGTGTAAGCTCCTATGACACCTTAACACTTCTGGGTGACTAAAAAGACACAAATCTTAAATGACTTACTTAGATAAGCTTTGTATAAAAGTTTTATGGCTTTTGTCTCAACATTAGGATAGCTATCTCTGTAAAATTCTCGGGAGATATGGCACTGTAGTTTTACTGCTTTATATCTAGCTGAGATAACACCTTGTCCTTAAATTCACATGTATACAATGAACCTGTGATTCAGTTTACCAGCATGTGGAAAGTGCACTGTTGCTGTGCTGAGAGTTTAAATCAAGATTACAAATAAACTTTTTACCCAACCTAAAAATAGTTGTACATTTAGAAAAAAAGTACAAATGGCAAAATGAATTATTTCAGTACATGTTTTATTACCTTGCCAGAAGTCTTTAAAATATAGTTTTGAAAATTGTCAGCTAAATCTGTTGTGGCCTTGCTTTAGCCCATTCACTTTGGGAGTAATATATCACATTACTGGAAAGGATCCTTTTTTATGTTCAGAACAGTGTCTGAGGTCATCAGTGCTAATACTGGGTTCATAAAAGAAGTAGGCTAAGATAATACAATGTTTGTTTACTAGTTAGTGAAATCACAGAATGAAAATACCAGAATATTTACAGATAGTATTAGTGTTTTGACAGTGTAGGTGCTAGACAAGACAAGCATTAAACTAAAATTCACTGAAACCGACCCCTTCAGTTGAAGTATATGTGCTGAGTTCATGGCAGTACTGCTCAAGTGCCTTAGCTGTCATGAGATACTCTGTTTCTGAAAAATGTCATTGTCATGAGTAAGCCAAAAGTAACTATCTTTTTTTTTATTTCCCTCTTTGGTGTCTGCATCTGGCAGGAAGCCTACTTGCTGCTAAAATTCTGTGGGAGAGGAATTATATAAGAAGATATTTATTTTTAATTGCAGCTGTCACATTAAGCTGCAGTGTTATTCACCAAGCAAGAAATGTATTGGATAATATGTGTATAAAAAGTAGAAAACTTTGTCTTAATTTCTCAAGATGTTCTATTTAATTTCTTTCCTGAACTGCCAGGTTGTACCTTTGGTCTTAAATATTGATGGAGTTTAGAAATTTGCTCCTTTTTTACACAGGTGCTTACATAACATGTTAGTATTTTGTTCCCCTCTGGATTCTGTGTTGTTTGCTTGCACATCTGTCTTTACTCAGACCTGCCTGGTCAGCATTTCTGCTTCAACAAGGACTTCCTTGTTGCTTCTCTCCAAGAAGAACCTGTTGAAAATATGTACAGCTTCAATATATGGATAGTGCTGCTGCGCAACAGAAAGGCTTATTCCTTTAACGAAATAAAGCTAATTCAGGGTTTACCTAAAACTGCCTAAACGTACCTAAAATTGTAATCCATGTCTTAAAAGAGAAAAGACAGACATCAGAAGTTCGTTGGTATTTTAATAGCATGGTGTATGGAATGTTTTGAAGTGTTTGCTTGCAATTTTTCTATAAGAAAGATTTGGATGGATAAATCAAATGCAGGGACTGATGTGAATTAGTAAACACATAAGAATAAAAGCTTTACAAGGACTAAGGTGATTTTTTTCCAGCCTAGGCTTCCGCTTTTTTAATACCACACTGCTCGTGTGGTAAAGTGTGCCCACTTCTGCAGACCTTTCATGGGTTGCTTATAAAAAAATTTTCTAAGCTACTGTGGTCTTCAAGAAGCAAGTGAGACTTTCTGATTTGTTAAATGTTTGGCAGAAGGAGGAGAAAGCTGTCCACTTCTCATAGAGAAGGCGGGAGGCAAATACAATTAAAATGCTTTGGCTGTTCAGGTATTCACTGGGCTATCAGCAGTGTAAAAGCTGAATGTTTCTTTGAACACAAATTGTGTATGAATCGATCACTTCTTTTTTTCACTCTGTAAGTAATGCAAGAGTTACTTTATTCATCTTTTCTGGAGGCTTAATTTTCTTGCTAATTGTTACAGGGAAGTCAGTTTAAGGAAGCTAGTATTGAGGGTTTTTTTTTTTTTTTGAAGGCAATAGTTATACTTGCTGCTTCTATAGCATTCTGCTCTAAACCTGAGCTACTGCCAAGAAAACTGTCCTCTGCTCCAGTGAGTGTACTTTTGATTGTGCCTGTGGAATATGCTTTCTTGTTCTCTGGGTTCCTCTGCTAGCAGCATGTTTTGAGACAGTTTGGAAGAGGACAATAAAAATCATTGGCATTGAAAGCCATTCTGAAATTGCTGTGGTATCAGTGAAACTGAGCACTGCGGAGGTGGGTCAGTGCTGGAGTACAGCAATTTGTTGGAGTGGCACAAGGAGGCAAATTAGTATGGCCAAACCAAAGCACTTCACTACAGAGATGGCCTTCCTGCAGCTAGATAAAAAGAAATGTTCTTGAGCAGCTTCTGTTGTTTGAAGTGCCCAGTTAGATATCACTATGCTGATAGCCTGAATTGAAGCTTTGAGCAGCTTTAAGTGTCTTGGGTAGGCTTGTGTAGCAAATACCAGCCGTAGAAAGGCTGCAGTGTCAAAGATCCCAGCAGCATACTCAGCCTTGCTTAGCTCCAGGGTTGCTGTCCAAAGCCTGCTCCTGCCTGGCACTGAGGGTGGTGTTTCAGCCAGAGCAGGAGCAGAGCACCTGGTGCTGTATCTGTGCCCTGGCAAGGTTACTGTGACAAGTTCAAGTGCTTTGTTTGGATATTGGGTGACTGTACTGTACCACCTGTCTGGAGTTACTCTAGGCCAGTTCTGGGGCTTCTCAGTATGGGAAAAGTTGCAAGTTTTCATTTGCTTTTTCCCAGTTTGAAGGATTTTGTGCATTAACTGTATTTGTTCAAGGAAGAAATGGAGGTGCCTGGATTCTCATGGTGACTCTAGCATAGTGAGGAGCAGTGAGAGAAGCATGAAGAATAGTCTTTTTCTTAATTCTTCAACAGAGCCTGAAGGATTTGGAAAGCTGATGGTGTCATCTGAAGGAGTATCTTGCTGGTTTGTTAAAAATTGGATAGACTCTAATTTCTGGCAAAAGCATAAGATGAAGTAGCAGATATAGTGCTGAAATTTTGTGTACCTTGAAATAGCAGTTGTTCCTGGTCAGTTGAGGTGTAGCATAAAAACTGCAGGAGTTTTTGATAACTGCTGAAGTATAGGCAGAGAAAGCTTTATAGGAAGTGTATTTTTAGAATAAATAAAAACCACAGTTAAAAGATTGAATAATTTACAGGCAAACTTGGCTGAAACTGCTTACAATTAGACGTAGATTAGCTATCGTTTTTGTTTTCTTGTATGAATAAGTCCTGGTATTTATTGAGATGCCAGAAAACCCTGTGTAAGATGCTGATCTTCACAGTGTAAGTTAGGGACTTACACTGTAGCAGGAAGGCTGACACAGTAATTGGCATTACTGCAGACATTACTGTTTTCCAAAGTACAGTAGTTGAACTACTGTATATAAAGTATAAAAGGTGTAGTATACTTTTCCTAGGCTTCTGAATGTGACTTTGCCAAATGACAACAAAAGAGGAACAGTCATTTAAAAGATGAATCCTAAAAAAAACAAAAAAAGTTGTCTTTTTTAGGGCTGTAGCAAGAGGACTTTGGAAGTTTCTATGTGGCTACTTACTTAAAATGATGGAGGAGGAGCTAGAGCATGGAAAGCTGAGGGAGTTTTGTTTTCCTATTCTCTTAGCTGACTTTTAAAATTTTTGTAAAAAGAAGTAGCAGTTCATTAATAATTAGCATCTTTAAAGTTTCTTAGGTGCTTCCTTGGAACCTACAGAATATACGAGTAATGTTCTAGATTTGGCAGCAAAAGTTCAAGAATCTTTTTCCCTTGCAAAACCGATGTTTATTGCTACCGAGATAGTCCATTTGTTTTGGTCTCTGATACAGTTCTCCATTTGAACTGGTGTTGGTGTTACCCCCAGCAGGCTGATTCATGCAGCTCCAGTCTCTGGGGAATGCAGCTGGCCAGTGTTTCCTTCTGTCTGTGCTGTGCATGCTATTTGTCATCCTCTTCTTCCAGCCTTTCCTGTGGTTGTGTATGACTGTACTTCTTTAGCTGTTTCCTGTGCCTAACACATTTGAAAATGGCTCACCAGGTCAGTCTGTTTTGGAGGGAAAATTCCTGTTCTGTTGAAAATTGAGGGTTTATAATATGCATTCCTTTAGCTGTGCCACTAAGTTGCATTCTATTTCCTTTGAGGATTAGGATCAGGAAGTTGTTTCCGGGTGTCACCACCTGGCTGCAAGTCCTCCCAGAAGTTCAAGTTGGATAGTTTGGTACAGGATGTTCCTCCGAGTTGGATGTGTGCCTTCCTACCTTGAAGCTACCCATTACTCATGCCTGTTGGCTTTCAGTGGCCTGGCCATACTGATTGGTGTTTTTGTAATTTACTGTGGGTTCTTTTACAGAAGGTTCATTTGAACTGCAGCTTGCATACCATTGTAAATGCTTTTTTTTCCATGTTGACGTAATACCTGCTTGAGAGTTTTGTGTTAATTATGACAGCTTCTTGCTCTTTGTAGTTTTTTAGTATTGAATTAATTTATTTGTGGTTAAAGTCTTGTGTGTTGGGGCCCTTTTTTCTAGGCAGGATGAATTCATTCTTGCATCCTTTACACTTGCTTTCAATCAAAAGGATTTTTTTGGCTACATTTCAGGAAATTGTTGCTGCTTTACAAAGAATGTGATGATGAAAATTGTCTTAAGCTCTTAAAGTAGCATTAAGTGTGTTTGTGCTTTCTGTGAAAGGGCTTGAGATATTTTTAAGTGTGTATTTTCTACATGGTACCCTTTAAAAGAGCCAGTGCATCCAGTTCAAACTCTACTTAACACATATATTTCGAAGAAGGACATGCAAGAATATGGGTCTTCATGAGATAAGCTTGCCTTCTATGTTTTTAAATTGATTTATTTTCTTTTTGATATTGTTATCATCCTCATTATTCTTGTTTCTAAAGTTCAGATTCCTCATTGCTTCTTTCTGCATTCGTGCTGTAACTTCTTGCTACGAATGCTCTCATTTAGTAACTCCTTTCATTAACGTCCTTTTTCATGGTATGCACTATTATGTTTTGGGTTGTTTTGCTGAGAAGACAGTAGTACCATATTCTCTTCCCCTGCCAAAAAAATATGCATATGTATAAATATAATAGATACTAGTGAATAAACCTATGGTTAAGGAAACTTTTTCTGATTTTTTTCCTTTTTTTTTTCTTTTCCTTTTAGTTCCCGGAATGGATGGTGGTGGGTTAGCTGATGCTAATCTAACGGATTCATACTTTAGCACCAGCTTCATTGGCGTTAATGGATTTGGAAGTCCTGCTGAAACAAAGTATCCCATGATGCAGGTAATGGCAGTGATTTGTATAATGTTTCATTACTTCCTGCTGGTGTTGCACCAAAGAGGGAAAACTGTTCTAGAGGCAGGACCACTGGAGCTTCTGGAATGTGTTATCTTGTATGATATGCAGAGTATATACTCGTTTTAATTTGGGAATGGAAGTGAAACAGTATCATTCCTTTAAAATTAATCTGTTTTTATTTGCATGGAGCTGTTGTGCTGAGCTTTGCTGCCTCTTAACTCTGCGTTAGGTTTCTTTTCTGAATGTGACTTCCTAGATTTCTTTTTAGGCTCATAGCTTATGATAGCCTTTTGCTAAATATATAAAAATCAAGATTTGAAACTTTTCAAAGATCATAAGTTGCTGAACGAAAATATGAACTGTCAGACCTGAAATTACTAAGCAAAAATTTCAGAATTTGTCAACTCAGACTGTGGTGGTGGTATGTTGAATTCATACTTAAATCTTCTGAAATAAGGTAAAGTGTTTTAAAAATTTCTGTTTCCTTGTATTTATAGTGTTCTGTAGAGGTTGGCATAGGAACTCCTGTGAGGTGGAATGTATTGTGTAGGTAGTATTCTGCAAAATTTGCAACAAAAGTCTTGTTGTATTTAAAACCTAAATGAATATCTACTGAATTAACACATGAATTACTGTAATAACTCCCTCAAAGTGTTATGCATTTTAAAAGCAGCAGTCTGTCCCTGAAAGATGGTGTGTCCTGTACTAAACAAAGCAGCTTCAGGTAAATGAGAGAGAGCACAAATCGAACAGTTCACACTGAGTCCTGACAACAACTCTCTTCTTTTATATCAAGGAAACTCTCCTTATGAGGTTACTTTGATCTCAGTTGTGGCTGTATTATGGATTGAAAAATAACTCAGCAAAAGGTGGGAATTAATTAGGTGTGTTCCTTTTTTTGTTTGTTTTTTTTACTGCATGCTTTCAAGAAGGCTGGATTTTCTTACTAGACAGAATTGTAGAAGTATGGAAATGTTTTCTTGAGCTGTGCATGATTTAAAAAGAAAAATTTTTAACCTCTGATCTCAAATTATACTATTGAAGCTGGCAGATCAAATTTTTGTATAACTGAGGTCCTGTAATTTTAACACAGTCATTATATTTTGTATCCTTAAACTGTATTCTGCAGAAACAGTGGCGTCTTTCTAAACACCAATTTTAATTATAACTGTTTCTTCTAGAAAGACATTAAAGCATGCATCTAACATGAAGACTCATAGGATTTTTAAGTACTTTACTAATGCCTGAAGTTAGAGTCAAGGCATTATTGTTTCTCTTTGAGAAGAAATCAGTGCCTCTTTCCCATTGGAGGATAAGGAAAACTTGTTCAGAAGAAGGGTTTTATTAGTGTTGAGTATGTGCTTAGAGGCATCAAACTCCAGTTTGAAAAACATTCCTGTATTGATTTCTTTCCTTTGATTTCTGTAATTTAAATGCTTGTTTGTGTAGGTAAAGCTGGTAATGCTGTCTGTTTTGATTTTGTGTCAGCTTCTAGGTTAAATCCATACTGACAAAGTTTAGCCACTTGGAATGAGGTTTTCTGTGTCATTCAGACCTTTGGAGAGCAAGGCAAGGGAGAAATTTTCATGGGTTTGACTTAAAATAATACTAGTCCTTTATGGTTTGGAATAGAGACTTTGAATCTGATTGATTATTCTTGTCAAGGATGTACCTCTTGCTTGCTTTCTCTGAAAATGTGTGCAGGTTTTGTCACTTTATTAAACCTTTGCAGAACTGGTTTATATGGATCCACTGGAGACTTCCTAGATGTTAAATAATTTCTCAAAGATGCAATTTGCACTGGCATGTTCTAGCTTGAGTACACTGTTGCAGCTCTGGCATAATCTAGGCCTTGCCTGAGCTCAGAGCAGGAGTGCTGATCAGATTCATTTTGCTCTTTCCTTTTCTTCCACTTCAGACTGAAGCAGCATGGAAGTGGATCTATATTTAATGAAAGAGAGCTGTATCTGTGTTAATTGGAGCAGAGGGATTGGTAAGGGAAAATAAACATGCTGGGGGCTTAGAGGAGCTGAACTGAGGATGAGTAAAGAAGAAACCAGGAAAGATTGAGCAAAAGGACTGAAGCAGAGAGGAGATCTTGGTGGGAGACTCACAGAATGGGGATTAGAATGGTACAAATGCAATACGCAGAAACTGAAAACAAGTTTTCATAATGTAAAGGTGGAACAAAGTAGGGTGGAGAGAACAAAGTCATGTTCCTGTTTCTCTCCAGGTTCTCAAATCCATCTAAATATACTAAAAAATTAGTGTTCTGCCATCAATGAAACATCAGATGTCTTCTGTAGAGTATTTCATTAACTCTGTTTTACTTCTGCAAATGGAAGCATTGGTTCCATCTGAGTTACTTTGTTATCTCTGGTGAATATGCGTAGTTCACAAATAGATGTCAGTGATGCAATATGAGGCAAGCTCTTTAGCTTGTTTTTTAAAACTGGGAGGTTGCACAAACATGCAAATAAACATACTGATAGAAAATCTGTAGTAAGATGCAGCAAAATGTTAGGAAATGGTAAGTTTAGGTTGCCAGTGCAGCCTTGAGGTTATATTTAGAGTTGTATTTCTCATAATGTAGTGTAATTTTTTTCAGTGGGAAAATTATTGCTGGGACTTAACCAGAACCCAAGATGTGAGGCATATCCATGTATATTGAGCACCTCTTTGATATTTGATTAAATGTTCATTATATGGTTCTGTGCTGTATTCCTACATGTTGTTTGCATCATTGTGAAGACTCTTACGTTGGCAGTACACTTCTGGGTGCCGTTACAATTATTCCATCAAACTTTGTGCAGTGCTTTCTGTAGGAAACAAGAAAGTAGCCTACATTTTAGAGATGCATGGGATAGAAAAGGATGGCAACTAAACAATGGTGTAGCATTGCTGGCAAACAAGAGACCGGAGTTTTTGAAACTAATCTTTACAGTTGGAAGGTGAAGCGTGGAATTAATGACCACCAGTAAAATACTTGGTTCGAGTTGCTTAACTGGCCTCACTCTAGCAAAGATAGCAAAATAGTTGGTCTCATCAGGGTATTGCTCATTTCTGTTACCATTAAATAATCCCTCTGCTGTCCATGTTTTATTCACTACCTACCTCTCAGCAGTATCATCAGGTATTCAATTGATGAGTCTTGACTATTCCTATCTAATCTCCAGAATGTGTTTGTCATGTGCAGTGCATAAAAGAGGTTTGTTGAAAAGAGTATGTGGTTGTATATGTTTGGGTTATCATAATGTGTATATAATGGAACCAGACTGCATCAAGCAAAGCTATGTCAAAGTTTGCAATTACCACATTTTTGTGTGCAGTGCCTGATCTCTAAGTAAGCAGCAAAAAGGAGGAAAGTGGATTATATCACGATGAATTGGGAGTGGATGTGCTGCTTGGACCATAAATAATGTAGATTAATAGTGTAGAATGGCCATTTCTGACTTTCAGGTTTCATTTTTATCCATGAAAGACTATTTTACAAGATCTTGAACATATCTTTGGGCTCAGATTAGTAGTGAAGATGCAGTGAATGGCAATACTCACTTTGCAGTGGGGAAAACAGAGTGAAAGCACAGTTAGAAGAGGCAGGGTATTTGAAGTGGCCATGGCTGTAATTCTTCCTTTTTCTTCCTTTCTAAAAAAATATCTCTTGGCTTCATCCTTCCACTCCTTCTACTTAAAAGGCCTTTGCTGTTGGCCAACCTTCCATTGTCCCCCCCGCCATCATCATCTTACATTATTGCTTAGTTTTCTGTTGACTAATAGTCTTCTGTCCTCATTGGTTTGTGTTTTTCCATAGGACTGGTTTCACATGTCTCTTCTTCCCTGAATTTGCATATGCTTTCACTATATACTATATTAATATAGTATATGCTATATTAACAGTTTTGCTTTCCATCTTATGAAAGCACTCTTTTTCCTGTTTTCCCCTTCTCTTAAGTAATACTGACTGCAGAGCAGGCCAGTGCAGCACATGGCCCACAGGCTGCATGCTGTCCTTGAAGCTTTTTTTTTTATTTTTTTTTTTTTTTTGCTTTTTGACATAGCAGCAGCTGCCAAGAGACAGTCAGAGGTGTGGTTTGAAAAGCAGCTCACTGCTTTTGGCTTTCCCAGCAGTGAAGAGACAGGAGCTGGCTGGCTGGGATGCCTCTAATGCTTGGCTGTTTGCTCAGTTGTTCTGTGTGTGCCACTTGGTTGGCTAGTGTCACTGGTCCTCTGGCATTAGTGCTTCCTTTTGACTAACTTGTGGCTTGACCAAAGATGCAGGTGGTGTGTAAAGAAGCTTTAGTAATATTGTTGGGCTGTTCAAAGGGTATTATAGCAGGATGAAGCAGAGAAGTATCTTGATGTGAAAACTTTTAATGTTGTATTAGAATTGAGCAGCTTGGTTGTAAGAGCATAAAACAGTAGAACGTGCCTTAATCCATGTTGCTTCACAGAGATCTGGTTTTCTTTCTTTTGATAGGATGAGATTTATAACTACATGGATTCCATTGGACTGCAGGTTATGTAGAAGGGAAGGATCTTAATTTCTCAGTACATCACCCTAACTGAAATAATATGGGAGTAACTATCTTCAGGCATTAAAATTGGCAAGGCCAAGCAATGGAGAAGAATTAGTTTTGCTTGCTTTCACTATGCAAATGTTGGTGTACTAAGCATTCTTGAATAGCCTGAGAAGTAGCAACCATGCTCACTTCAAAGCCTTGCAGCTGAATAAACACAGACTTTTGTTGCCACTGCTGCATCTGCCAACAGTCGAGTAATAAAACTCTCCTTACAGCACAGAAGCTTGTAAATGTCTTCAGTTTTTAACTGTTGGGAACTGAGTGGGGCTACAGATGTGCTATTTTAAATAGAAAATTATGCAGTTGTTTTCATAATGCTTTCTGAAGAAGTCCAGTTGCTTTAGTTTCAGCACTTGAGTGGGTCATTCTGTAGATGGTGCCACATGAGCTGCCAAAGAAAGGTTTTGGATTGTTTAAAAAGAAAAGGTATCACCCTGTGTAGGGCATGGAATCTGGCAACTAAGCAATGTCACAGCCAAACAAATCTTTATCTTTTGCAGAACGACTATAGGTACTCCAGTCAACATTATTCTAAAAATTATAAAGAAATAATCTGCAGTACAGTTCAGGTAAAGCAGTAGTAAGGTGAAGAGACTAGCTTGTGACATACTGCAAAATATTTTGAGATTATATCCTTAGCACCATGGAATGGCCATGAGGAAAATCCCTGCTTTCTCAGGGTTAGGGCAGGGAATACAGAGAAAAAAAGGAATAAATATAATCTCTTGCGTCTTGTGGAGAAAAAAAGGAAAAACAGTCACTTCAAGATAAGTTTTACAAGCTATGTAAGACTGGATCTAATTGTCTGCATCAAAGTTTTATTTGTGCTTTATCTTGATGAGAACTTTGTAATATACACTTGAGGTAGATGAAAGTAAAGCAAGCTTGCCTTGAATGCAGCTATGATTTTTGGGGTTTGTGACTTAATATTGAAGGGTGGAGGCAAGGTGGTGTGTTCCTTTTAGAAGGTGGGAATGTTTGTTATAACTCTTCTCTTCTTAGTATTCTGCACAGAGGAAGTGGACTGCTACATTGCTAAAAGGTCAAGGGTGGTGATCCTTCCCTTCTGTCCAGCAGTGGTGAAGTCACACCTGGGGTGCTGGGCTTCTCTTCTACATGAGAGACAGGGATATACTGAAGAGAGTCCAGTGAAGGGTCACAAAGAAGATGCAGGTACCAGAGCATCCTTCCTGTGAGAAGAAGCTAAAACAGAAACAGATTTTAAATTCCTTTAAAGGGAGAAGGGCAGATGTATGCCAGCCATCGTAGTTGAATTTTGAGTACTGTTTAAAGAACCTCGGCAAATCATAGCAATAGGCAGGCAGAGAAAAGTTTGTGGAACTGAGTGTTTTACTTGGTTATCACAAAGTTGTCTTTCTATATTAACTTCCATATGATAAAAGCCCTGATACAGTAAAACAGTCTTGAAGCTCTCATGTGTGTGTGCCTTCCCTGTCAGGCTTAATATTTAATTTTCTTCCCTGTTCATGGTTGCTTTTGCCTTCCTGGAGCTTTCATCCCTTGGGCTTCAGGTGCTTACAATCTTCTTGAAATTGAGTTTGTATGAAAAACAGTTTGACATCATTAGAAGAGGTTGAGAAGTGTTATTTAAAGAAGTCAAAGCTGCCTTCTGGAAAACACACATAACAATCAGCACTTGTATGTTCTTTAAATTATTTTTTTTAATTACTTTCAAGACCTTTTAGGTAAAAATCAGATACAGGAGTAGCATTCATTAAGACTAAGTGCATTTAGGTGTGGTAGAAGTCTTAAAACAGGTTAACAAGCCTTTACTGATTACATGCAGGTCTTCTATGAATAAGGTAAAAGTAAGAAACTTGTGTATGTTTAATAAAAGTGAGAAAAATGAAAAATTTGTGGATGTTTCTAACTACTGAAGGTACAGGTTACAAGCAGTTTATATGGCAAGAGCTGCCCAAGCTTTAGTTTTTTTCAGAATCCTGGTGTGTGTAAGATATGTTTGTACCTTGAATGGGAACTTGACTTTGTAAAAGCACAGTTGATGCTCACAGACTTGGGTTGTGCTGTGCATTCAGAATCCAGAACAATATGCTCTGTTGCAGTCTGCCTACACTGTATCTTCTCAGTGATCATGTCAGCACTGGTTTTCATCATCTCAGGCTCTTCTTCATATTGAAACTTCTGTTGGTTGAATGTTTAACTCCTGTACCCGAGGATGGTGAATATTGGTGGAGTAAAAGTACTTTGTTCCATGTTTAACCTATATGCTTAACCAGCTTTGATACCAACATAGTTCTCAATATCATATTTATTCCTGTTTCAGCAAATCATTCTTTTGCATTGTAATTAATATTAAATCTGGTAATATAAGTGGATATTAATACTATTTTTAGCTACACCTGTACAAATCTTGTGCGATCTGAAAGGTTCCCTTTTGGAGATTTCTTCTTAAACCCCTTTGTTTTATGAGGATCAGTATGGATGTCTCAAATGCCAAAAAAACATGCCTAACAGGGATGCTTAAATATTTGTGACAAACTATTCAACTTCTTTCCATTGCTAAGGAAGGGAATATGGCGTATGGTTACTTGAGCTACTGTAATTCAGAAATTATATTGATGTGTTTTTATTCTTATTTTGATGATTGTGAGCAACAGGATGAGCATCCTTGAATGTGGGCAAAGTTTATCAATTTAGTGTAGGTCTCTAAGTGGTGCCTTGTTTTGTAAAAATAAGTTAACTTTGTTTCACTAGACCCAAGCCTTTTGTGTATAGAATTGTTTATCACTTAAGGTGTTAGTGATACTTTTATTGTATCAGGTCAGTATATTTAGGAGCAAGAGGCAGGTGACTTCAAAATAAGCAAAGACCCTATAGCAAACAGCTTGCTTGAAATCTTGCAAAAGCTGAAGGTTTACATGCTATTTACATGTTGTAAGCATTCCACAGAAAAGCTACTTTACACCATCTATTTTTTTAGATACAGATTTTAAAGGCAGCAGCTCCTGCTGAAGTTTGTGGTGCTCTGAAAACTGGAAGTGTTGAGAGACTTGAACTGCAATAGGTTTACCTACCATATTGGTTAGCACTCCTGCTTCTATTGGTTGTCCTCTGTTCTTACCAAAATTACTCCAGAATATTGGTCTTCATGGTCAACAATTAGATGAAATGGCATTAAGATATAACATAGTAAGCTTCCTGCCCTTTGCCACCAACATTGAGACTGGCTATGGAGAAAAATAACCATAAAGAGCAACTCCAGTGACAGTTTTGAGTCAGTCTGTGTCTAGACTATTAAATGAAATATGCCTGAAAACCTTCCTTGATGCTTAGGGCCAGCTGGCACAAAATGGCCTGTTTGTGCTGGTGTGTGCTCACCCACTAGAGCAGAGTCTGCATGCAAACTGTTGATTTGAAGGGTTCTCAAACCTTTTCACTGCTGAATAGTGCCTGGAAATTGGCTGGGAGACTGGGTTGATGTGGGCCAAAAGCATGCCAGGGAGTATTTTAACAAATTAGTGGTTGTCTCTCTGTGATGAACACTTCCTGACCTTGCCTTTGTTTTCTTCTCACACTTTGTTCCTGTTGGGAAACTGGTGAAAGAAAATAATAAGCAGGAGTAAGAAGAGACACTTTAAAACTTCGCTATCAAAGAAGCAGTAGCTCTCAGAGCAGCACTGCTTCACTTTAGTCCAGTTTATTGCTAGGTGCTATCTACAGATGAGGAATGTAGGAGAAGCAAGTGGAGCTTAGGAGGAATGTTAAAAGGGTTTCAGATGTCCCGCTGACTTGGAAGAATCAGATGTTTTGCTGAAAGGTCTCAAAAGGTCTTTATTTTTAACAATAACCTATTAAATGCTTAATTTATGTATTTTTCATTGCAGAAATTTCATGTCATGGTGATAGTATATTAAAGGGAGGAGTTGTTTCAGGAGTGCAGTGTGACAGACTGTTTTAGGGAGATAAATAATTGTTTTATCCAATGTTTACAACATATAGGAAGAAAACTATATGCTTGGTATACCTTCCTCATTGAGAAGAAGTTAATGAAGATAGTGTTTAATTTTAATGTACAGTAGGTTTTGGTTTGCATTTCTGTTGTGCAAAATGCTTTATTTACTAAATATTTCTGTCAATTAAAAGTCTGTTTGCTTAGCATATTTACTAAATGGGGAATGAGCACAGGTTCCATAGCATGTCGTTAAAACTTTCTAAAGGTTATCCCCATTACCTTGACTTAATCTGTTGAGACTTTTTTACATGTACACTTTCATCTTCTATTTTTACAGAGGATGACAAATAGCAGCAGCTCCCCTAGCCTTCTTAATGACAGTGCCAAGCAGTATGCAGGCCATGGTAAGTATGTTTAAAGCAATACATGTAAAAGTGTGTGTGAAAATTTGAGAGACTCACAAAACTGAGGCTTAAGGGAGTATTAGCTAGCTCCCTGATTGAGATATAGCAGAACTTATTTTAACAGTAGTCTAATGAACTCATAAATTTTTAGCCTTCTCTTTGCTGTGGTGGAAAAACTAAAAGCAAGTCATTATCAGTGTTGTCACGTGAAGTTAAATGTTAGTGTGGATGTCTACTGTAAAGCACTGATAGCTTAAGAATTTACGTTGCTTCACTGATAGCTTAAGCATTTGTTTCTTCACTTGTAGTATCCCTTTTTATTATGCTTCTTGGATGAGTTATTGTGTGGGATGAGTGTACGGGTGGGTTTTTTTTTAAATTTAGGGTGTGTGGATTTTGTGAAATGTCACATAACTGATCATTTATAATAGCTATTCAGTTTTGTCTTGCAAGCAGCACTTTGCCTCTTATAATTTTTTCCTTGCTGTAGGAAGATGTTTTATATGCATGGTTTTCAGCTGAAGAAAACGTCTTGATAGTGGAGGCCTAGTACTCACTGAATTATTGTAGAGAGTGTATTGAGCTTTGTAATACGCTCTTCAGAATCACTGCAGATTATTTCAGCTGTAGCTATTAAATTAAGCTCTTTAAAGGAGAGGGTACTGCTCCCTTATGGCAAGGACATACATTTAAAATAAATTTTCTTTGAAAATTGCTGTGTAAATTGTGCTGTAGAACTCTATTTGCATGTCTGACCCTGAAGCTAGTCTATTTACCAGGATTATAATTTAAGCATGGTAGTAACTACTATAAAATGAACTTGCTTGAAAGTCAAAATTTGCGGGTGTTTTCTTTTTTTTTTTTTTCTTCCTAGTTTATTTCCAGTCGGCTTTGAGATCAACTCTGCTTTTGTCCCACTGAACAATTAGCTATTCAAGGCAGTGCAGGTCTCCAGTTTTAAATGCAGTCAGAGTTTGACTGTGACAGGCCAAGTAGTAATGGTGATGCATGTCAAGGAGAGAAACCATTTTAAATTTTGTCGTGTCTCAGATCCTTCCCCCTCTGTCTCCTCTCCTCTTGGCTCTGCCAAGCAGTGCTTCACTTGTAGAATTACCCTTTTAGGGAATATTTTTTGTTGAACAAATATAAGATAAATTCTCTGCTAAGAATTTAATTTTGAAGAAAGTGTTTAATCAAAAAAACAATGTTTACAAGTAGCAGTCATCTGCTAAGTTGAGAGTTTTAGCAGTGTAGTGTTCAGAGTTTTAAGTTACGTCTGTGAATGTTACACAGTTTTTGATAGCTCAGCTCTGGAAAAGATGAATAGAAACAAAGAAAAAGCAATAAAAAGTTATTAATGGAATGTGGACTTGTGCTATCCTTGGTTCTGATTTAAACTTGATGTGCAGAACAGTGACAGGACAAGCAAAATCCACATCATTATTTGTAAGACCTGTTACATAGAAGATTGCTAATTTCAGGAAACCAGCTATGATAAAATCATAGTACCTTTTATACCGGAAAAAATTTTAAGGTAGAGTCCAGCTCTTATCCAAGTAGGCTGCTGAAGCTTTCCCTCAGTACTGCATTTACACAGTGCCCCTAGGGGTGGTGACTCATTCTTCACTTGTCCTGGGCAACCTGTTCCAATGCTTGTCAAGCCTTTCAGAGGATCTTCTGGTGAATTGGAAATATTGTAATGAATCATCCACAGGGTTAAAAATGACGTGCAAATGTAAGGAGCACTTAAAACAGGTTTTCTCATCAGATGACGGCTGTGAAATGTTAGGTAGCCTTTAAATAGTGTCGACAGCAATTAAACCTACTGTATTCTGTTAATGAGCACCGTTTCAATTAAGCAGTTGCACAGAATAAGTGCTGGGGGCTTTAGCGGTGTGATTGCTAAGCCTAACCTTGTCAAAAGGATTTTTTCCATACAGAAATAAGTTAAATATAAAACTTTTTAGTTGTGTGTGTCTGTATATATATAACACATTGGTTTTACATTGGTTTTATAGATCCACTAACTTCACCAAATTCATCCTTGTTTAATGACTTTGCTGCCCTCAGCGTGTCTCAAAGGAGGAAGGTAGGCAACAGCTAAATCATAAGTAGCATATTTATGAGTTGACAGTGCAGAAGATCTGGAATAACTTGAAATGCTACATGAAACAAGGATAATTCTTCTGATGTTACTAGATTTATTTTAATGTGCTGCTGCTGGTATAAATAAGATCTTACTGCTTCATTTCTTCTACATCAGATCAGACTGCTGCTGCTATTAAGAACTACTCCAGAACCTTGTAAACTGAATACGAATACTTGCAGAATACAGAACTTAGTATGTAGTCCATTGAATTTGAAACCAAATTTTTTTTTTTTCTACTGAGGGGCATGTGACCTGCAAGTCTTTATGGCAGCAAGTCCAGAGGACGTTAAGACTCATTCTCCCATTTATTTTTATGCTATGTGATGATAATTATAAGTTTGAAATGCATTTAGGTTAAAAGACACTGTTATCATTGGGAAGTGAGGGTTTGGGTTTTTTCCCCACCCCTCTAATTTGTATTGAGAAATCTTTCTTTTGTTGAGGGTTAGACAGCATCTTCAAACACCTTTGACCTGCAGCTGTGCAAGTTGTGGTGTTTTTCAGTTATACACTCAGTGGCTGGAATAAGAGACAAAAGTTTGATTATGTGAGAGTTCCTTCTCGTTTGTGTGAACTGTCACTTACCAAACCAGACATTACTTTGTCCCAACCAATTTTTAAGTTTTACTTTCACTGATGACTTTCATGTTCTACTGCTTATTAGCCACATTATCCTGAACTTTCCTGTAGTAAATGATGAAAGCAAGCTACATCAGCATGTTCTGTATTATTCCTGCAGGTGAAGATTTAGCTTAAAGATAATTTCTATACTTGGTCCATCACACTATTTTTTAAATAGAAGTGCTGTTGTGGAACATTATTAATTTTCTAATATTATGATGTATCCAAACTACATGGAATATATCTGCGTTGCTCTTTTCCTTAATGCCAGTACAGTGCACTGAAAGTTGGATGTAAAGAACTATAAATGTGTTGCCTATCCACTTACCAAAGCTGGTAAAAATGAAAAATAATTTACATTCCTTCTTAACACAGGCTTTGAGTGCCAATATATGCACATATGTATGTATGTGCATGGGTGTAAACTGGTGCTTGTGTATGAACCACATGCACCAAAGAAAATAAGCTATCAAACAGAAGTATTGCAAGAATGACCACTGTCTCTAAAAACTACTTCCAAGTTAAGCAGGACAAAGTGAAAAACTAATTAATGTTTGCTTGTAAAGCACAAATACCTCAAAGCTCGAATAATAATCAGAGTGCTTTCTGACTTGGTCCATTTTTTCCTCAAGAAAAAGAAGCAAATTAAGTCACTGGATGCTAAAATAGTGTTAAGAGTAAGTTTTATCTGTGAACTTGATTAACTTGGATTTTTTTTATAGTTAGCATTTCAGCTATAACTGGCATTAATTGGAAGAGGTTTGTATTTTTCTTTGCATATTAATAATTTATTTTTTATTATGACTGCTATTTTGTGATGCATGCTTGTATTAAAGGTTGTTAAATACTAGTAATGGGGAAGTTTTCATAAAGTACTACTTGAGCTGTGTAAATCTAGGCATCCAGGCTCCCTCTATAGTCAGCACAGGGAGATGAGTTAGTTAAAGAAAGATTTAGCTCTGAGAAAAATACTTTGGAAATGACCAGATGATGGTGATTGCTTTAAGTGGACAAAAATCAATGGCTAAAAGGATGAGAAATTAATAAGTTGTGACTGACTTTTGCTGCCAGTCAATACATTGCAAGTAGTTATACAGTTTTTAAATATTTTAGCATTTTTATTACAATATCCAAATAGTTGGAAATGATTTCTTTAAAAGCACTAAATACTTGAGAGCCAGGTATTTAGGAACTTACTGATTCCTCTCTACCCCAGTAACTGGGGTTTGTTTAGAGCTTGAACAATGGGGTTTATTAGGCCAGTGCTTGGTGCCTTGCTATATAAAGGGAGCCTTGGTGACTAGTTCAAATATAGGTGTTTACAACATCTACTTTGAAAAAAAAAAATCTCCATTATCTTACTAAGAGCCCATGTCTAAGGTTTTGTTTGTTCTGAACTAGCTGGCAAAACCAGCATTTCCTTCGTTTATCACTGACTTGGAGGACAGATATAACACAGTCTTGGTAAGTGAGCAAAGAGCAGTTGCTTTCCTTTAAAAAAATCACAATTCTAATTAGTAATATTTTGAAGTGTTAAGTTACTTGGAACTGTTTAAAAGCTGCATGTTTGTGCTGTGTAAAAGTGAATAGTTTCTGTAAAAGCATGTCCTGTGTAGTTCTGTTAAGCAAGTTTATGGATTGTCTCTGGATATTGCTGATCATGTTGTGCTGGCAGCCCTTTAACAATGGGCAAGCCATATGGAGAAATATGAGACCAATAAAATAGTAAACATAAGTTGATTGTAACTCTGAATATCCTTGCTTTTTAATTAGACAGTGTTTTTGAAAGTAGTTAATATGACTGAGCTATTATTTAATTTGCTTTTGATTATTTGATGTTTAGAGCCATTCTACTTTTTGTTTACAAAGTAAACGTAGTCCATGAATTTTTATGAACATTCTCGAGGTAATTGTCTCTGTTTAGAAATTATTAAACTGCATTTCAATTTTAGATTTCAGGAAAGCTAAGATTACTGTTTAAGACATTTTTATAGGATACTTAAAATGAAATCACAGGAGCTAAGTATTTCTGTAGATGGAGCCTTGGTGGAGGTTCTGTCAACTGTAAAACCTTCTGGATTTACTGTCTGTTTGTTGTAACTCCACATGCAGTAAGACAAGCAACCTTAAAGTGAATTTCCTATAAGAGATTTTTAGGTAAGTATTAATCTACAATGCAAATAGGATTTGTGAAGCATGGAACAAAAGCTAGAGTTAGTAATAGACTAACACCTTTTCCCAGGAATTATGATGTCATGCTTATTTAATTTTTTTCTTCAAATACATGTTATGCTTGTTAAAAATAGGGTGGCATTCTGAACTTGAACTTTCTGGGTGTTGTTCGTAATTTGACTTTAGCCAATATCTGGAAAAGTACTCCTCTCTAAACCTGGAATGATCTGTCTGGAAAAGTTCTTGCTTTCATTTTGGTGCTTCTGGTAAATAGTTCATAAAAACTTGACAGAATCTACTGTCAAGGACATGACAGCTTAATGCACTAAGACAAAAGTATATTACGAAGTTCTGTTTAAATTTGTTCTGAGACTGTTGCTGCCAATCCAGGCTAAAAGGTTACTGTACTTGTCACTGGTCAGCCTTACAGGATAGTGAAAAGCATTTATTTTTACATTTTACTTTGTTTTTTCATACCTTCAATCCTCATGAAAACTGAACTCTTATGAAAAGTTTCTAACACTGACTTATTTCCATTTCATTTTCTAAATTGTTCAGTCACACCTAGAGGAGGTCCATTAAGGTGAGAATAACTTCAGTTCACAGGCTGCAAGGGGTGAACTAATTGCTGTACTGAACAACTTTAAACACAATTTTAATGTTGCTTTTTATATATTTGGAGTATATTCTTTTCTAGAATGCCTTCCATTAGTTTTAAGTGAGTAAAGGCAAGGACAAAAACTCTAGATTAGAAAGGAAAGTATAAGAGAGATTATCTGAATTGAAGTTCACCCTGAAGAGGGTGCAGCTGTTCAGTGCCATCTGTGGAGATTTCCAGCAAGTGAGACTGGACAGCAGACTTAATTAATTTACTCTGATCAGCAGAAATAAATGTGGATAGAGAATTATTTGAAGTGAAGACTACCTGTAAGCCTAGTCTGCATAAATGCAAACTTTTAATGAGTATGAGAAGAGTTTAACCTCTCAAGCTAAAAGAAAACAATAAAGATAACTTCAGGTCCTGTGGGTATTAAATTCTTAAGACTTAAAGAGGTGCTGTTTTATTTTTGAGTGTCCTGCCTCCCGTCTGGTTTTGTTACCTGTTGGGAAGCTGTATTTCTCTCCAGCTTCCTGTTTCCAGCTCTGTCCTGACACCTCTGATAGCTGATCATTATTGAGTCAGTGGTGCATTGAAAAGCCATATGTGCCATGTTTGGTCTTGCTGAATTTACGTTTAATGGAAATGTGTTGAGACAGTTTTCACCTTTCAGAGCCTCCTGCATACAATCTCAGAAGCACTAATGATGTTCTGATGAGTTGAGGGGCAATGATCAAGCATCATGTCACTGTGTTCTAAGAGACAGAATTATGGCTGTACAGACTCTATAATGTACCTGGGCTAAATTTATATTTCAAACCTAAATTTTTCCTTCTGAGATTTATACACCTGTCCTACAATAATAAAATGTTGTAGTTGATGCAAAAGAGTTGTTGCAGCAACATGAAACACTGTGCTTTATGAGAAACTAAGACATGTTTATAGGTAGTTTCATGGTCTAAAAGGTGTTAGTTATCATATAATGTAGTCTTGCTTATGTTTTTCCTTGGAATAGCTGATTATTGGAATTTTAGTCAGTTACTGGAATAATTATTGTTCCTTGGTTGTGTGCTCTTGCTATCTTGGTTATTACTATTTGGATAAATACGTATTTTTCCCTTCTGAGTGTGTCATGAGAGAATATATTACTCACTTTTATTTGTGTGTGGATTAGTGATCTTTATGATACATAAGTCAAATTATAAAAGCGTTTCCCTTTAAAAATATGTAGAACTTTCACATTTTGTTGCCTCATCCTTTTGTGTATTTGAAGTCAAATAACTTAAAATGTAACTGATATGCTTTTGTTTTTATTTACAAGCTTGCTTTGATTCCTTCTGTTCTAAGGTGTATGCAGTCTTCAAGAGTGATTTGCAGTAAAATAACTCAAGTTCCTTTAAACTTGGACACAAATTAGTTGGAGGCACTATACTAATATTTAAAGCAGCTAGAAAATACACCACTTTTGAGAAATCATATGCTTATTGAAAACCAGAGTAAAAGCTGCATCATTTAACCCTCTTACCTGTATATTTGGTAACTGCTCATGATTTTCCCACTTTTCTTGTATGTAATGCAAAAATTCCTGTCTTACTAAAAGAAACCTTTAACCACGAAGAAAGCCTGTGGTTTGCCCATAGTGTTCATTTAGTAATGGAGTTTTTTAAAGCGCATTTTGGGGTGGTGGTACTCTGACAAGTCTTCACTGCAGTTAGAACTATCTGCTTTAATGGTGGTAGAAAAAAGTCTGTTTTTCCACCAGTTTATATCAATTCAACAGGTGATATGAATTTCTTAGTAAAGGTTTGTCAGTATAACTAAATCCATGCCAGGGTTTTAAACTGTGGTGATTCATACCTCATCCCAATGTAGCTAGGTTGCAAAATTAATGAGAAAACATTTGACTTAATTATGTCAGTTTTCCTACTTCTGATCTCTCCAAGATTTTCATGCCTTCAGCATATATGCTAATGAATAAACTTTTTTCGTATGTTCACCTGAAAAGTTTCCCTTAGCGATGGTTTAAAATGCCTGATACAGTGCCTGATCTATTACATCTCTAAAATTTGTTTAAACTGAGAGGTAGGTTTTTTTTTTTCCTTTGGTGTTTTTTTTTTTTTTTTTTTTACAGTTATCAGATGTATTGCTCTGGAATAAGACACGTTTCCATGCCAAATGTCACACTTAAGTTTTCTTGGGGTAGAAGAATACATCTTGTTTCAATCTGTATGATACTATTGAAATTGTCCTCAGACAAACCCAGATTTTCATTAGCAATCTGGATGGAAGGGTGTCTAGTCTGTTAAATGCATGTAATCTCAAGGTACTGGAAACTTCAAAATCGTAAGCGTAAGTGTTAGCATAGTCTTTTTTGGGTTTTTTTTTTTGTTTTTTTTTATATGGGGAAAAAATGCTCCACCCAACAACAAATACCCGCCAGCCACATAGTTATTTTTAAGATGATGACCAAGTTCCTATTCTAATTTTTTTTGTGGATATCAAAAATCTAAAAATTTGTTCAGAAGCTGAGATGCAAAAAACCACAGGTGTGGTGTCCCTGTCTGCTAGTGGGAGGCTGTAATAAAAAAGAAAATAGTAGAGGGTATTTTGGTTAGCAGCTAACAAAATCCATGTGAAAGGGTTTTGCAGCTTTATTGTCTACAAAACTTAAACAGTTTTAACTTCATTTAGAAAGCTTTTCTTTTTCATGTTTCCATTTTACTGATCTGTTTGGATATTCCTGTTGACCATAACTCATGTTCAGATATGACACTTAACTGGGTTCAGTAATCCATAGTAACAGAGTTGTAGTCACAGGTAAGGTACTACTGAGCTGATTGTACCTGTGTAGGAGCTCAATAACATATTGTAGTTCATATCAATGGCTTGATGTTTCAAGTACTGTCTTATTCCAGCTAATCAGTTATGGTTGTTGGGTGGAAATAGCAATAATGCCACTAAGAATTTTAATTTTGGTTTTACTTTTAAAGGCATAATAAAACAGAAGTTGCTCATTTTTCAAGTAGACTAACAGCCTAGCTGAGAGTTTAACCTCTTTTTCTAATGGTCTATCATTAATTTTAAAAAGTGGAGTCTTTCAAAAATCAGCACTGAAATTTAAAATTGTATGTTTCATAATTTTGGTAGTACAGTAAATAGTACAAGGGAAGTGTGAGTTTGTATAGCTTTTGTTCTTTTCTGTCTGATAATGTAATATTTTATTGTGTGTACAGGTAGAGTCAACTAACTGTACAACAGATGAGCCCTAGTTAATGCTACTGTGATACCTTTTACCTATGATAATTTAAGGTAATGCTGCTTCATTTAGCCTGTGATGAAGAAGGCTAAAGATGACTTCTATTTGATTTGATCGTAGAAGCATGTAGATAGCATTACCATGGCTAAGACTCTTCACGATACTTTGTAACAAAATAGCCTGCTCACATGTTTGTATGCTAGACTTAATTGGGTAAGTTTTGTTATTAAAAAGCTCTTGTAAGTCTAAATTCAAAACCTGATAGAGGTAAATGCATTTTAAGGAACAGAAGTGTAATTTGGGACCTGCGTGATCCTGAAAAAAGTTGAGTTACAGATCTTAGTAGAAGAAAACTTTGCGATTGTGTAGTTTGATTTGTCAGCTTATCTAGACTTAAATACTACATGAAAATCTTTATAGTTTGAATGTTTGGAGATAATCTCTTGTTTGAGTTTATTCTTCTAGTATAGCCATGGAACATCTTACACTAAAGGTCAGTTTAATCCTGAATTAGAAAAAGGAAGTGATATTACCCACTGTCCTTAGAACAGGAGGAGCTAGGGGCAAAGACACTGTTACAGCAGATAGTAGGAAGAAAGAGTTGCTGAACACATTCCTAAAGATGATGTTGAATGAATGAGAGCCAAGTAATTAAACTGACTTGAGGAATAATTTCTAGCATGGGCTGGTGAAGTTAATCATCATTAGTAGTCTTATTATGTTAAGATGCTACTTAGGAAGGACTTGTTTTTGGAGTGGCTTTCTTTTGTTTCAAGTGTAGTGTTTTTCAGACTTTAGGGGTTTATCTTTCCTAATAATTGTGCCAACCAATAGGCTCCTGTCATTAATTGCTGGCAGCAGCTTGGTTCTGCAGGGCAAGGGTTATAATTATTAGCTATGTTTGGAAATGCTTACCCTTTTCACCCTAGGGGAACCTAAGCTGTTGCTAGCAATTAAAGATAGTTAGCTGTTCTGTGCCTCATGTAAACATTTGCAGCCAGTAATTACTACATCTGAACTTTTTTTTTTTACATCACAGACTGTAGGGAAGGCAAAAACCAATTGTTTTTGTAAACATCTGAGAGAAATTGTCCTCAAGCATAGAAGTTTAGTTTATTAGTCCAGATTGTCATGCCCTCTGTGTTTTTGGTAGATATATTTATATATATGTGTGTGTGTATATGTTCAGAAATGATCAGTGGTTGATGAGTTCTTGCTTGTTTTAAGATGAACTGTTTGTGAATTGTGTTGCTTTATTTCCTGCTCTGTGTAGAGGTCAGGGATATAGCAAAGTTGATACACTTATTCAAACTTTGCAATCTATTTGCTTTCTCTTCTGTTGAATCTCTCCTCTTGGCAGATACTGTTTTCTGATATCCTTTAAATTCAGATTGCATTTCTAAAGCAGATCCAAGTTTGCTCATTGAGAACAAGTGTTATTTAGAATGACTTCAGTGCACATAGACTAAAATTTATTTCCAAATTTTAATATTGTATATTCCATCTTCTAATGTCTGCCTAAATAATGAAATTTTGACATAGGAATTTCCTAATGTTTAATGATAAATAATGAAAGGGAAAAGTTTTTTTCTTTACTCATCCAGTGCTTAATTTCATTTTGTAATACAAGTAAGTAAAGAACTACTGGAACATGAATTCATATTGTCTCTGTATGGTCTTTTATAAAACCCAGAATACCTAGAGTGCAGTTTCATCCTGTTGTCTGGAATCTGAATCCTGTTGTAACCAAAATAGCCTCTTCCAGATTGGCTCATTTGCTCTTTTGTTTTGGTTTTCCTTTACAAAGTATTTGTAGACAACCAGTTATTATGGAAGATTAGAAGAACCCTTTGTGGATGGAAGTGTGTTTGGGCACTGACATGTAGTCCAGTAGTCTGAGGCAGACTGTACCCCTGCACTTGGTAAGGTACAGAGAGACACAGGAAAGCTTCCAGGGAAACTCTTAATCTTCATTGTGTTATTTCCAATAGTCAGCCTAAGAAAAATACATACTGTATTCAAACCCTGCCCTAAAGTCCAGCCTTGCTTGGATGCCCATCTTCTCAGCTCTAATGGCTTTGCAGGTAGTAGTCTTTCTGATTTACTGAGTTAAATTACACAATAGTTGAGTTTTTCTCCAAATAAACAACCAGTATTTAGATTTAGCATGATCAGGTGCCACCCATCACATACTTCTAATTGGTATGCTAAAATTCAGTCTTGTTCATTGTTACTAAGTCTGGTTAACACCTTTATAAAATTTATTATCTTTGGTAGTTCATGGTCAATGTTGGTATCCTTGGGGTTTTATTGTTGTTCTGTTTGTGGATTTTGCAGGTTTTTTTGGAGGGGTTGATTTGTTTGGGTTATTTGGGTAAATGAGGTACTGTTGACTCCACTGAGTTTTAATTCTTTCCAAACCCTTCAGCTTAAAAAGTTCCAGGGAAGTAGAGGAGAGAATCTATTTAGGTTTTGTTTTTGCAGCCATTTTATGGTAGTTTTGTCCTGGGTTTTACAAATTGTCTCTGCGTGAGTGGGACATCTTCTGCAGTTAGATTCTTACCTTGTTTATTGAGAAATAATTTATAAAGTGTGTATGAAGGTACATGTTGCTAAGATTTCTAAGGTACTAGGTGATATATAGTACACATATAAACATGAATCAAGGTAAGTTAAGCTTTGCTTACTTAGCGTGATCTGTATCCAGATGATAGTTGCACTGTCACATAAAAATGCCCAAACAAGACCCCACAGCAAAAAGAAAACCAGCCAAACTCTACAGTTTGATCCAGCTGTTGATATAATTGGCATAAAAGGCCGTGGTCTAAATATGCATAGATGCTAAAATATTTATTTTGATGATGTTTACCATCTACATAGGTACCCATAGGTTTGGAAGTAGAGAAATCTGGAAAATTTCTGTACTTTACCTGCTTGAAAGTATGTAACAAATTTTCTTTTTTACAGTGTGCCTTTTGCATTTAATATTAATTTCATTCTTTATAAATAGTTTTATTTGTAGAGATCTTTGCCAATGTAATAGAAATATCACTGTTAATGAGGTGCAAGTAATTCCGACATGTTAACTTCCTCAAATGTGTTCCATTTGCTCAGTTTTATGACGGTTCCCAATGCATTTGTCATTGTAATTCTTGTCTGTTTTCGCTTAAGATAGTAGCTGAAGTTATTTTTTAAAATACTAACCTGAGCAGAAATGTTTTTCTCAGTTCTGCTGCAGTTGGCTACTCAGTTTTACCTGATTTTTAAAAGCAAATATTCAGGAGATGAGTCACAGCAAATTTGAATTTAAAATTTGTTTGGTAGAAATATAAAGGGAGATGTTCATTATTATGATGTGATTGAAGGTATTTATTTTGAAAATATGGATTTAAAAAAAAAATTCTCATTTGGACAATTTCCAAATTTATGTGCATATTTCACTGGCTGACTTGTGATGGATAGCTTTGCTTACAAATACTAGTCCCTGAAGTTCTTTTAAATTTTTAAAGCTTTGTTTATTATAACCTAATAGTCAGGATTGAAAGGAAACAGTCTCAGTTAAATTTTACTTGCAAATTGTTTCCTATTCCACCAATCCAGAATCATATCACAGTGTAATACCTATTTTAGTGTAGCTTTAGATGAGGGTTGTTAGGAGTGGCCTGGTTTCTCTCCTTCTTTTTCATAGCCCAGGAAGTATCGACTGGGGATGCTGGATGAGAGGATAGTTCCGGTGGGATCAAAAGCAAGAAAATCAAAGAACCCTATCGGCTGTCTGGCTGACAGGTGTAAAACAGGAGTACCCATCAATATGGTTTGGTGGAACAGAGTCACAGAAAACAATTTACAGGTAAAATTATTTTTTACTAGTAATTTTTTCAGTGTTTTGGATGCTTTATTTTCAGTTCTGGAATTAGAAAGAGTTACTCCAAGTATGAGTTAAGATCAAATCAAATATTTATTTCACATAATAGGCGTAGTGATCCTCTGAGAGAGTGATTTGATGATATTTCATTATCTTCACCCATTGCTGAGCTATATACTTTACTTGATTTTGGTGTAATCTGAGGAGAAGGGGCAAAAGTAATCACTTAATGTATTCTGAAAGCAAATAACCGCAACCTTTAATTCTCTTCTGAGGATGATTTCTACTGGTAAAATTAGTGATTGTTGTTAAAATGATTGACACAATGCAAATAGATACCCTCAGTACGGAATATGAAGACATTGCCACCATGATTAGGAAATATAAATTATTAATTTTTATGTTGGGATAGTTTATATTTCTCAACTTGTTTGAATTTTGATTTGAATATCTCTTTACCAAAGTAGCAGGTAATCCTTGTGGTGAAAATTAAGAATAATTCTAGCCTAGGATGAATCTGCTTTGTGTCTCTTAAAGTGGAGTTTAGCTGGAAATTATTACAGTGGTGGGAACTGCACCACTGCTGCTAATACTGCTTTCGCTTGTATAGTGCTTTTGATTCCTCAGAGATTGTTATTTTAGTCTTCCTATGAGGGCTGTGTTATTTTTGGTGTTTTCTTAGTGAATGAAGTGGGTAAATTGGTAACAGACTTATAACTTGTGGCACTTTAGGATTTTCCTTCAGTTCACTGAATTTCTTCCATGTAAGGGCCAATATAACGCTGGTACGAGTTCCTTTGCACACTGATACTAGTTTTGCACTATTTGATGTTTGGACATATCTGTGTTACTGAAATGAACAGTCATGGGCAGCGTGATGTAGGCAGCATGATGCTGCCTTGTTTAGGGACATTTGGACCTTCAATCTGTCTTTGCCCTTTTGCTGCTGAGGAAGCAGCACAGCCAGCCGTGGATAAAAGAACAAGCTTAAAGGAAACATTGGTAGGAGGACCAGGTAAGCTTGAAGGACAGTGGTGAGAGCATATAAAGCAGTACTGTTTTGAAGGGGGAGAAGATTGACAAACTGAATTTATTGTGTGTATCTAACAGTGAATGTAAGCCATAGTTAAAGACAGTTCTGAGAAGAGAGAATCAGAAAATTGGTCTTTAGTTTCCAGATAGACATTAAAGGGCAGAAACAAGTCCTGTTTGCACTCCTGTTCTCTGTTGTTTTCCTGCTTTACAGTGCAGCAACAAGCTTTGGTGTTAATCTGCTTCATTTAGATCAGAAGCAAAAGAACTTAATGCTTATGTAGGATGGAGAGGGAGTAGCCTGAAACCTGAAGCTTCTCACCAGGAGCAGTTGTCTTCTCAGTACCCATGCACTCTGAAAGTGCTTCAAAATGTGCAAAGGGAAAGAATCTCAAGGTCCCCATGCTTTCTGAGGTTGGAAGTGTTTGGGACTGGCTGCAGAGCACATAGATTCTGAAGGGTGCAATTCCAGGCTCTTCTATTGCACCAGAATGCTGGCTACATGATTGATTTAATGTGTGTGGGCTTAAGATTTTGTATTACATGATACAATTGCATAGCTTTCCATGGACATGTGGGCTTTTAACAAAATGTATATGCACATGTGTTGGAAATACGAACAGAAGGATGTGGCAGCCAGAATAAATAGAGTTGGAGGAGAAACAGGAGGGATTGAAGAGAAACTATGGAGTCTGGTAAGACTGAAGGAGGGAAGGTGTTAAAACTTGCATTGTAAAATAATTTAACTGTTACTCCTGTATGGCTATGAATTTATAATCCAGATCTGTTTTGTTTAAATATGGTATTACACTTACATGATTAAAAGTGAAGTCTGCGGAGTGAATCGTGTTCTGGGTTGTGCATTAAAAAAGCAAAAAAGACCCAAATCAAAGTTTGCTTTGCAGTGATATATCCTACCTTATATTAGGAAATGTCCTGAGCTACTATACTACTGCATAATATATATTATAATAGCAAATGGTAATTCTCCTTAAAGTAGTAGGAATAGATGTATTTTAGTTATACAGATTAGTTCTTATTTGCCATCAATAACTAATTCTTTGTTTCTTGAGCAAAAAATAATTATAGAAATGAATTTTTTCAAGTATATTGCATCAGGAGCATAGACCTCTCAAATTTTGTTTTTACAGTACTTTGAAGGATTTTTGTAAAGAAACGTGAAAATATTTCAAATCTAATTTTGAAGTTTACTTTTCAGCAAGATCTACTTGCAAGTTGTAACAAGATTTCACTAGTAGTTTTGTATGAGCCTGTATTTTGGTTTTTATGTTCTGGTTTATAATCTTTAGCCAACAAATTTTACCCAGTTTTAATGACATTCTCTAAATTCTGCAAGAGCAGTAGAGTAACATAATAATGTTGGCTAATTGAAGTTTACTAGAGCCTGTTGGAGTGATGTGATGACTTGTCACAGTAATTATAATAGTGTATGTAGTATGTTACACAAATTCAGTGGTGGGATAGAAAGAGATTTGCTTTGAAGTCCTTGGTGACCTCCCATGTCTCTGGGATGCTCTGACATCACAAAATGCATCCTTTCCTGATGTTATAGCTTTCAAGGAATCCTTAGAGGAATTGCAACAATACTCTGTAAAGTGCATCTCCTCATATAGAACCTCTGCCCATTAAAAAAAAAAAAAAACAACAAAAAAACCCTGAAACCCAACAACAAAATGACAGCATTAAGATCAAGAAAGACTTCTGCATGTTTCTGTGTTCCTAAGAGATATTATGAAAACTATGCCAAAAATAGGCTGGTAAAGGAGCACTCTTTATAGCATGGATGTGGGTTAGTGGTGGTGTTCTGTAACCATTACACAATTACATAATTTGGGATGTCAGAACAGATTAGCATGAATTTGGAAGGAGAACATAAAAACAGAACTTGTAGTGGCTTGTATCCAGTTTCTAGCATGGTAAGTACATTAGTGCATCCTTCTGAAATCAAATGAGATTGGCCTACTTTTTGAGTTAGGTAGCTGGCTTTGGGCTTTGGTTGAATGTGGAACCAGAACCAAGCTAATGAAGTACTATTACAGCCTCCAGAGCTTGATGTGGTGTTGCTGCTGCTGCTGTAGAGCTGTGTTGAGAGATGCTGAATGAGAAATGAGAGCGGGAGAAGAGTGGTTTCTGGTATTCCTGTGGGACTCCTGTGTGACTTTCCAAAGGCTTCGTAACTTGAACATCCCTGTGTTCCGGCTCACATCTGTACTTAAAGGCACTTTGAAGATTCATTTATTGATTAGTGCAGCAGTGGGGCTTTACAGGTTTATCACTGAGGAGCATAAAGACAAATCTAATGTATTAAAGTTTATAGCTGATGTAACAGGGATTTTGATTTTACTTCTGGATTACAGAAGGCTGTTACGTGCAACTCATTAACATACAGTAATGTCATATGCTGCCATGTAGTCCTTCTAGTGATGGTCTTCAGCTTAGATCCTTGGCTTGCTCTTGGCTTTCATCTGTACCTTCTTTTAAAGAGCCTTGAATTGTTTTGGGGTGGTTGTTTTGTGGTACTCAAAGAAAATTTTGTTTCTTCCTCTCCATGCTGTATTTTATTTCCTTTTAATAAGTGTAAAAACATAAAAGCCACCAGACAAATTCTGAGCTGAATGGTGTCACAAATGAGTTGTTTAATAGTCCTACCCTCCTTGTGTACTTTTTTGGTTCCATCCTTAGTAATTGCATCATGGCTAAAATCAGCCTTCATTTGGACTGTATTTATGTTTTTTAAAGTTTTTTTCACTCTGATATATGGAAGTATAGGAATTGTTTTTGTAAGCAGAGCTGGATGGACTCAATTTTGTGGTCTGTCTTTGGAAGTTTCTTTGCAAAGCTGACTGAAAAGAGACATAAAGAATCTGAAAACGGTATTTAGATGAAATTTCTTCATGGAATCATTCTGAGAATGCATGATACAGGTATTTGGGTAATAATTAGGGAAATTGCTTCTCTGCTTTAGTTTGACAGTACCTTTATTAATATACAGGAAGAAGGGGGATGAGATTTCAGTTGGCAAGATTGAGGGGAAAAGGGAATGATGGCAGTTTTAGCCAAGGTATCAGAAGTAACCGTAGGTGGTTTGCTAGAAATATATAACATTGCTGACAGCTGTACTTCCTTCTCTTTAATGCTGTTTGTTGAAAACATGTTGATTAGCGTTTTGAAATTTTGTATGTGACTTTTTATGGGACATTTGAAACTGAAAATAGACTTATTTAATACTGTGCACACAGTGCTAGGAGACCTTTTTTATTGTTTTGAGTTTAGAAGTACATTTGCTACTTTTTAACATCACAGTATTGCATAATCATATGATTCTTGCATATCCATTCTTCTGGTTACTCTTGAAAATTAATAACAGCTTTCAATACCCATTTTCTCTACATATTTTATCAATCCTGGTTTATTCTGACTTAAAATTTCAAACCTCATCTAGCATAAATAAGTTCTTTTATTCTGAGATAAATAATTACTAATTAAAATTATTTTAAACAAATAGCAACTTGTTTAAAAGCTGTACTTGTGCAAAATTTAAACATAATATATAATGAAGACAGTGCTTTCACTGAGCAGATCTGGATGATTTTCATTCTTAGAAAAGTTTATTTTTATGTCGCCTTGAAGTTTGGTAGTGCTCTCATGGAAAAACTGTAAGAATACCCTGTTGGATTCTAAAGCATGGTTACCATTTAAACAGATTTTCAAGCTTACCAGTGATTCAAATGTAAAGCTAAAACTGGAATTTATACTTTGTATTACGAGTTGACAGAGTGAAAGTAGGATTTTTTTTTTTTCAGGCCAAGAATACAAGATTCTGAATCATTGGCCATTAAGAATGTGGCTTTCTAATTTTGGCATATTTGCATGGTTGGTGCTGCAGAATGGTTACCTACAAAGATTCAAGAATAATTAAAATATTAAATATTAAAGAGCTAATGGTGATTTTACATTCCTTCAATTAGTCTCTTAACCTGGCCTCATTTTAATTGTTTTAATAGAAGAAAACTGTTTTCAGAAAAACTAGTGTTTTACTTCAGATAAAATATTTTCAAAAGCATAAAAGTTTTTGAGAACTGCAGCTCCATATAGATGTAATGAATTTAAATGTAGATTGGGGCTTAAGCTTCAAATTGTCTGGCAGTATTTGCTAGTTTTGACCACCAATCACTAGAATTTGCTGTATTACTTTGATTAGTTTATTCTGTTTACTGACTATGGAACTTGAGTATTTTTCTGTTTTTTGAAGATGGAAGGGTTCTTGAAAATTGTAACCAATGTTTAATCACCTTTTTTTTTTTTTTTTTTTTAACCAGTGGGGAAAGACTTGGATTGCAGCTTCATGTTTGTAGCATCATAGACAAGTAAAACAGGCTTTCATATAATAGGATCTCTCTTCATAAATCAAAGCTGTTTACTCATATACAACATTTTTATTGAAGTTATGTTAAAAAGAACTTAATCTTACTAGGCTTTGATGCTCGTTCTGAGTTGTGATATCAAAATATGAGATGAAACTGAATTTCTATCAGACTTGACCCATTGCTGTTTGGAATTGCACAGCATAAACCCGATCAGTCCTAGCAGATTCCTGGGTTGACTCTTTCACTTGGATAAATTAAAACACCTACCAGTTAAATTGAAGGTCCTTCTTAAAGTGAAGCTGCATTTAAAACTTTTGATGGTTATAGGTAACTTTTAGTAAGTACCTTTCAGTAAGTAAGTAACATTTTAGTAAGTAACTTTTTGGCATGAAAGCTGGTCTATGAGAATTTGCAGAATGCATTTAGAAGTAAGAAGCATCTCTGTGCTGTAGTTGCTTGAATCAGTAGGTGAAACTAAGCGTTTAGCCGGAATGCCATGGATAGGATTTTGGGAGCTCTCTCAGTTGCTCTAGGGAAGTCTGTTACCTTCCAGAAGGTGTCCTTTTCTCTGCTTGCATGTTTCAACCCTAATGCCATGTCCCGCCCTTGTCACCTGGTTGACACGGTATTTAGATGTGATCGAGCTGTGTGCCTTCAGCAGTGGAAAGATGTGGACCTCGTAGTTCTTTGGAATTACGTTCTTTCAGCAAGATCATACAAATTCTGTCCCTTGCTCTCCCGGTTGTTTTGCTTGATGGCTGTTTAGCTCTACCACTGTTGAGAAAAATTCCACTATACTCTCCGCCACCTCTGTCATTTTCTCCAGTTTTCAGTGCAGATTCCACTGAATGATTGCATGCCAGTTTTTATCTACAGGAACAATTATTCCTGTACCCCAATTCCGATAAATCTGAATATTATCTTTTGACTATAAATGTATCAGTTGTGTTTTCAGTCTGTGTAGTTCCACTTACCATTTGTTTTATTGTGTTAGTGTATATATTAACATGTTTTCCTTATCTGTAATTAAAGAGTTTTAAAATTCATGTGAACTCTCCACCCATTTAAATATGTTTTACTTCACAACTTACATATTTACTTATAGCTGTTCCTTGAATATTCAGAAACATGTACATGTAAGGTGGTGCATCAGGAGGTAAAGTTGATATAAAGTGGATGGTGGTTAAAATTGGCTGTGTAATTAAAGGTAGAATATTTTTGCTATTTGCTTTTGAACCGAAGGGTCTTCTTTAATTTTACAACTTTGAGAATCTTCTTTTTCAGTGCATTGAAATACACTAATGCTATGGTATTTGGCAGAAATATTAAAATAACGGTATTAAAACCCAATTAGCAGAAACTTCTCAAATATTTTTTGTCTAAATTGATGTGTGCACTTCACTTCCAATTTGGCACTAACTTACTTCCTCTGATGCCACTTCATAAGAATGAAATCAGTATCAGTAATTTAACTAACAGTTGTTATATATTTGCTTATTTTAAAACTGCCTGAAACCAAAGCAGTCCAGCATAATTTTCTGTAAAAACTATTATGGATTATTGTAAAAGTCTCCCTTGTGTATTGGGAGCTGCTGCTGTCTTCTTGTTTTACCTAGTTCGTTTAAACACTTTTGAGAGGTACTCTGCAGATTAGTTAATTAACTCAATCCTGTAATTTAATGATCTTCAGTCTTTTCAGAGTGTTCATGTAATAATTGATTTTATTTCTTGGCCTTATGTAGTTTTTGTTCCACTCCTGGCATTTGTAATTGGCTGTCTAATGATAACCTTTTTGCGTTTTGAGCTCTAACTGGTATTTTCTTTTTCTAACACTCTCTACCCCAAATCAAACAAAAACCTCACCTCAAAACAAGCACCACGATCACAAACTACAAAACTGTCTGCACTGATTTTAATAGAATGTAAAAAATTGCTTGTGTGTTTGTTTTATGTACTAAAAAACACTAATGTTTGACCATCATTCTGCTTCTATTATTTCCGTGGCACCAAAGTAGACTTTATTATTAAGGGTGCTAGATAAATGAAACAGGTAATTAAAGCAGAAGTTAACTTCACAAAGAAAGTGAACGTACAGATCTATTTGAAGTAGAGGCAGGGGTGACTTTTCTAGTAGGAATCATTTTTACTCCTTTAATTTGAAATTGCTAGTTAGTTTGATGTTAACTTGCTGAAGTCATGGGGGAGCAGTCTGTGCAGCTGTCACAAAGCTTTCTCGGTGTCAAGTCTGTTCTCCAACTTGTAATGCTTATGGAAAGTCTTTGGCAAAATGTTTTATGAATTTGTAGACCAGCTGCTTATACGGAAAGTTTGCTTGTACTGCTTCAGATAGAAGCTAAATCGTGTCTAGATTTGTTCATGCAGACCAGCTTTGAATATTCCTTGTTTTCATCAGCAAGTTGTAGGTACCTTAAAATACCCCCTGTACTAGTAGCCTTTTCTAGAATGTATTTTCTACCAGATAGGCACTCTCCGTTGCTTCTCATGTAAAATAAACATTTATTATTTCTTTAAACAGACACCAAATCCTTCTGCAAGTGAGTTTATTCCTAAAGGAGGATCAACCTCCAGGCTGAGTAATGTATCCCAGTCAAGTATGTCTGCCTTCTCTCAAGCCTTGTTCTCTCACCCCTCCATGGGAAGTCCTGCTACTGCTGGGTTAGCACCAGGTAAGTTGGGAGCAATGATTACTAGTACAGTGGTTTGTTTTGTCAAATGTAACCCTATATATATATATATAGTTACCAGATTTAACGGTTAAAAATGTAGCTACCTCCTACTTTAGCTCTTAATTTTAAGGCAATCATTAAAAAGCAGAGGAACTTTGGCTTTATATTCCAGTAGTATGGAAATCACACTGTAGGCTGTGAAATCTGCTTAGCCACAGCAGCATTGAAATTAGAAACTTACTCTGCTGTTTCTGGGGTAAAGGGTTGCTGAGTTATCATACTGTGTCCTAAGTGGTTCTTGCCAGAGCAGTACCTGAAGATGACTAAAACTACCCATAGTCAAGAAGTGCATTGTAGTCTACAATGCATATAATCTTGGTTTGCTACATACCAATGCTCTTTTTATTTATAAAACACAAAAGAAGACAAGCTAATTCTATAATAGTTTGCCTTGCAAGATAGTGTTAATTTTTATTGTATCTCTCACATGTAATCTCACTTTTAGGACCAATTTATAGTTATTTCCCATATTTAAAACTCTTACTGAAATGTGTTCCGTGCAGTCATGTAATTGAGTGATGGATGTTTTTACAAATTTAAAAGGTCCAAGCCCTTCATGCATCTCTTAGTTTTCTGATGCTAAAATGTTAACTTAATTCTAATAGTTTTGTTTAAATAAAATTAAAATATTTTCCTATGTAGCCATCAGCAAATCTGGGTATTCACACTACAGATTCTTTAAAGAGTCTCTGTATGTACCTAAACCTTCAGGAGTCTCTTGTGGCTACTGAGAAGCGTTAGGTAATTGCCAAAAGGTGGTTGGACAAATCTTATAAATGATTTTTTTAAGCATCTATTGTGAATTACCACTTATTAAAATGAACTTCAGTTTTTCTTGATGTCAATGTGAAAGACTAGAGCATTTAAAATATAAACACATACCAGAGGAGGCTAGGCAAGTGATTGATACTTCTGCTCACCAAATGAACATGTTGTGGTACTGTGTCTGCTTGATTCTATATTGTGCTGTACGGTCTTATTGGAAAACTGTTGTGTTTATATGCCTCTCAGCCTTGTCACCTGGATTGAAAAGTGTATAAAGGATTAAATAGAATACAGTAAAATGATCTACTTTTGGAAAGTGTCCAGTGGGGTCTCAGAGGGATCCTTCACAGTCCAATTTCTTTACTATCTGTAAGTAATACTTGAAAGGATAAGTAACACTGATGAAAGAAGTTCACACAACAATTTCAGCTCCTAGAAATAAATATAGATACCAGTGCTGCAAACTTTCTAGCCTCAAATACTATTGTTTGTTTATGGACAAGAGGGATGGGGGAGTATTCATAAGAGCTAACTTCAGGCAGAGTTGGCTTGTTTCCCTGTTCTTCCTATATATGTAAAATGAAAATATAGTTCAAAGTAGGGCTCTTGATTCTGAGTTTTTCTAGAAGCTTTTCTTTTCTCACTTAGTGTAGAATTCTCTGAACCTAAATGTCCTATGTAAATACTGCTCACAGACATTTATTTTTATTTAAATGTCAACATTAAAGTTGTCAACAGGATCCATCCACAGAAGTTCCTGTTACCTCAAGGTCAGCTAGGAGGTGCTCTTTCTAAAAAATTAAGCTCTTAAATAAGAAAGCATTATCTTTGTGTGGGGAAACTTCACCACTTAGATCATACTGGATAACATAATAAAAAAAATATTGAAATACATTCTGAAGTTTTCATGAAAAAATGGTTGAGATCTGTTAGCTTTCAATAAATGAAAACATATTCAAATGAAACCCATATGAAGAGTCTATAAGAATTTTCCTTTTAATGAAGATCAGTTCTCCTTCTAGTTAAAGGGTGCATACTCCCCAGTGGAATAACTTTGCTGTTTTAAGTGTTTATGTGAGATTAAGATTACATATTGTAATTTACAGGGTACTGGAGGAAATCAAAATTTGAAAAATAAAGAAATGTGGTAGGAGTATTTCAGACTTCCATAGTTGTATTCACTCATAGCAAAGTACATAAATTATGAAAACAGTCCTTTGATTTCCTTCTCGATGATGGAAAAATCTAAGTTTTCACATACCTAATTTCTGAGATTTCCCTGAAGGTAGGTGTAAATCCAAACCACTTTTGACATCTAGTATTTCTTGTCCTTGGAAAATACTTGGTCTGTCTTGTCAACAGTACTGCAGAAATACTGAAAAGAATGGCAGGAGAAACCTAAAATACTTCAGTAGATAACTTGTTGGATCCATGCCTGATATATTGATTAGGATGTAACATGGATGAAGGTTACTCCTATGTTCACATGTTTACTTATGTAAGTGCTTTCTAGGGTAATCCCAACAGAGAGTCATGTTCATCTTGGTGGCCTTTATAACAGAATATGGAAATAGAGTGATGTAAAAATGCAACTTACACGAGGGGTGGGAGAAAATTGTTTCACTGAAGAGTTGCAAACAGATCTCATTTACCATTTTCAAACATTTTCCATAAACTCAGTAAACGGAGTACTACATTATTGCTCCTCCCTTTCTTTGCTAGCAAACACACAGTTTGTAATTTGTGTGGGAAATTTAGTAAGAAGTTGACAGTCTTCAAATAGCACTTTTGCTAACAAGCTGATCTTACCCAGTCCTGTGTAGCTGTATTAGAGTATTGTCATTAAAATACGCAATACACTATATGAAGGAATTCCATGAATGTCATCAAAGTGGTAAGACATCATTGCTCTGTTGAACTTAGGAGAGAACAGATGTATAGCCCCCGTTAGCAAAAAATGCCTAGGTTATACCTAGAGAATGATGCCTTTGTCACTGATGGAAGTGACAGCAAATTGCTCTTGCTTCTGCATTTAGTCCAAGTCAGGTTCTGAGTTTGTGGTATGTAGGAGATGCCATTTCTGCTGCCAGTTTGAACCTGCAGGCTTAGGAGGCAGGAGTGCAAAGGTTTTGCGCTTGTTGACACATCTCCATTTGTGATGAGCTGCAGAAGTGTAGTTCTCAGAGCCCACAGCCCCAGATGAAGATGGAGCACTTTCAGCTGAGGTGGTTGGTGTAGCTGAATGCCACAAGAGCTTGTTCCAGCCTCCTGGATCAAGTATTGCGCAGAGGCAGTTCTGCAGCCATTCCAGCATAATGTAAGAACAGAAGAAGGCAAAGAAACTTTAAAATTCTTTTTTCCCAGTTGAAACTGAAGAGGAAAAATTAGTCATTGAACATTAAAGTGATAAAATGTTAAATGTTTAATTTTTGACCTCTGAATGAGTTATAAGCATTAGAGGCATAGGGATATGGCTGTAAATTGGTAAATTTGTAGGCAAAATTTAAAGGATTTTTTTTTGAATCTTTAATGTTGTAGGTCAGCTGATTTGCATGCACGTGAACTTAATGAAATCCTGTCTCACTAAGTTATGAATTCTCATTCAATCAAAAAGTTGTAGTTACTGACTCATTAAGAGATCATGCTTAATGCCCTTTGATCCTGATTCTCTGTGTGAATGGTCAGGTTCAAAATACAACCTAGCTTTTAATTCAAATACATTGCGTGCTACAAAGCTTTATTAGGACCATTATTCTCATAAAATGTCTTGAGGATTGTCTCAAATGTGTGTCAAAGTCTGCCATTTCCCTTTCCTCAGTCACAGTGAAACTTCAAAAGTTAAAACCCAGGCAAGAAAGGAAAATATAAGAATAAAGAGGGATGTGTAAGTATGACCTCTCTCTTCGCAGAAGAAGAATAGTATCAGGAGCTGCAGGTGTGTGTAGCTAGCCTGCACAGTCACTGTGAATTTGGGAAAAGATATTGAATTTGGGAAAAGATATTCAAATCCAACAACCATTTCCATGTTGCTGTGACACCGTGACAGCTGCATATTGTGCCACCTCTTTTTAGATATAAAAATGAGAGAAACCCTTTTCCCTTGCAGTTCATTTTTTAAGATTGTATTTGACTTCTTCATGAAGTGTGTTAAGATTCCCCAGGGCAAGGAATGGACAGCTGCCTTTGCTGGTAGAAAAGTCTCAGGAGGGACAATTTGAAATAAGCTTTATGATGTCTGTCATAGTGTTCCTGTTGGCATTTGAATTTAATATAGGGGAATCTTGAACCCTCTCATAGGGAAAGCTTAATGTTATTTGTCAAGATCACTGATATGACAGTTATATATGTGTATATGTATATATGTGTGTGTGTATGTATATATATATATATGCATGCATGTGTACATACGTAAGTCATAAGTAGATTTTTAAAGGCTCATTTCTTCTTGGGCCCTTAAGTAAATAGGCATTTATATAAACTGTGCTATTAAAACCAGCCTAATTCTGTGAGGTGTGGCTCCGTTGTTACTATTGTGTGTTTAGTAACATCTTTTTCCTTGAGTATGAATCAGTAGGCATATCTAACCCATTACTGATGTAACTATGTTCTTTATTTTCATCTAATTCTATTTGTTATGATTAAATATTAATATTAGTATGCTTTTAACTGATTGAAATACTAATGAAGTTGGTGATATTTGCTTGAGTTTGTGCACTCGGTTAGCTGGCTTAAGTACTTAAATATGTATAAGTTTCACTGTATTAAGAGTTTGGGGTTTTTAGTTGTTGTTCTACTGGCTTTCACTAGTTATTTAGATTGCGCAGAAGATAATGCAAGTCTCTCAGAACAATCTATCACCTTCAGCATTTGTTGTCTCAGCCTGTCTGTACCCACCACAGCACTAGGAGCAAAATTCTTGTAGCACATGTAGTATATAGTTCTAGTAGAATAAAACCAAACTCTAGTCAAGCTTCTTTCATCTCCTGAACTCGCTATGCATACTGGCAAATGAGGAGGCCATATGTTCTGTCTGCCAGATGATTTTCACTGAACTCTCAATGTCCTTTCAAAATGAGACGTAACTAGACTGGAAGGCCATCTGAAAGGATTTGTCTAATGCTGTGATCCTTTTCCTTCAATCTTGCATTAATACTTGTGCAAAGACATTAAGGATTTATGTGTGTAGTTATTTTTAGGCAGGAATAATTTTTTAAAAAAACCTAAATCTCAGAGTGGAAATTGTTTGAAATTTTATCTGTAAAAACCACTAGAGATATCTTTTCTTCTTGGAAGCTTGTAAAAGTATAATTTTAGCACGTTGCAAGTCTTCGCTTTTCTGTAAAATATTATTTACTGTCTTGTACATGTGGTGTTTATTTTAGAGCAGAGAGGTCTTCAGTTAATTTTCCATCAATATATATGAAGGCTGCTGAGTTTTTATTTCATGATCCCTACAGTTGGCTGTTATTGAGTTATTCTTGAAGCCAGTTATTCCTGTCAATGTGCTTGCAAGGACTTCTGTTAATACTGCTTTATTGGAATAGAGTGAAAAAGATGTCAGTAACTTCCCACAGATGAAGAGAACTCTTAGGTATCACAAACTGTGGAGTTGCTTCAGTTTAATGGCCACTTTAGTCATCCTTCAGCTTTTAATAGTTGTTTATAATACCTTGTTTCCTTTGATATTTTCCTCCAGTAAATTAAGAATTTTTGTTTCAGTCTTTTGTTAAAAATGTAACAAATTTTATAGTAGCTGTTGAAATATTTAAATATTACTCAGTCACTTAAGGTAACATTTCACCTTAATGAAAGCTTACTTGTTCTTGTAGCATAAACTGGTGCTTTCAAAATATCTAATATTTTATAGTCATACAGTTAATTTTCAAAAAGATTTTTAGGAGACCATTTATGTTACCATTTTGCAGTGCCTATTATAATTCAATTTTTAAGTTAGTACACTGATCAGCAATATTCTACAATATTACTTGTCAACAAGGTCTTTGTGCACACATGTATGTATATTAATATAAAGAAAAGTTCTAGTCTAGCAAATACAGACTTGTTTCCCTTCATATTTGTATATTTTGCATTTTTATGAGATGAAGAAATTACTCAAAAGACACAATTAAAAAGAAAGGCATGTGATTTTACCACAGTTATATTTTAAAAATCTTGTTAATTTTGTTGGAAGTATTCACTTCGGAGGAATAGAAGAGAATTGTGCTGAATTAATAAACATGGTTTTTGAGATGTCAAAGGAGTAAATAAGGGGAGCTAAATGAAAGGTTACAAATATTCTGTTAATATCATTATGAAACATAACTTCAAAGTAATTTTTCCCAAGCTACTGCTTACTTGTTAATACTGAAAATTATTTGCATTTGTCTTTTGTTTAAAAAAAGAAAAATGTTGGAGGGATGAGATTACTTTAGGGACATGATATGAGTGTGAAATCACTCCTACACATTACTGATGATGCATTTTGAGAACTCTGCATACTGTAACTCATGATTGAAGTTAAATAAACTAGTTGATGTAATTAAAAAGTGTGTATGCAAAAAAAATTCCTCTGGATATTTGCTTAAATTACTCTAGGTTGCTAGGGCTTACAGAATTAGTCTAATCAAATATCTGAGTAATAACTAACAATTCTTAATTAGAGAAGAATTTTCAGCTGTCATAGAATGTTACATATGAAAGCTGTGTCTCTTCTATCCTTTCAAGAAAACAATTTGTATGAGTAATACAATTCTGACTGTATAGAAGAGAAAGTACATCCCAGTCTGAACTGAGCAATAATAACTTTCAAAGATGTTTTCCTTGATGTTAATCTGAACACCTGAATATGTCAGGTCTTGTGCTAGTAAGTAACTCTTCAAGGAGTTTTTTTGAAGGGTTGTCTCTTCCTCAGAAGAACCCTGGAATGTCTATTTTACACCTAATTTTTATAAATAAGCAAATCTGAGAATTCTGCATGCAATCACTCTTGAAATAATTAGACTGTTTGGTAACTAAAAAGTGTGTGCAAAGAAGTTGCCCTTGTTTTTCTCATTGACGCACTTTGTTTAGAAGCAGAATTTCTCAGGTGTCAGTGGAGGTGCCCCTGTAATGTTGAAGGTAAGCACCAGCTAATAAATAATTTCAAATAAATTCGAAAATCCCAACAGGAATGTTTAATAGATTTCATATCATGAGATGTTACCTATTTTTCCATATAAAATAGATCTTTTGGAGGATGACTTTTGAATATAATAATTACAGGAAAACAGGTAATTACTCCCCTGAAGTTATTAATTATGGCATACTGTGTATTATTAGCAAACTTATTTGTGTGCTGTATTACTGGAGACATTCATAGCTGTGGAGTTCTAGTAAAAGGTACATGCATGATTAGGTGAAATGAGTTACAGCTAAGCAAATTCCACTGACTGTTCATGTAACTCTTAAGTAAACACTCATTTAGATAGTCATTAATATTTTATCTTTTTGCAGTTTAATGAACTGTCTTTTAGACACAGCATTATTTTGACTTGTCTTCCCCTTTCAGCTGCTTTTATGTTTTTCATTTCGGTTCTTTATGTGTGTACTCTAAGTTCCCAAGCTCCATCTCTCTACACTAAACAAAGATTTGGAGAAAATGTTGCTGTTCAGTCATGCTCTTAATGTTTTAGCTCAAGGATTTCTATATCTATATGGGGAGTTAAGTGTCTCACCTGCTCAGATATTGTTAGTAGTGAAGGCTGCTTTTCTGAAGTTGCAGATTTTTTTTTTTTAATGACAGATTTGATCAAGAATATGTTCTTGTGTTTCTTTAAGGAATGTCACTGTCAGCAGGATCTTCTCCTCTTCATTCTCCCAAAATAACTCCTCATACATCTCCTGCTCCTCGAAGAAGAAGTCATACTCCTAACCCAGCAAACTATATGGTGCCTACTAGTGCCTCTGCATCTGTCGCTAACACTGTCTCTCAGCCTCCATCTACTGGGCAGGTGATCCAGAAGGAAACAGTGGGTGGAACAACATACTTCTACACTGATACAACTCCAGCACCTCTCACAGGAATGGTATGTTGTCTTTCAATACACAGCTATCTAGAGCTTTTAAGTGCTGAATTGGTTGATGATACAGATATTATTTTAATGCTACAAGCCGCTTATTCTGTATCAAGATTAGGCCTTTTAGTTATTTTAGTTCTCCAAAAATGACTGAAATATAAGGACCAGAGAAATTTTTATTTATTTTTTTCATGTACAGCTATGTAGAGCTTTCTGGGGTTTTAACACAGCAATAGCAAGAAAGCATTCTATATGTCTCAGTGTATACATATATAATGAGAAAGCATCTAGAAGTTAGATTTGGTTTTTTTATAGGTTAAATAGCTCTTACATGTACAGTGATGGGGAAAAGGCAGTTACAAAAGTGTTAACTATTTACATACCTATGTAAACATACACCTCCCTCTCCCTTGAAATTGTTAGACGTGAATACCACATAAAAAATTGTAACATATCTGACAATATATTTGTCACTTGTACTGTACACAGTGATTCTGTAGTTATGTAGTTTGAACTGAAGGTGAAAAAACTCTTTGTTTACCTTATCCTTAAGGACTTAAAGTTTCTTAAAATATTTTATTTTTAGGTTTTTCCAAACTACCACATCTACCATCCAGCTGCACCTCATGTTGCTTACATGCAGCCAAAAGCAAATGCACCTTCCTTCTTCATGGCAGATGAGCTCAGACAGGTAAGATGGTAGAGAGTTTAAAGGAAAATTGCATTATCTTGGTGGAAAATAGAAAATTGCTAATGGTAGAAGAGAAACAGACACTTGCAATCTGTGTAGTCAGTTTTCTCTGTGGAGAAATTGAAAAATCAAATCTTGTAATAGGTGTAGTACCACAGAGAGTGGGGGTGAGTTACAACATATACGACTGCAGTCTAATCTGCATGCCATGATTTACTATTCAGCTCACAACTATTACTGATGTGGTTTTTTGGTGTGCATAGGTTTATTTTTGTAGCCTTATTTTAAGCTGCAGTACTATTCAGTTTTAAAGTCTCCCACTCAAAGTGGGAGTATGCAGGTGTTAGTTGAAGAGCTCTTCTAAGGCTCATCATCTCAAGGCTGGCTGTGAGTGTTATTAATTTCAGCTTTACTGTAGTAGGTGCCTTTGTCAGTGCCAGCTATAGCAAATGTCTTCTGAAGCTCCTTTAAGAATTTAGGTATTTTATCATTCAAATTTTCAAGCTAGCGGTCTTCTGACCCTCTCTGCCTTAGATACTTGCATCTATTCTCTATTTTAGTACAGGTAGCTAGTACTTCAAAGATGCTGTGTTCTTAAATTATCAAAAATAATGAGCTGAATTATAATGTTCAACACTTAATTTTTCCTTCAGGAGCTCATCAACAGACACTTAATAACTATGGCCCAGATTGATCAGGCTGATATTCCTGGTGAGTGTTCCTTGAAACTCTTAACAGTGATCATGTTTTTCTGCAACCATGCACATTCCTCTATATTAACAATATCTTGCAAAAGATGCCACCTGTTTTTAATTTTTCATGGAGCTTTAATCACCAGCCCAGGCTATGATTAACCAAATGCAAAGTGTTTCAGAAATATGAATTAATTTCTCTGTATTCTATTGCAATTTTCTCCTATTTTGAAACTCCTTAATAGTTAGGAATACTTTACATTGCTGGGGCAGGAAAAATCAGTAAGGCAGCAAAGCCTTATGAAGAGTAATTTTGTATTACTTTGTGGATATTAGGTAATTCTTTCAAATTACATGTATATTTTTCAAAGGTTGTGTGTAAACTAAAAGAGCAGTTTGCTTTGAAGTGACTTGGCTGGTATATCAGAGCAGGTTTTGTAATAGTTGTCAGGCAAAGGGAACATATAATTATTTACTGTGATTGGCTTTCGGGGAATTTACATTATTCAGCTTGATTTAAACAGTTTTTGCTTGCAGTATCTTCTCAAATGTGTGCATAATAACTGCATAATGATGCAGTTGAAAAAAATGCAGTTTAGTGTTTTAATCCAGGTGAAGTGTGAGGGTAGTCTCTTAATCTGATTTGTAAACCTTAAGCACTCCTCTCTCCCGTTTTCTGAACAAGTATATTAAAACACATATGAATGATACTTGCCCTTTTTCTGATGAAAATGGGGTTCTTACTATGGTATGAAGCCTGCATGAAATTGGTGCTTATTATTACATCAGTGTAGGAGAAACACCGAAGAAATATCATTCATAAGAGTGAATTTCTAAGGCAAGTGAGAAAATGGCAGATGGAACTGTGTATCTATTCTGTTGATTTTGCTTGGTGTAACACCTTTTCTGAAGACAATTTTACTGTGGGATCACTTGTAGGAACCTACCAATACATTAGTATTAAAACGAAAATAGTGATTTTAACCTTACATGTACCTAAAAGATGGAGGTATATATATTTTATATGTAATTTATATATATTTTATATATATATATTATATAATTTACAGGTTAGTGAAAGTCATTTTAATTTTCTCTGCTGCGCAGTAACTTTCTCAAAGTCAGCTGAGGCCTGATGTGTTTCTGTGTATAAACTGATTTTAGCAGTTCCTGCAGAAGTGGACAGCTACCACAGTCTCTTTCCTTTGGAACCACTGCCACCGCCCAATCGGATACAGAAAACGAGCAACTTTGGGTACATTACATCGTGCTATAAAGCTGTAAATAGTAAAGATGATCTGCCATATTGCCTTCGGAGGATACACGGTGAGAAAATTTGAGTTGTCTCAGTAGGACTAGCATTCCTAAGCATACCAGTCATATTTTAATGTCTGGTTGCTTATCAGCAGTTTCAGATGAAATGTTGAAGTAAAAATGTCTTATTGTAAACATTATACTTTAACCATGGGTTTAATTTTTTCCCTAGGTTTTCGTCTTGTTAACACAAAGTGTATGGTATTGGTTGACATGTGGAAAAAGATTCAGCACTCAAATATTGTAACTTTGCGTGAAGTGTTTACCACTAAAGCTTTTGGAGAACACTGTAAGTTTTTCTTTTTTCTTTCCCGCTGCCCCTCCCTGCCACTCCCCCCCAGCTGTTGTGTTGATGTTTTTTTAAAATGTGCTTGAGTTAATTAATATCACCTGTTTATATCTTTAAGCTCTAGTGTTTGCATATGATTTTCATGCTGGAGGAGAGACTATGATGAGCAGACACTTCAATGACCCTAGTGCTGATTCCTATTTCACAAAACGGAAATGGGGTAAGAAAACTACACTATCATATAATACTCCTGTACACTCTCCAATACTTCAGCAGTAAACATCTGGTCACAAATAGTTGTTCAGCCTAATTTTTTGGCTAATCAGTTCTGTCATACCATAAGCTGATTGATATAAGAGACCTCTTCACCTCCTATTAGTAAAAAGTTTTTAAATTATCAAGCAAGTATAAAATTGGTGTCAGCATGTAAGGGAATTACAGCTCTTCAAAAAAAAGTAAGTTGGAACAAAATTGGAAGCCAGGAGCTCTGATGTCCTTATTACAGGTCTGTCACCGGCTAACACTTAACATTTAATGGTGATGATTCCAAAATTCAGAAGATACACTATGCCAATTTGATGCTTGCTGTTTAGGGGTCCTACTCTATTTTTTTGCTCACTATGTATTATGTAGAATAACTAGACAGTATTTTATTTCATGATTTGAAAGTGAAGTGCTAGTGAAGATGAGAAAGGGATTGAAAAATCCCTGTAAGCATATTCTCAGACACCAACTTCACATCTTAGGTCTGATTTTTTTTTTTTTTTTTTTCATGTATATATGTAGCTTCAATGGAGTTACTAAAACTACATCAATGTTCGTAAATAAAATCTGTCACAGGATGGTCTGTGGCTTGGCAGGTAGCCCAGTAGAGCTCACATGCTTGTGACTAAAGCCTCTTCCTCTCCAAAACAGTGTACTGTCAATCATTATTTCTGTTAGGATCAGTTCGTGACCCCTGCAGTCCTACAAACTGCAGTCAGGTGTTTGGAGCACAACAGTGCCATGCTGAGAATGAGAGGTGGTCACTGCTGAATGGAATCACAGGAAGACTTAAGGTAGAAAAATACCCCACAGAGCTTTTTTGGACCAAATTCTTGCTTGATGCAAGACCAGCCCTGAAATTAGATCCAGCACCAGGGATGACCAAAGGAATGTGATATGGCCCGTTTTGGTGGTGTTTTGTTTTGTTGTTTTTGTTTTTTTTTTAATTTTTTGGGGGTTTTTTTGGTTGTTTTTTTTTTTTTTGTTTGTTTTGTTCTGTTTTGAGAAGGTCTTCAGAAGATCTTCCCTAAATGACTTCAGGCTGCCAGCATATGAAGAGAAACAGAAGCTAAGGCTTTTTTCTTTCTTGTGCCTTTTGAAATTAGAGCTTTTAGCTGTGAGTTCAAACTGTTTCCAAGGTTGAGATGTAGAACTTCACTTGGCTGTCTTATACATCAGAGAGTATAGTGTTTTGGTAGTCTGTGAATATGTTCAAATACTTGAAGACCTTGTATGCATTCAGAAATTTGTGGCTGCTTTATATACTGCATAATTCTCACTGGCTTTGCACTGAGCTGACCAGTATAAGTGGAGATGGAACTTGATTTCCACGACTGATTTTGGTGGTAATATCTCAGATGGAGGAAACCCTAGTTTGATGTGTCATATCCTTTGGCAAATCAGAGAATGCAATTACAGATTCAGTAAACCTGATGTGAAACTAATTTGGTGAGATAAAACTGGAAGATCTACTGCCAAGTTAATGACTGTTACGTGCAGGACTGGACTTCTGAGTGTTTCCCAGTCATGGTTTTCAATTTCCATGTAAATCAGTCCTTGTTATGTTTTTGTATCTCTCTAGAGAATCACAGAAGAATTATGCCTGTTCTAGATAAAATAATAGAAGTTGCAATAAAGTTCTTGGGAACACATTCTTTTGTCACACTGGAAAATAATTAAGTTGTGGTCCTATAAAGTGCAGTCATGTCTCATTAGCCTATCAAAATTTTTTAAAGGAAGATCCAGTAGATAAGACCTTGGAATTTTCAGTGACATCCAACAGAGTCTTTTGAAGAACCTATGTAGTCATATGGCAGTGGAAGTTCTCAGGTTAATGCCTGGTTAGAATGTTGGAAACAGAAAGAGTGAACAATGAAGATAACTGACAGGTCTCACAAGATGATGTCCTGGCAGTTGTATTTCTTAACACATTCACTTGTTTGCTCTGAAGATAAATGGTCTGTCAAAGTTTGCTGGTAATACAAAATTATTTGGATTGTTAAAAACAAAGGCCAGTTGTGATTGATTGCAGAAGGATCTTACAAGACTTGAACTCCTACTGATAATACAGCAGGTGATGTAATGTAAAGTAGTGTGATCACAGGAAAAATGTAACTAGCTTTAAACATGAAATGATGGCCTCTGTGAGTGTTGCCACTCAGTAATAGGTCTGGGACCACAGTTAAGTAGATGGAAGCGAATACTGTCCTCTTGCTGAATAGCTGTAAATAGGAAATAGGTTGATATAGCTTATTAAGAAAAGAGCAGTGAAGTGGTAGACATTGTATTCAATATGTGTATGCCTGATAGACTCCTGTCTGTAGCTGTGGTCCTCGTGTGTTTTGAAGGGTATAGAAGAGCAGCAAAGAAGTTGAGAAGAGGTGACAGAGATGATTGAATGTGTGAAACAGCTGGATGAAGAACAGTGAAGTGGAATAATGCTTTTCATGCTTTTAAAGATGGAAAGGAATATAATGGGGTTAAAAATCACTGGAACATGGTCTGAAAAATCATCTGGAATAATGAAAAAATTAATTTAAAAAGTGTATTATTTCTGCCAGCCTGAAACTAAGAACTTACCAATGAAACTAGACAGGTAGCAAATTCAAAACCTGTGTAAAGATAATTAAATCATGGAACTTTCACAGATTATTACACACATTTGCCTAGGTTCAGGGAGGAAGTGGGCTTACTCATAGAGCAGAAATATTTTGGGATTGCAAAGACATGATATTTACTTCTGGGTTGAAAATCACTGGACGCTAATGGAATATTCTACTAGTTTATGTTTACACACTTCAGTGTTTATGGCAAACTGATTTTAGTGTATGTGTCTTTAAAACAGGCTCATGGGCTATCTGGACCCTTTATTTGGCCTACTTCAATTTCCTTATATAGGAAGGGATAATCTGGGAAGTTGGAAATAAGACATCGATGTCTGTTCCAACCAAAGTATTATTTAATTAAAATGAGCTGTTGCAACAGAATTTACAGGGGTATGTTGGGAAGATAACTGTCTCCTGACTATGGCACTTACTACCTGCTCTTTCAATCTTGTTAGTAGATAAATCAGGGGGAAAGTCACCTGAATTTCCAAGTTTTGCCACATCTTTCTGCATATCTTTGCTTTGGCTTTTTTTATTTTTTTTTTTTTTTTTTATTTTATTTTTTTTTTTTTTTTTTTTTGATAACTGCTACTTTCTAGCTTGGTCCTCAGTAGAAGGAGCGATTTAAGAGAGAAAAATAAGATTGCATACCTATAACTTGATTTCTCAGCATTGCCTGCCTTCATGGATCCTTTCTCCATCCCCTCACAGAGTTTCTTGGCCGTCTGCCTGCCTAGAGGAGACTCCCAAGAGAAGCAGGGGAATGGATGGAAGTTGGGTACTCTTCAGCATGAGGCCCAGATTAGTACAATTGCTTTTAAAGGTTTTAGGAGGCACAACACTGTGAACCTGATCAGTGAACTCAGAGAATTTGATTTCAGGTATGCAACCTTATTTATGTTGAACGCTTCAAATGGCAACATGAGACCTTGATAGTTAAAAGATGAGGATTATGGTTTACATGGCTGTCTTGCATGTCACTGGTGTCAATGTGGTCAGTCTTGGGTGTTTTCTTCTTGCCATGTTATTTCCAGACCCTGTTACAGAACTACCTTGGTAGAGATTTGGTGTGGGGGAGAAAAATAGCAGCTTACATTTATTTTTTATATTGTAAACTAATGTCTCTAACTTCTGAATGCAGTAGAATTTGTTGCTTCTATTCTTTTTATTTAATGATACCTCCTCTTCCTTCAGATGGTACTGTGTGGTAATCTTAACATTGTTCTGTCATATTTTACTAAATTTGCATGGGTTTTAAAATCAGGAATCTGAATTTTCAGTTAATTGCTACTCAAAGTACGTTTCGTTGAAAAGTTTCTTCTTATTTTATTCTTACTTCTTGTATTTCCTCAAAACACTTCATACTCTAAGCATTAAATCTGTTGTTCTGGAACTTTTTGGTTTTCCTCCATCTTTCTTAGATTTCTTAGCTTCAGATTATAATACACATTAGTGCATTTGTCTCTGCTGAAATTGTGTTCTCTTTGCATTAACAAGTTTACCCAAAAGTACTGAAATGTTGCTTTTAACAGACTGATAATTGAATGGTAAACCAAATTCTGATTGTGTGTACTTTAAAAACTTAACAGCCAGAAAATCCTGGCAAATTAACAGTAACTATTGACAGCTGCCAGAAAGGTTTGTCCTGATGAGTTTTTGGTTGGCAGAGATAAGCATGCCTTTGATATGTCCTTTGCTCTGCTTTTAAACAGTCTGAGTAATTAAATGCTGTTAGTAGGAGTTTTCAGCAGCACAGTCTCTGTTTTTCAGCAAATATCTTCTGATGAAGATAAGCATGGTCTGGGAAACTTGCTTTGCATTTGACACATTTAACAGTAGTATGTCATGCACAAAAATGGACTTCACTGCTGACTTTACAGTTTCTGCGTCCCCATGTGCTGAATGTTTTTTTTTTTTTTTTCATAAAATACCCCTTCCATTGAAAAAGAAATAAGTTGTGTGATGATTAGATGAATAGTGTGTGATGAGGAGTAAGTATATATGAATATTAAAAGTCAGCATGATGTTTTTGAAGGCAAAATATGTGACTAATAATTATCCTAAAATACCTTTTCCAAAAGCTACAAGTTTTTCAAAGCAAGCTTAATAAGCTTTCAGTAGCTTTGGAATTTTTACAAAAAAATACTGCTGCGCACTAGTAGTTCAGAACCTTTATATTGGAAACTGGGAAATGTAAAACCAAACCCCATTTCCCTGAAGGAGAAATGAAGGCTACTGACTTGTCTTGTTTTTCAGTACTTTAACTTCAGAACACCAAATGAACACTGAACAATTCACAGTTCTAAATGTAAAACACTGATTTACAAGCCTGAGAGGTTCAATCTAGTAAACAGCCAAATCTTTCACTGTGTTTTTTTTTCTTTCTTTTTCTTCATAACTGTGTGAGAATTGCAGTTTCTTAGCATGCTTTCTGACAGTGTTCTTGATGATGTCAGACTGGCCCTGCTGCTGGTGTTCCCAGGTCTTCTCAGCCCAGGACTATTCCTGGATTCATACTTGCTCTGGAGAACAGAATTTCATTTGAATGCTTTTTATAACAAGCATAAACTTAATATACACATGCACACCAGTATGGAGGGTAATATTTTTATTCTGTTGTCAACAGCATACCACAGAACTGAAAAAATAAGTGTCAGCATTTTTATTTATGCTTATCCCTATGTGGCAAGGAAAAAGAAGGGATAACTTGTGTTTTTGAAATGGCAGGTTTTAAATTTTTAATCTTTTCCATTACTGGTTGTGTTCTACATCACAGAGATGAAATTATTGGGAGAGGTCAATCTGCCATGCAGTAGGTAGAAAGAACTCAGTCTGAAATTTTGATTGCTGTAGCCATAGATTCAGCCTGTGGTGGGAAGCTTTTGCAAATCAACCATGGAATCTCTAAAAAAGCCACTTTTCAATACTCAGATCATTTGGGTAGTGTTTACTTACATTCTTGTGATGCTTTTCCTTGTGTTCAGTGCTGTTTGGAAAGCTTTCCACCTGTGTCTCTCCTGAAGAGCAAGCTTCTGGGTCTCATCTGCTTGGGTCCTTGCTTAAGTGCTGTCTGCTGCAGGTCTGATGGGCCTCTTGGGACATACATTATAGTCAGCATTGCAGCCAACTGAACTGCTTTTAATTGTGCTTATTTTGAACAGATAGATATGTAAGAGCGCATTTCAAAGCTGATTCTTCCCACGTTTTTTAACTTAGTGTTTAGTTTAGTGTATGTGAATGTGGGGTGAAGCCAAGTGGTGTGAAAGCAGCAGCCTAGATTAGTCTGTAGACTAAAGTTAGTTTTTCCAGTAGTAAAATAATATTACTTGAGATTTTCTGGTAGATGAGAAGCTGTGTTGTACTCAGGTCTTTTAAGTGTATATTGGATATTCTCTAGGTTACATTGCCTTAATTTGAAAATCCAAAGGCAAGTGCTGTTATTCATGCAGAAAAATAACTGCCAGGTTTTGGCTTTTCTCTGTCTTTAGGATATTATAGCAACATTTCTATTCTGGACTTACTTAGTACAGATGTAATTGGCTTACAGTATCCATGCACATCCTTGTTAAATTTACTACTTGTGTTGCTGTTCACCAAATAAAACATGCATTCTACAGCAAGTAGTAAAGAGAGTCTCAACTAATACAGGAGGTTGTATCTCCTTAGTCGTTTTATATTACAATTTTTGTCATGCTGGAGAAGAGAATTATGAGGGGAAAAGTTAGCTACTTTTGTTATGATGAATTTTGTACGAGACTTTTGGTATGATGGTTTTTGTGGGAAGTAATTTGCATAATGATTGATCAGGGGGCCAGAAAAAACAAACAATATCACTATATTCAGTTTTCAGTAGACATGCCAGGCTTACTGCTTTTTAAAGGACTCAGCGTCTTGATCTTCATAATATAAACCAAAGCACCTTTAACCTGAAAAGAAAACTGAAATTTCGAAAGTGGACTAAACAAAGCTAAAATGAAAGCTGGTAACATTCCCAGCCCATTACCCCAAAGTCAGTAAAATTTCCAAGTAAACAGTAATGTGTTCCACTTTTTTTTTTACTGTGCATATGTTTTGTGTATGCATACACATGCAAGCATAAACAGGCTTACTTTGGTCAAATGTGCAGATGCTGATATGGTCATGTAGGACAAGGGGAAAAAGCCCAACCTCAAAAAATAACAAAAGCCAAAACAACCCAAAAACCCCAAACAAACAGGAAGACAAACAAAAGAGGAAGATGTTTAAGAGAAGAGCACAGTCAGTTTACAGCAAAACAAATCAGATGTTTACATGATTTTACTTAATACTGATGATATTACTGGTCTCAAAATTAGCAAAATCAGTACTGAGGCAACCTCTCGAAATGTATTTTATGGTTTGTGAAATTGAGATATACTGTCTTACTTTGGATGTATTTTCTGCTTCAACTTTGTGAAAGGCAAACAATACCAGTTTACTTGAATTACACACAGCATACTTAAAATGACTTTTGTTATCTAGATCTTGATTTTTTTCATCTGTGACTCAGTATTACTCAGGCTATTTGTAGGATTTGAGTGTGTGTTTGCAAAGATTGAGTTTTACTTTTGAAAGAACTACAAATCCATTTGTAAGGGAAGCAAAAGCATTTCTTTCATATCACCCATGGAATAGGGGTCATGCAGTGATGACTTGTCAGGGAGCTGTGTCACAGCAGAACATACATGAACTTGTGTTCAGTGATGTTCAGCCACCAAATATTTGTCTGATTTGCCCAGGTAATATGAAATTAGCTTGTTTTTTTCTTATTAGATGATAGAAAATGTTTAGTTGGGAAGCCTACCTGCAATAAAGGAGGTAAAACGTTGCAGCTATTGCGGTACATACTCTTTGTTTCAGGATACTGGTGTTCTTAATTCTGAAGCACCTGCATATTTTGATGTACCAACTCTTTGGAGCAATTTCTAACCAATGCTCATTCTAAACTTCAAACATCATTTCCGTGTACATGAGAGTGAAAATTATAATGCCTAATGAATTGTCAGTGTTTTCAAAAAACCACAAGTGAAATCAACCAGTGAAGAAAAATGCATTCTCAAACTCACCTTTAAAGCAAAATAGATGTGTCTTTCAAGGACTGTTACGTGTTAAATAAATATGTGAGTTAATTGTATGATTCAAAATGTTGTACTTTGCTTTTTGCACAGCAGCCTTCTATTGATGCTTGCAATGTTTTGGTTGTAGGTCAGCATGATGGACCTCTGCCACGGCAACACGCGGGGTTGCTTCCAGAGTCCTTAATATGGGCATATATTGTGCAGCTCAGCTCTGCCTTAAGGACCATTCACACAGCAGGACTGGCATGCAGAGTTATGGATCCAACGAAGATTCTGGTAACAGGCAAAACAAGGTAATGAAAGCATTCAGTCTCACTGTGCTCTGTGTTCATGGCAGCTGCTGACTGTGCACCTGATACATAAATAGCTACTAAGGTCTCTCAGCTGGCATGAGGCAGTGTGCTAAGGCTTGTAACTTTGGTTTTTTAAAGGTCTTTTAAAACGTATTTTGGCAAGACTTATACATTATCCTCAAACTGCAGATCAGACCCACTACTGTCAGTTTAGAAATTTGTTGATTTATGTGTAAACTGAATTCTGTCTCTGCATTTTATCAAATTGTAAAATCAGTCTTTTCTGATGCATAGTAATTTGTGATGGCTTTTATCTTATCAAACAATTCAATGAATGCTAGAGGAAAGATTTGAGTAACCAATGAAGCTTAATGGCAATTTTTCCTTTTCATCTTCTTGTTCCTAAAGGTTACGAGTTAATTGTGTTGGAATCTTTGATGTTTTGACATTTGACAACAGTCAAAATAATCCACTGGCATTAATGGCTCAGTTTCAGGTAAGACAACACTGCCAGTTAGGTTAGTGGCTTGGCAAAGAGATTACTGCAAACGAGTGTGATTCCTTTTGGAAGACAAGTACTTTAATTAAACTGTAGTCCAGTGTATCTATCTGTAAATGACTGTTTTTTCATTTCTGATTTGATCTTGGTTCTCCCATACACTATTCAAATTTGCTTGTAATTTATAAATATGAATTCTCACTTTGTTATCTTCTGCTTCCAAAATTTCAGCAAGCTCACAGAACAGGTTGAACTATACTATTTAACAAAATTAACTCAGAAATTACTGGAAATAGAAATTTCTAAATGAAGGAGAAGAAAAATCTTACATTTAGTGTTAGAGATAAATAATGATTCAGTAGTAGTTTTTGCTCTGTCTTTTGTGATTTTAACATAAATAACTAAGTGTTGTATGCCTGTTGAGAGGAGTGAGATCTTTCAATTAACTGCATTTAGGCCCTCTCGTCATACCTAAAAGATTCTAGTGTATCTTTATTTTGGGCTCCTAGTTTTTCCGTGCTCTCCTGGTGTTCTCTGAAGCGTGGACTCTGCATAATTCCTGAATTAAGAAGAACCCCTTTAGACTTAACAAAAACTGTTCCACAGTCATCTGGAGCATCACTGTGTACAGGAGTGCCTCTTTCCCTAACTTCCCCTCAGGGTAAAGTACATTACTTCAGCAGTCATCACATACCCTGTCTGTGCTGGGAGTGGAAGACTACAGTAGGGAGTTGGATTTAATTTATTTTCATTATTTCACCTTATTCACTGTGAGAACTGCTTATTCAGAGTCTTCAAGTAATACCTTAAATGTTTGAACTTTGGTCAGCAGAAACTAGCTTGTTGGAGACCATGTCCTAGAACATAACTTTTTTTTTAATGGTACAGTAAAGCAGTTTTCAATGTACTTTGAGGACTACACCAAAGGATATCGTGCTCCCACACACACTCTCAGCTACATATCAGTGGGCTTTTGATAATAATTTAGTGGAAAACAGTTGAGAGAAGATAAGAATACAAGTAAGGGATTCCATGACTAAAAATGCAATGAGAGGGGTTTTTTTTTTAATGTAAGTACTTCTCTATTTTAATTTCAGCTTTGAAAGGGATCCTCCTGAGATACGATATTCATGTAAAGAAAAGCATTTAAAATATGTGGACATACAAATCTAAAAATACTTGCAGGTACACAAGTCTGTCAAAAGCACTTACCACCATAGCAGCTGACTTGCTTGATAATGCCTAGTTTTGTTTAAGGGGAATGGCTTTTTCATGTTTTGTATGTTGTTAATATTCAAATTGTATAGGTTGCACTGCTAAACCAGGAAAGAAGTACTCCTAAATACTTAGTTTGGAAGATCTAAACTGCAATTAGTAAATATAGTACAGCATTTTCTTTTGCTGCTTTTTCTAAAAGGGCTTTCTCTGCCCATTTTCTTGCTTCAGAGGTGCCAGACTGAGTTAATTCCTTGAAATTTAGGAGTCATTTCTCATGCTCTACCTTTATTTGCCCTAGCCAGATAAAATTGCAAAATAACAGCAGCTGCTTGTCCTTTTTTCCTTTCAATCTGTGACCCAGTTCCTGAATTCCTCTGGGATTCCTGTGACTGTTAAAAATGTAGGTTATCTCTTGGTTTACTGCCCAGTTAATATGCATTTTCTTGTTGTCTTCAATGGAGAAAGGTATGTTTGTTAGGATTTGCCATTTTCTGGCTATTTCCCATGGTTAATATAAAGAGAGGTTTTGGCCAAAACAATGAGGGGCTATGTGAAAGGAATGCAATTGTTCTTCACAATCTGTGTTAAATACATTCATCTCTATGATCATTTAAGAGTTACATAAAGGCAACAGTAAGGGAAGCTAAAAAGAAGTAAACGAAATATGAATGGTCACTTAATTAAGAACCAGGGGTTAAACCTTTATATACTGCAGCATATGACTTCCTGCCACCCTCCCCCTTCAGTCCATAAGTCTTGTGTCAGTCAGTTGCAAGGTACAGATGGGAAAACTAAATGGTGATACAGGAAACAGTAAAAAGGTTTAATAAATATTTCTGTATTCGGAATAATATGTGAGTCCTCCCATTCACAAAAGCCAGAGAACATAAGTTTTACTGTTTTAACAAGGGCTATAAGGTTACTTTTGCTTAAAGTAAATATTTTCAATTTAGTAAACCAAAATAACTTTCATATGCACCTTCCCATATTACAAGAAACTAGTTTGAAGGACATCTCAAGTACTAATATTGACTCTAAACAAAACCACCAAAATCTAGGAACTTGGAAGTATTTCTAAGAAAATTCCAGTACTTATCCTTTTAAGTGAATCCACAGAACTGGAGTATGGATGAACTGATACATTGCTATGCTTGAATCTGTATCAGGATAAGTGAAACAAAAGAAAAAGTGTTGTTGGTTTCAAAGTGTTTCTGGAAAATGGATCCTGTAAAAACAAAGTTTTATTTGAATAGCTTCCATGTCTGGCTGGTAAAATCAAGTGTATAAAATGTTGAGGTATCTCTAGGGCATTTGGCATAGTGGCACATACCTATTTAAGATAAAAAAATACAAGAAAGTGTACCTATGCAATTAACACTTAACTTACTCACTTGACATGCTTGAACTTTACTTGGTAACAGGGAGATGTTAATGAAGGGGGCTGTTTCTGAGTTTATCTCCTAGGGCTGGATTTTAGTGAATGCTATTTGATAGTTCTATCAATTAACTAAATGTCAATAACATCTTTACTTGTAAAACTTTCAAGAGATAAAAAACTAAGTTGGTACAGGTTACAGTTATAAATTGAATTACTAATTAAATGGTTATGAATTGTATGCAAGCTGCATTTTTGAATAAAAGGCTGCCTGTGCTTAGAAGGTGCAAAGCTTTTCCTTGAAGTTAGGAATCAACTTAATGACTTCATAGTCACTATTGATCATTACCATAGCAAAAGGTTTTATGTCAGATCTGTGGCAGAAGGAGCTTACATGATCCATAGGAGCATGCAAACACAGTAGGGAGTATAAAAAAGGAAATTATTGTACCCAATATTGATCTGTACCTTGCACTAGCAAGGCTACTGCAAGAATGCAGCCTATATTTCTGGTGGTCCTGCTTGCAAGGAAGTCTAGTAGTTCTTGTATGCCTTCTTTAACTTTTCTTTGCCTAGGAGCAGTAAGAGCTGAATCTGCTGATGTTTTCAGAGGATAGGTTAGGACTTAATAGGCATATGTGAATTGCTTCCTAACAGAAGGAATGGTGTAACCCAGCTTCTGGAAGTCATGTACCCTGTCTGAATGGATACAGAGTTGGTCAGTGGATGGTAGTTTAGTTGCTTTTAAAACAGTAATCTGAAGTCTCGTAAGTTCTCAACTTTATGGGGTCTTTCCAGCTTGTGATACTGTGATTCTTCAGTCATACAGGAAAAAATATTGCCTTTGTGCTCTTGTAAAATATAAAACCTTGGGTATTGTGATAACGTTTTCTTTCAGGGTTTCAGCTAACAGTGAATAGTGAAGTGCCTCCAGAGAGCAGTTCAGCTGGCTCAAAATCTGAATTGCCTTATAGAATTACAGCTGTACTTTAAATTGATCAGTTTCTTGACTGAATGTTTGAAGTTCCTAAAATAAGTGGGATGAATCCAAGCCACTTTTCTGTCTAAAACAAACTAATCATTGCCTGTAATTTGTAAACTGTGTGTTTGGGGCTGCATTGACATGTCGTGTCCTCTCTGCCAGTTCTTCTGGTAGATGTAATTTCCAAAACAAACAAAAATTTAAGACTGCAAGTCAAATGCTCAAAACCCCACAAAGCTCGAATTTAAAATTTCCTGTCTGATGTTAAATGTAAGACTTTTTCAACCATTTGAAAGCACCTGTGCAGAGGAAGACAGCGTTTTCATAGGGTCTTGCCTGAAGTTGTATATTTTCAGTGTCTCAGGACTGTGTGATGATACAGAATTTATGTAGGATATATCCTTATGAATGACTAAAAGTTGAAAGGTACTGAGTGCAAAGCAGAGGACTGCAGAAAGAACTAAGACTATGGTTAATACAGATGCATATTTCTTCTAAGTCTTCTTGGAGAAATATAAAATCATAATGAAAATGCCATTGTCTCAGGTGACACACATTTCTAGATACTGTACCAGCAAAAATCCTCTGTTTCAAACCCTAGCAGTGTTCCCTGGTGCTGAAATTGACTACTTGGAAGTGGAAGGGAGTTCACAACAAGAAGGGGGCTTATTGCTCTGATGAACTTCTTTTTACTAAAGGAAAAAGCAATGCTCATAACTCAGAAATTCTGTGTTGCTTAGGAAATAGTCTAGCAAATGCCAGTCTCACCTCCTTATCAATCACTTTGTCCTTTCTTCTGTCTCTTTTCAACATCCTGTTTCTGTCTTCATTAGCTACACGAATAGCATGCTTTTTAACTTCTGACATATTGTGCATCCATTTTCAAATTGTGCTGCTTAATCATATTTGATATAGGAATGGAACAGCAGGGACATTCAGAGACCTGGAAAGGTTTGGTATTTTAATTGGTCCCTCAGCATATGGGAGATGTGGCTTCAGGGAAAGCTCTGCTCAGCTACTGCAGCCAGAGGCATAAGTGTGGTTACGCCTCTGGGTGGCATGTTCACCACTGCAGCACTTTTCCAAAGCTGCCAAATTCTAACCAGAACTTTTAATACCACCAGATTTTTCAGCCTTTCTTAAAGAGATGACTGAAGGTGTATTCCTTGTATGACTGCATTCTCTGCTAAATGGCTTGGCCTTGCTCTAGGCTATGGAACTAACATTCTCGATTACTAGTAGCTTTTATGTTTTTAGTTTTGCAAAAGTATCTTATTTTCTTAAAAAAAAAACAACCCTCTGGAAAATTGTAATTTCATACCTCAAGCTGACTGTTAAATTCATTGAGGCATGTATCCAGCATGGAAAGCTGCAGGTGTTTTTAAGTTTGGCCAAGTTCTGTGCAACTGAAAGCCTTTCCATGGAAAGAATCAGTTCAACTTTTCCTATGAATGTCATTGTTTGCTACTAATTAAGCCTCTTGCTTTTTAGCAGTGGACTTTAAAATGTCACAGCTTTTCAAAATCATTTCTCATGGCTGGCTATTAATACTAGCAGAATTTTCTGTTACAGCAAAGCAGGCTGTATCCAGCATTATCTTTAAAAGCAGTTCTGCTTTTCACAAAAGCATTTAGTAATGCAAAGGTTTCTTCAAAACACACAATACTGTTTTTGTCAGCCATACAGGCCCATCTAGTTATTTTCCATTGTTCAGATCTTTTCACACTGTCCATCAGAGATTAAAATATTTGAGCAATTTGTTAAAATGGTAATATCATGTGCTAGAACATGGTGTGGATCCCTAGTGGATGGCTAGATTGAAAAGATATGATTGCAGAAAATGCTGGTTTCAGTTTAACATATAATCCTTTTGTTTCTACATCTCATATTGAGAAGACTTGCTCTCTTTGCCACCAACTCCTTGATTTGTCAGGATTGAGCAGGTGGGTGGTTCAGAGAATCTTATTACAGAGCTTCTGCTCACTGCACAGTTCTCTTGGGTACTGTCCTTCAACTAAAAATAGGTAAATTTTAATCATACAAAGATAAATACAGTGCTTAAAAGTTGCTAGGTGTCAGGACAGATTTTCCTCTGTACATTTTAACTTGAACAATCATATTGAACTATGATTTGAATAGTACGTGCTTTAGTTGCTCAAATTCTTCTAAGGTTATTGAAGAACTGTTTCCCTTTAACACTATCTAGTACCGTAGGTATTATTTATCTATACTAAGAATTTTACCTGTGTGTGTTTTCCCTATTAGCAAGCAGATCTGATCTCCCTGGGGAAAGTTGTGTTGGCTTTGGCTTGCAATTCTTTATCAGGAATTCAGAGAGAGAATTTGCAGAAAGCAATGGAACTGGTGACAATCAACTATTCCTCTGATCTGAAGAATCTGATTTTGTAAGTTTGTTTAATAGATCTTTTGAAGGAAATTGCAGCTCTTTTTTAATGTATACAAATGCAAACATCAAATGGTATTTTTAAATGCAAGTAAAATTGCAGATAAATAATCTGTTGTCTGCATGGTCAGTACACTGTTAAACATTGATATAGTTTTTTTTATGGTGATGGTAAAGTTCTTAGTAAGAATTAGGAATGTAGACAAAACAAGCATTTTAGGTTGTCTTCAGTGCTGGGCTTTGTGTGTTCTCTGCAATAGCAGTATGCTGGTCTTACCTTAGAGTTTCAGAAGGTACTGAAAAATAGGCACATTGACTTTTTGGCCAAAGAGCTGAGTGCTGGTTTTTTGTTGGTTTTTTTTTTTTTCTGGCTGCATGTTCTTTTTGTGTCGTTTCAGTATAGTGAGCATAGTTTTTCAGTATAGTCATAGTATAGTCAGTATAGTTTTTCCCCTTGCAGCCTGAGTGGGAAAAGTAGAAGTCTTTTCTCCTTTCCTCATTTGAGAAATGAATCTGAATCTGCATCCTTCTCTCTTTTTGTATGTGTTCTTGATGTTTGAATGGGATGAACTGCACAGTTTCATGAAAGTGTACTCCTGTCTTGTTCAAATAACTGACTTGATACTTACATGCAAATTAGCTATGTTTACTCTGATGGTATATTCTTTTAGGAAACATAACAATTGTGAACTTTGTATATTAAATAAAAAAAGTCAAATAATCAAATTATAGAAGCGTGATGGAATATAATGTCTGGCATTTGCAGAAAGTAATCTCATGGTGATTGGGTTATTTTGGCAGGTATTTGCTGACTGACCAAAACAGGCTTCGCAGTGTAAATGATATCATGCCTATGATTGGTGCACGATTCTATACTCAGTTGGATGCTGCTCAGATGCGAAATGATGTCATAGAAGAAGACCTAGCAAAGGTAAATTTTAGTAATTCCTGTAGAAAGACCTGTAGTCAGCATTCCTAGAGCTGTACTTTGAAAGGGACTGTTTTCTACTGCTTTGTTGGCTTTTTTTCCTTCTGTTTATTAACCTAAATAATCTGCCTGAAGGCTTGACTGTTCTAATCTCAGGTTTTTGAAAGCCCCAAAGCTTCAAGAAGGCCTAGTTTTAAGATATTCTTAGCTGTGTTTTAACTGAAGTAGCATCTTCATTTCCAACTGGTAGTCTTGGGCAAATTATGTTCTTTTATAGGATGGTTAAAAATAGCATTCTGAGTAAAGAAGGCCATGTATGTAATGTCAATCATGACATACATCATGTAGATCATGTATGTGTGCTAAAGGTTTTACAGCAGTATATATACAGCCCCTTAAATGTTTAGGTTTGTATTTTGGTGTCCCTTCTCTCTTAAGTTTTCCTTGATGAATGAATTCTAATTCACAGAGATACTGTGTTTGACTTTCCTGAAGTGTGCAGTCTTGCTGTGAGGGTCTGTGGTGTTCAGTCAATGTATCAAGTGCTAGCTATAAAGGAAATATGTACCGTGTATCAAGTCAGGGTGTATTTGTTCAACAGGAAGGAGTATCTCTTACTCAGAAGCCGTTGAAAGTAGGATTTCTTCTCAGTACCAGGACTGAGATACATTGCAGAATGCTTTCATGACCCTGAAAATGTGTGGGATAGGGTATTACACAAGGATTTAATCAAGTCCTGTGATTCCACTCCATTATAACCCCCCACTGAGAAGTATTTAGGATTCTGATGGACTTGGTTCTCTTGTTTCTCCAGCGTTGTCCTGTTGGAGAACAGTTTTCCCCTCCTTGATGACAGATGTTGAAGTCTATCAGAAGCAAGGTTCTGTAGAAGAGCCAGGCAGCATCTGTACACCTCTAGATGCTGGGTGCCCACTTTATCAGAATCAACTACTAACCCTTCTCCAGAGATGTTTAAGATCATTTGTTCTTAAGGTGGCCTATGTGCCTGCACAAACATATGGACTCTGCCATAGCAAAGATAGATATTTCCCTGTGATCAGCATTAAGATTCCTGAATTTTTAGTCAGGTTGTTTGAGCAGTTGCTTGTCACTGGCAAGTGGACAGAACTACTACAAATACAAATTGTTGCTTAGTCCCTGGTTTGGCAATAGCTGTTTACCTGACAGTGATAAATACCACCTCTTAATTTAGCTGTCATGCTGGAACTTGTTTGTACTATGACATCCCCTCCATTAACATCAGAGCTACAGTATCCCTTAGGTCTAGCCTGGTACCCTCTGTTCATTTTTTGTCCCAAAGCAAATGCTTTGGAGGGAGTATGAGAAAAAGACTAGCATGTGTCATTTTTTTTTTTCTCATATTGTCCAAGCACGCAGTCATCTGTAGCTTAGGGACTTCTGATGCTGGGAGTGGTTTATATGTAGTTAATATCTTTGTAACACTTTTCACAAAGCAGTAACCCTATTATACTATTCCTTTCTTTCCTCACTTTTACATTCATCATATTGATGTAATAGCACTCTCCACAGGGCATGGAAAAACTGAGGCTTTGAGTATCTCCCCCCTGACAGGCTACTAAGCCTTCAGAGAGGCCACCTGGAGACTTGGTGCCTGTGTTGTTGCTCACCTCTGTCACCATTGACTAGTAATCGGCAAGGCAGTGAACTTCGGGCAGATGTAGTTTTGGCTTTTGAGTATTTGAACACATACCAAAAGTAAATTTGGAGGTTAGACCAAATAGTAAACCTTGGCTAGCTGGATGGGATTGATTTTTCCGTGTCAGTTTCTTGAAGTGTAGCTATGGCTGTTGTACAAGCTGTTCTGCAGTGTGTTTGTAGACTATTAATAGAAATCTACAACCCATAGCTTGTCCAAGGTCAGGCTGTTATCACCTTGACCTACTTTATTTACCCAGCTGTGCACCATAATCTACTCCAGACTGAATTAATTTGAAATCAATATGATCATGCATGGAACTAGATGCATCTTAGCATGAATAATGTTGTAGACCTGAGCCACTGGAGAATGTGAGTAATATCAGAGAGTATCTTTTCCTGACAGTGTAAACTTTGATTTACACCGTAAATTAATTTTTTGTTTAATGTAAGTTAGGATGTTACTGTTTTTGTTGCATGTGGAAAAACATGCTAAATGAACTTTTGGTTGTATGTTTGTTAAGCATCTATAATTCTAATGTTCTGCCTTTGTGACACCTCATGGTAGTTGCTTTATTTCTATCATTTATGGACTCAGCATTTATACTCTTTTAAGACTTAGATTCTAGCTGCTTTAAAAAACTTGTTTCAAAATTATTTTTGCAATCAATTATCATTTGAGCATTAGTCTGATTTATATTGTTGCTAAATATTTACTAATAATGGCCTACAAAGCATTTCTGAAAAACAAATCTGGTAGATTTTCTTCTCATCTTTACCTGAAATAAGGTGGTGTACTGCATACTTCTGCATATCTTGGTAGCTGTGTATGCATGTGTGTATATATATATATATATATATAAAAACCCATATTCTTCTTGTTTAACATACTGTATTTTAGCATACCTGTGAGTATAGGCTGGCAAGAGATTAGCTTACATTTCCACAAAAATTAGATTGCTTGGTCCAGTTCCTGCTGGGACAGAGAGGTGTCATTAGTTGCTGAATCTCCACATTATAATTTGAATTGCTAAAATGAGCATTAGACTACTGATTCATAATACAGTGCATTTGATCTATCTCTGAAAAAATGGTACCCTCTTTGAATAAATAAGTGTAAATAATAGTGCTTCGTTGGCATTTGTTACCGTGTATCTTTTGCAAATAAAGGTCTTAATTTTGTTTTAGAAATCTTAATAACATTTTTCTTGTTTTCTAGGAGGTGCAAAATGGAAGGTTGTTTAGGCTTCTGGCAAAACTGGGAACAATCAATGAGAGGCCAGAGTAAGAAATACTTGTTTTTGTGGTTTAAAGTGTGTGAAACCCAGTTTACTATGCACTTTCTTCCTTCATAAATTTATGCTAAGTGATTTCCCCACATTGCCCTGGGAGAAATGAGAAAATTTCTTCTTGAGAAATTTTTCTCAAGAAGCCTTGAGAAAAATTGGATAAGCAACTTCGATCAAAACTTTAAGTAGACAGGAGAAAGCTACAAGTAGATATGCCAAAGTTGGCTTCATTTTATTTAGTATGGTTTCTCTTAGAACTCTCTTGTGAGTGGCTGTAGTTTTGGAGGAAATCCATAGCTTGCTTTAACTGAAGTAAAGGATGTAGATACTGGTTTTAAGCTAGCGAGTTTTCACCTTGTATTTTTTTATTGACTGACTACATCAAAATGAAGTGTTCATTCTGTTTTCTATCCTTTTGCATAAACTTAGAGTCATGTTTATGAAGCAGATTTCTGCGTGTGTTTTACAGAGTAAACTTGTTGCTGATAATTTTTGCTTTCTTGTTAATTTTTCTGTGGCTATTGAAAGGCACTGGTTTTAGGTGCTCAAGCAGCTGAGAAAGTTTTTGTGCATGCTATTTTCTGTTTGTGGCAGGGGGACTGATTTAATTGCAATTACATTGCAGGTAGATTAGCTGTGCAATAAGACTGCTCAGCTGAGATTTATATCTGTGGTGTTTGATTTTTCTAAACTTACTGAGCTTTAATATGAACCTTTGTTTTACACTAACAGGTTTCAGAAGGACCCAACGTGGTCAGAAACTGGAGACAGGTATTTACTAAAGCTCTTTCGAGATCACCTTTTCCATCAGGTGACAGAAGCGGGTACTCCTTGGATTGACCTCAGTCACATTATCTCATGTCTTAACAAGGTACACTGTACTTTGGTTAGCTTTTAAACATTTGTTTGGGTTAGCTTTCTTTAAAAGATATTCCACTGCAAAGCAAGTTGGCATTGGAAGGTTAATGCTGCTGGTTTAGCTGGCGGTTATTTTCCCCATTTTTGGGTTAAAACCATGTATTCACTAAACTAATATTCCAACATCTATGGATATTTTGAATAAAATTAGTACATGAATATTTAAAAAAATGTTAATATAGCATGAGATACAGTATTAAGTTTTCATCTTAGAATGCATTGATTATTGTGGATAAGCAATGCTGGTCCCTTTATGCTACTCTGGTCTTTCAACACAGCATAAAGGATCCATAATACTCCTTTAACTGGGGGAGGTTTCTGCTGATAGCTACTACAAAGGATGGTCATAAGGCAAGATCCATTCCTAAACTGTGCTGACCTGAGTAGGAGACAGGAGGGAAACTGCATCAGAAATTTGTGCAAAATCCTTGCCATCTAGGACAGTGCTGGAAAATTTCTGTGACTTAAAATGTTAAGTCCACTTCTGTAATAATTTCCCTAGCCTCTCCAGCCCTTTGTTTTCCAAGGTTGACTTAACAAAGCTATTTGCAGTTTTCAAAGAGCTGCACCACTAGCAGAATTTTATCTGAGCACTTTCATGATTAATATAGCAGGAGATGTGTGAGAGACTGCAAGATCTTCAGTAGATGAAGAACTTGTCCTGCTCCATAAATTAAAAAGTATGTGAGCTGATTATTTTTTTTATTGGTAGATCAGCTTTCAACTTATTTTACGTTGTTTTGCCAAACTTCAATAATTCATGGGAGATTAAGATCCTGCATTTATTTTTGTTGTTGATTTTGTAGCTGCTTGGTAATTTCACTTGCTCTGTAGAGACTGGTGATGCAGACACTGACAATACACAGTTTTAGTGCCCAATATTTTCTTTTCTAGGGCTAGGGTAGCCAACTTTTCCTCCAAAAAAAGTAGAATATGTTCAGATCCTTTGACGTGTAATAACTGTGCAGTTAAATATTTTTCTAAAATTGTCAGGGTTTCTAACCACCTATTAGACCACTGCTGTTCATTTTTTAACTTCCTTTTTATCTTTCTGGTTGGTGTCTGTAATCACTTTAAAAAGGACATTAAAGGGATTGAGGCTAAATCAAAAAGAAAGCATGTTGACATTCAAGTAGGCATTGAAATGCCATCATGATTTGAAAGCAGTGACTCATACAGTACTGTAGCAAGAGGGGACAGTCCAGAATTCATAGGTCAGGTAAGAGACAATGTCAAAGAATGCCTTGTTCTATAAATGTTCATGGCTTACCTTTTTAAACAGAGGCTCTTCTCTTCTGTGGTTGTGGGCTCAGCACACAAAGAAGTGTAAGGCTTACAGAACTCTGCTTTGGAAATACACTCTAAAAAGCACTTCAGAAACTATAGAAGTACTAGTAGAGGTTATATAGACTTTACTGGTACTTACCAAACGCATTCCTTTTGAATGAAAGCTATTCTGTTTTTAAAAAAAAACAAACCCCAACAAACCTTCCTTTTCAATGTGGTGTTTTGAGCATCTTTTTAGCTGACAATACTGATTTATGCCTCCACAGGGGGAGGAGAGAAAGAAAGCCATAAATACTGATGTTTGTAGTTAGCAGTGTGGCTTTCTCAATACAGATCCTTATGTCCAACATTAAGGTAATTCACTGATTTGTTGTATGATGCTAATGGGAATGAATAGTGAACAATATTTGACAAACACCTTGATAGTGTTAATATTTTGTAATGGATGTTGGAAGACATTGGTGGTTTTATCTTACTCTACAGAAATTAGAAGCTAATTTGCTTGCTTTTGTCCTTCTGAAACCATTCACAAAGCAGCAGCTTTAAAATGTGGAGGTTCCAGCTTTTTAAGGATACGCTCAAAACATTACTTTAGAAGAGAAATGCAAGAAATTTCTAACTTGCTCTGTTTCTCCAGACAGCAGCTATTGAAACATCTCAGTGACAAATTTAATTCTTTTTCTATTCAATACAACAATTTAATACATATATTTCAACCTGCTGGGGTTGTGTTTCCAAAGAAAGGATGGGTACTGTCATATCTCACTTGTCTCTGTTCCACCTTTTGTATTGGAATAAGAAAGGCTGTGGTGGAACTATCGAAGTATTAACTAGAACAAAACTATAGAAGTTCTGCATTATAAGAGAGTCTGATAGTTCTCTATTGGTGAACGTTTCTTGCAAAGTGAGAATAACATAAGAAACAGTGATGTGTAATGGGCTCTGGCATGTAAAAGCAGGATGTTCCTCTGTTAGAAGTTAGGATCTAATGGTATATAAAAATAAAGTACATATTGAATTTGAGAAGTGAGAACAAACCATGAAAAGAAATGTGGAACAAATGTTGATCTTCAACCCCGAATTATCCATTTGGTTATGGATTATACCAAAGTAGTTTTTTCTTTCTAAGGGATGAAATGTATCAGACAGCCTTGAAACTATAGAAGTTAGTTTGTTTCCAGTACTGTCAAAAATGTGAGGTTTGGGTTTCTACCAGTTTTCAGGCTACCTGGGGCTTCTCCATCCATTATCACATTTGAGAGTGGACAAGAAGTAAATTGCCTACCCTGTGTTTAGGTTTGTGGATCATATGTGCAAATGTAATATCAAATTTAGTTTTGTTCTTCAGGAAGTACATGAAAATTTTGCCAGGCTTTCTACACAGAGAAGTATAGTATTGCAGTATTATTAGCTTTGTGGAAAGGGAAGGAAACAATGGTAATCTAGTGCTAAGGTGTGGAATGTCCATCAGGTTAAGACCAAAATGTCTTGATTTTTTGGCAAGGACATTGTTGTGGTGCGATTCAGATCCTTCCTTTGTGTCCTGTTAGCAGATCTGAACAGCACCATAACAATGTACTTGCCAAGAAATTGATTGCTTTTATTGTTGGGGAAATGTTTTGCCATTTCTTTCACACTTCTTTTATTTTATCTTTTGCATTCTTGTTACAGTTAGATGCTGGTGTGCCAGAAAAAATAAGCCTCATTTCCAGAGATGAGAAGAGTGTACTTGTGGTAACTTACAGCGATTTAAAACGCTGCTTTGAAAATACTTTTCAAGAACTGATTGCAGCCGCAAATGGTCAGTTGTAGTATTTGCTGAAAGCATGCAGGACATTGCTGAGGAACTTAACCTATAGCAAATTGCACTACAGCTGAATTGTTGTTGTCATCTCATTTCACATTTGGGAAACAAACAGGAGATGAGCAAAGCTGCTTGCACTTCAGTCAGGTACACTGTTACTTGAAGGGAAGAATGTTTCACTTATCCTAGAGCTAAGGCTGCCATTGGAGGCTTTATCTGTGAAGAATTTATTTTAGATTAAGGAACACATCAGGTGCATGATGTTCCTACTTTTATTTTTTCCACTTGTATATGCACTAATTTTAATTTTTTTAAGACTTTTCTGATCTCTGAAGTTTTGCCACATTGTATACTTAAGGGAAACTCTTTGCAAGGACATTTCTGGGATACATTTTTGTCACTGAGGATATAGCAAAATTATTCATTTTTGATATTATTTGCACCCAGAATAGCATAAAGGACCAGGTAAATAATTTAATAGAAATTGTGTTCTATTAATGACCGTTTAGTTCGTAACCTCTGTGAAAGTGTGTTGTATGCAAGCTCTGTATGCCACCCACTGTTAGCTCAAAGAAATGTGAGAAGAAACAGCTTTTTAAAACCAGTCAAATGAAGTATTGATGAATTGACCAAAAAGGAAAGAAAGTCCCCTGTCATTTGATTTAAAGTTTGTCTAAGCGAAGTGACGAAAACAACATAACAGGAAACATCTTTAATTTAAGGAGCATATCAAACGTGCTCTGTACACAACCAGCGCCTTTTAAAAACTGTTTGTACATTTTCCTGGTAGTCAGAAGCATTTACATTTATGCAATTTTTTTAATAGATTTTTTTTTAAAGAAATTGTTTAAATGCCTGAAGTTTCAGGAGTGTATTGCTTTAGGTTATTTACAGTATAATTTTTGTATAAAGTTCTGTTCTTTGAACCACAGCTTTATTATGGTACGCTACACTGGATACAGATACAAAGACACTGTTAAAAGAAGATTAACTAAACACAGCAGTTGTCTGGCATCAAGAGCTTTTCAAGTTTTACAGCCTGAATCTGGAGGGATAATGATCTGCTGTGCCTTTGCAGTCACTGCTTAGCCCAAAGTAATATTACTTTTGCTAATACTCAACACATGAATATTCCTGAAGTAATTCAGTCTCAAAAGTCTGGAATTTTGCTCCTCAATTACCTTTCTAATTTTTTGGACATGCAGTTGTCTCCAAACTTGGGTATTCATGGGATTTCTAGTTAAACACCTACACTTTGATACTGAAGACTGCCAAATACGTAGGAATTTCCTTTCTTAAAGCAGTAGTGAAGACTGTATCTATCCTTTCCCAGCACTGAATGTTTTAATAGCACTGGGTGCTCACCATGAAGAAAATGTGGAAACTCAAAAGGTCAGGACAGACTCTAAGCACTTGCAACTGATGTTACTGACATCAATTTTAATAATTCTCAATATTTGTAGTTTTCAGAGAAGTTTTTAATATTTCTCTGTCCACTTTTATAAGCTTTAAAATGATTCTCCGCCGTGAGACTTGCATCAAGAAAAAAGCAACTCTCTTCACATCGAAAGCTTTGAAGACTAGGGACATGCTTTACACATTTTAGAAAATGTGGTTGAATCCACATTAAGTAGCATCAGTTGTTGAGTTTAAAAATCAATTATTGTTGCAATTTTAAAAGGAACATAATGTTTAATATTCAAACGATAACAGTTGCCAGAATGTTCTTTTTAATATAAAAGGAACAGGAACTTTGAAAAGTGAACATGCAGAACAGTCTTTTATCATTAGCTCATGTATTTGAGGAAGAGCAGCTGTCTTTTCTATGTTTTTTGACAAATCATATTGTAATTCTTTTGTACAAAAAAAGAAGTACTTGTATTCTAGAAGAAATATGGAATGCTTAATATATAAGCGGGCTGAGGTTTTTTCCAGTATTGTTTTCTTTGAAAATGAAAGGGGATCATCTGTTCAGTTGTGGGGTTTGGGAACCTTTGAAAATTTAATTTGTGGACCAATATTTTGTGGAAGTGTAAGGCAGGGGTAAAATAGGGCTTGAATTCTCATCCTTTTTAGACCAGCACACCCTCTGCAAGACATGTCTAAATTGCAAACCTGTGTGTATGTGCATAATGTCAGTTTGCTTCAGCCCCTAGTAACCTCAGGACTTGGTTTAAAAATAAAAAGGTAGACAGCTAATAAGTTTTCATACATAATGTCAGCCAGAAAATATTTGGTGTCAGGTAACACATAAAATTTTTTAAAAGTTGAGCTTTGTTTTCTATTTATTTTATTTGGTCTGTATTTGGGAATGATTTGAACAGTCTGAAGTTCACCTTGGGTGTTTTTTTGGGGAGAGCCCTTCTACCCCATTTTAATTCCATTTAGAAGGTTGTCCTAAAGTTGTAGTTTGATCCATTCATAGGAAGAACTGTGTATCTGTATTTAAAAGGAGAGTCACCAGGATGTGCCCTCCCAGATGGGAAATTTATTTCTGACCTTCCTATTTTTTACAGCTAAAAGCACAGAAGGGACAACCTTTGAAATCATCTGATGTTGGTCATTTTAATTTTTGTACTTGTTTTAAATTCTGTTGCTGTATTTACTATATTGTAAATATTTTGTTGAGGGTACCTATGTATTTTTGATTTGCCCTTGTTTCGGTAATTCAGGTGTCAACTGCTTCCCCTAAAAAGCACCAGTATGTTAAGTTCTAATGTCATGATCCCAGTATGTGTTACTCATCTTTAATCCTGTTTTCATTGTTCATGTGTACAGCAGTATTTTTAATAAAGAATACCAGAAGTAATGTGGCCTTATTTTGACAATGTAAAGTTCTGAAGTTGGATCCAGGGCTTTTCAACTTTGGTGCCGGAATTTTATTTCATTCTGTCTTGTCCTTCTTTTGTATTCCTTCTGTCTGCAATGCAGAGTTGAAACAAACAGGAGTCACAAATTGTGTTTAGTGCTTGCCACTTAGAGTGTATCAGATGTCCTAAAACTGAGACATATTGTTCACTAGATTTGTATTAATGCGTATTTCCATAACTCCTAAGTCAAATTCTGCTTTACCTGATAAGCCCTACTTTTGAAAACTCTGCTCAAGTACCCTTACTTCTGTGTTTTTGAGCTTTTTTTTGCTCACTAACAAAGCGTATTAATTTCTCTGAGAATTTGCGTGTGGAGTCAAAATAACTTCATTTCAGAGTTCTTTTTCTGTATTTTTAACCAGCAAAGGTTAGATGGTTTGCTGGTGGGATAAAATCTCCTATACCCATCCAATGCTGACCATGCTTATGGAAGATGTAATTTTGTGTAATATATTGTGAATTGTCAATAGTCCCTGCACATATTTAACATGGAGTCATTTTCTCTGAAATTGCAATGTTTTAGGACTGTTATTAGATAAGCTGCAATAAGTTTGATTGATGCACATATCCAGTCTCCAGTTTCCTCCTTAGTAATGTGTAGCAACAGCTACACAACTTCTGTGGCAGTTGATGATCCCATTGTGCTCTGCTTTCCCAGAGGAAGTTTCATCTCCACTTGCTTCCAGCACTTGGAGAGTCCCTCCAAGGTGATCAAATGCTGTTTAGCGAGAGAACAGTTGACTATCTCTGTGGAGGCAGCATCCCCAGTCTTCAGATGGATGGGATGGGCATGTGGGGATTCTCTGAAGAAGAGAGTCTCTACCCCAGCCTATGGTGCTGGCTGCTGTCACAGCAGCTTCATGACAGGCTTTGTTGGGGATGCCTTAGCTCTGCTGTTCTTTTGTCTGGTGTGCATCTTATAGCTGCTGAAGGATCCAGAAATGGTGGGTGGTTGGGTGGAGGTCTGTCCATGTGCTGCTTTGTCTTCCCCCACCATGAAACCTTGCCTCTCCCAGAGGTTGAGTTGAATTTTTGTCTCTAGACAGCAGTAAGCACTTCCTAAATATGCTGAACCTACGGGATGTCACCCACACAAGGAGCAAATGGTTGGTGTCTGTCACTGTAGCATCTTTGCTGTGTGAAAAGTGTGCCTTCTGTGTGATTATTCCATGTTCTCCTTTGCTCACAAAATCAGCCCATGGGATGGATGTTTGTTCTGCCCAGTGCTGACTTGGGTGCTGCAGCAGTCTGACCCTGGCAGAACTCTGATTTAATTTTTTTTTTTCCAAAAGCAAACTTTATTTTATGAATTTAGCAGTCAAATACATTATACAAAGAGAGAAAATGCAAGACAAAATAGGAGTTATTAACATCTAAAGACACTTTGGGGTTCATATAAAAGTAGTCTTTGTAGTCCAGTTTTCTTAAATATTTATGCACAAAAGCATATTTATATATTTACACTGTGCAAACACGTCTTTTGACATGCATCATCCTGTAGTGATTCTTGCTCAGTTCTAATAGCAAAACAGTTCTGAAACTTTTGTTCTGATCAAAGTCAAATATATTTTACCAACAAGGGACAGTGCAATAGATACTTAAAACTGATGATCTCTTGTGCAGAGATACTTAGCTTAGAAGTAGTGGTACATATTTATTTTGCTTGAGTATCAAAGATAGCTTTTATTTGTAAATATGCAAAAGGTCACTTGCCGTGAAGTCTGTTAGTGGGTTACATTCACAGCTCTTTAGCTGATTTCTGAGAGATCATGTAACATGTAGCATTTGAGTTAATACACATTTTAGTGGACCACGAGAAGCTGACATTGAGCTGTAATTGATTTGGCACTGTGTTAAATGTCCAACTCTCATTTTAATACTGCCTTCAAAAGTGAAAAGGAATGGGAATGCATCCTAATGCTTCTTGAGCAAAGAACACTCACAGCCTTTCTGAGGTGCTGTTGCAAATGAATGATACATTTTTATTCCTGTATACATACTGGTAACTTAAAGTAAAAATTTAGGTGTCTTCATAGAAAAGCTGCCTTAACTTTACAGATTTTCTTGTAATTTCTAACTAAATCTCTTCAAACTCTCTAGTGATCAATTAAAGTATACACAGTCTAGTAGCCATCCTGTCTTTTCAGACAGATTCCCATAAATAAAATATAATCAGTGCAGTTTTAGAAGGTCCATGAGGTTTTGTGGGCAGAGCTTGGCTTTAACCTGTCTACCTTGTGGTTTGGTTCCAGTGTGTGCATGTTGGCCTACTGACCAAGTGCAAAACTTCAATATTTACTTGATGTCAGCAGGATTGTCCAAACTGAATTGATACGTATTCCCTGCTGTTACAGCCCTGGTCTTATTTCTCTTCTATTCTTGCCAATTGTGTTTAGCAACACATTTTAAATTCTTGCCTTGCAAGGCTCCCTGCTGTGTCTGCCAGCTGGAGCAGTAAGATCCATATAATGCCCCATCCCCAATTAGCTTATTCAGCTTCCCCAGAGCATCAGCCTTTGCACAAGTTTCTCAAAATAGTCTTCATTAAAAATACAATTTATGGTCTGTTTCTAGTTTCTGTCTTCTTGAAGGCTCAAGACAACACATACACCAGCAATTGGATGTGAATATCTGGGTGCCTGGTGCAGATTCCCAGCTCTCTAGGGCTCCCAGCTGCCTCTCCCAGTTAGGCAGAAGTGACCCAAGTCTGAGCAGAGGCTGTAATAAGGGCCTTCCAGATTTTCCTGGATGCTGAAGCACTCGGTGTTTTTAGCAAAAGCTATTGATGTGGAGCATTTGGGAAAGTCAAGGTTTAAGCAATAATATTTTGCTCTATTTTGAATATGTGTGCTGCAGTCCCTAGAAAAGCAGATGACTGGGATTAAGCCAATGATAACATTTTAAGTTTTATGATAATAAAAATAATTGGGGTCAGAGCTTTTTAAACTGAGAATATTTCTTAAGAACCTGCATGTTTAGATCTCGGCTTAGAAGTAATTAAACTGGTGGCTGAGAATAATGTCCAACAGAATTGTAGTTGGGAGGAGGAGAATGGCTGGCATTCATTTTCTCCAGCATTGCATACCCACAGGTGTATCTTCGCTTGGAGTCACTGAGCTGGTCACAGCTGAAACTGCAGAAGCTTCTTGGCTTGGTTATTCCAGAAAGCACTGATTCCTTGCTCCTGCTTGTGCCTTTAACCCTGTAATAGAGCAGTGTCATTGTGAGCTTTCTTAACATGTGATGGTTTTTGTTTTAGCGACTTGACCAAAGCCAGGTCACAAGCTTATTCTCACATGGTGGGAATGGCATTGATGCAGATGGGAGCGCAGAACAGAGGAAGGAAGGAGCCCTCCTGTTTTCTCTGTGATGAATTCGCTTCAGAACAGAGGTGCTGTGAGTGAACATTATTGTTAAAGGTGTTTGTGCATTTTATCAGTCTTGCTGCTTGGGGGAAGTACTTGACTGCTTAGCCTAAGCTCCAATTGCTCATTTGTGGTGGGTGCTGGGGAGTGCAACTTCATTACAGAGTGGGGTAGTGGGGAGTGTCTGGCAGGTCTGCTGATGCTGAGGCAGTGTATTCCCACATCTAAGTTCTTCTTCCTAAGGGAACAGGGGTTTTTGAGCAGGAGTGAAGTGATGAAATGTCTCAAGCCTTGATGCAGAAGTAGAAAACTACTAGTGTACGTGTTCCCAAAGCCTAATGCTGGGATGAATTTCTAATAAAAATGGTTGACATTTGTGAGGAAGAGCATGAGGTCTGGCTATCTTCTCTTTTTTGCCTTCTTTTGGCAGTTGCTCTGAGCTGCTGGTTTGAATTAGAATTTTCCCGTCCCATAAAAGGACCAGTTATCCTGTAGGCTGCCTTTTATAAGATAGCCTTTACAAAGAGAGGTTTAATGTCTTCTCAGCAAAGCCACTTTTAAAGGCACTGTTTCCCTTCTGGCGCTTTCTCACCCATATTCAGAGATCACAGGGCTTAAAAGGGCTCTTTCAGTAATGAAGAAAATTGGGGCAAAGAGAATTTTCACACCACTGAACCTGCATACCAAATATTTATCTGTAGACAAAGGACAAGCCAGAGCATTTTTCCATCATTGTTTACATGTGAAATCCTAAAATAAACATGTTGGACCACAGTGTCTAAAATTAGATTTCCTCCCTTGTATTTTTGTAAGTTCATGGACAATCCACTCCTCTCCATTTATAAGATCAGAAACGTTGGCAGCCCTAGTCTTGAATTCCAGAGAAGACAGTCAGAGCATCTGTTGAGAGACTTGCAGAGCCCAGGGTTTTGCTTTTCGTTTTATTTTGCACTGTGAGGTCTTTAAGTCAAACTACAGAAATAGTAGCACAGGACCATTAGTGATTACAAGTTCCTCTTAGATGCCAACATTTCTCAAATTCTTAACTCACAAGCCTGTGTGGGTTTTTTTAGGAGTGTGGTCTCTGTCTCCTGTCCTACTGTGGGAAATTGGAAGGTCTCCCTGAGAAGACCACCACATTACATTTATTAGTAGATGAATGGAGTTAATGAGGAGGAGCCCTTGTAATGAGGTTTGCAGATGCATCCCATATTTTTTAATATTGCATCTGTTGGCAAATGCAGAAGTAATTGCCTTGGGATAAATTCCATAACTGTGATAAAGTTAGTCACAGATGCAGTGGGCTTTTTGTGGTGGGTTTAGAGAGAAATGCCTCTGTGACTTACATTGTAATTGTGGGTCTTCAGGAGCTGGCTGAAGTGGAGTCTGCGTTACAAGTTATGAGCCTAAAAACTGTCATGCTTTGATCCTTTCATCATCATCATTATCAGGCTTTTGTGTCCTGGGATTTCTCTTGTGAGCTAGACTTGGCTTCTGCTTTAATAAACTTTTATACTGCTAGAGCTGCATCTCTCAGTTTTATCTGGAGTGCACTGCTGTACCTGGGGATGCATTCCCACAAAAAAACTTTGAGGGAGCTCAAGGGGTTTTGACACATGTAGTCAGGCTTCATTTTGAGTCTTGAGTTTGCATTCAGTAAAGGCTTTTCTAGCTGTGGACTGTCTTCTCGCCAGTCTAGGAATGTAAATTGGAAACTGTGTTAAGTTGGTCTTTAATTGGGATTGTTTGTTGGAGGAAATAGCTGCTGGTGTCTTGCCTTGTTCAGGACCAAAGTGAGGTTAGAAGCTGGCTGCAGTTTGTGAGATACTTGTTCCAGCTCACAGGAGGTAGAATTCTTGCTGTTTTTCTGGCTTTGCAATTTACTCAAGGGTTTGCCTCAGCCCAAGGATTTTGGCTTACTGGGGTTGGGCTTTTTCACCAATACTGAAAAGCTAGAAAAGGGTTGCAGTTGGGATCCTTTCTACCTGCAGAGGAGCACAGCTCAGGAAATTAGTCCCAAACCTTTCTAATGGTGTCTTTTGACCTGAGGCCTTATATTAGGAAAAGCTTACATCTCTTTACTTCCAGAATATCATTTTTCATCTCAGTGGCATTAGCAAGCCCAAGACACATTGCAACCATTTGTTTCATGCTCCTGGCCACCTCCTGGGCCTAAGAAGCTCACCAGACTTTGAGCTGATGCTCTTTCCTATAGTGAAATCACGGGTGAGTGTTGGCATTAGGTGCCTTTCCCTAGGCAGGAGAAGTGGAATCCCAAGAGGAGGTGCCTTGCCAGGGTCAGTGGGATACCCCTGCACTGTCAGATTGGCTCCCTGCTCTGCTCTGCCTTGCCCTGGACCTGGCTCTGGGCTTGCTCATGCTGGGCAAGCACTACTGCACATGCTGGCTCTCTTCTGCAGTCAACTGATCAATTTCCTCTCAAACAAACCCTGTGTGTGCTTCTGGAGACAGGTACGATGCTCTGGGTTTGGCTCCTTCCACAGTTCTTCAGCTCTGCCCTGTCTGAATCTTCAAATGCTTTGTTACAGCAAAGGGATCTAACATCAGGTAAGCTGCTGCCAAAGGGAAGTGAAACTCTTCTCAGCCTGGTGCTGGCAGCAACTGCCCTGTCAGTGAGCTGCTACTGCTCACTCAGAAACCATTCTGACAATCTGGCAGCCTGAATCAGCTCCCTGCAAGAAAAGCCAAGCTGAAATGTCAGCACAAGGTTGAGCACAGAACACAGAGCAGGATACCTGCAATGCAACTGAAGATGCAGGTGCTTAGATAATTTTCCATGTGTCAAATCCCTCCAGGTTCCACCTTGCTCACTACAAATTTTAGGGGTATTTATTTACTGCTCCAATTAATTTTAAGTAAAGGATGGTTAGCTAAGATGTTATGACTTAGGAATGTGTGCAGACTGAAGAGTCACTGCCTGTGTTCATGTCCGTGAGTGCTTTTGGCACAGCACTACAGTACCACTTGTTTAGCTTGCAGGCCAGATGACCTTGTATGATCTCAGTCAACTGCTTTGTTTTCCCAAGGATTTGTGTTCTAGCAGCCACTGTTCAGTTAATTTTTTTATTTTTATTCCAAGCATTCCTTTTCCTTCTCCATTTGAAAATGCCCCTTAAAGCACTTGTGAAGGGATGCCCAGGACACACTCCATGCATTCTGTGCCCTGCAAAGTAAAAGGCATTACATAAATTTCATTTGGGGAGGTTGCTATGTTGTCTGTGTGGCTGACAGCATTCTTCAGAAATACACAGGAAAAAAAAAAAAACTAGGTACAGCACTTCTAGGGAACATTTCATCCTTTGGAACCCAATAATATCAACATACACTCCAAGCTCTGTAGTCCCTGGCTCCTGCAAAGACAGCATGCCGTGGCAGAGCTGAAGTACCATAAAACTGCTCAGGAGCCTATTTTCTGAAAGGTCAAGGCAGGAGACAGGGTTTCCCAGCATTTGTTCAGAGTGGCTTGTGTTGCCCTGGCTTTGCCACGCATGAGCAGTGCTGCACCAGGGGCTGCTGCCAGCAGCACGTTTACCCGGGCTGTGCTTTGCAGCCCTGTGAGCTGTGTGCTCTCCCACACGTATTTCAGTGTGTTCAACCAACGCCCTCCAAGTCACTGGAATTTTTCATGAAGCGAGTCCTCTCTGCCTTGACCACACGTTTCAGCCAGCTCTGATTGTTCTTTGAGACAATGCTACACCTCCCAGCCTGCCCAACTGCAAGGCACTGACAAGTTTGGCTCTGGCAGGATGGCAGACTGGCCTTGACCTTCCGCCAGCATGAGATGAACGATGGGTTGGGTCTGGCCAGTCTCCGGGCTGGCTGAGAGCAGTGAGCTGAAACCAGGACACTGCCAGCCTTGCAGCGGCTGGGAACTGATACAGCAACGGCACTGAGAAAATAAACACTTCCCATTTACAGAGAGTTCATGTCAGTGCAACTCATTTCTTAGAGCAACCCTAGTTCCCTGCTTGGGCAGCTGTCAGGAATTAGGTGGAGGAAGATGGCCAATATATTCAAGTGCTTAAAGGCAGGAAGAGAAGTGAGGCCCTCACATCCATCTATTGTAAAGTTGCCACTTTAGCATCCTGAGCCCATGGGTGTTAAATGGGCCGTGCTTAGCTGAGTCATGGAAAAGAAGGGCAAAAACAAGCACAGGGGACCTTGTCCTAGCTGGGGTGCCCTTGGGACTTGCAGAAACAACTGCAAATCCTTCAGAGCCACACGTTCCTCCTCCTCCCCTATTATTAAGGGCTTGTTTCCTACAGTTACCTGTCTGCTACCTTAGTTCAGTGCTCTCTGACATTGGCATTAAATTGAGCACTAGGTGGATCAGTAAGCGCTAATAAATCTTATTGCCGATGTGCATCAAAGGGGTTGAGGGTTATTTGCTTCCTCAAGGACATTGGTGTGGAAGATGATTGACTGCTGATTCAACCAAGCAGAAGACACCTCAGCAAGAGTGTTTGCAGGGACTGGGGACACCTCAGCTACTTTAACGAGGCATGTTTTAGCATGAATTGCATTCTCCTTTGCCATCTGAAACCTGAGAAGAAGGAGGTGTAAAATACAGACCCAAAGAGTGTCCGTTTCTGCTTGCTGCCTGTCCATGTGAAGCGTTTCAGTTCCTCTCGAGCCAGCACCATCCCACTGTCTGCTTGATAACCCTTGAAGAAAAAAGAAAGATGCAGTCCTGTTAGGTGTTAACTGTATTTTGCAAAGGACTCAGTTCCTCTTTGGTCTGATTTCCATCATGCCTCTGGTCTTTGATGCATTGAGACAGCTCTAGGAGACAGCAGCTCTGTGCTGCAGTGCACTGTGTTTAGTGGTGCCTTTCCACACCACCTGTGCCTTGGGGTGCAGCAGACAGGTAATGTTAATGCAGATCCAAGGTGCTCGAAGAAAAGTGTCTACATGAAGTCTGAAGCTCTGGCCAGCCACCAGTTCAACCCTGTGAGGACCACTGTGCCTTTCCCACCTCCTGCTGCTTAATGCATTCTACAGGGTCACTAAAAGATTGCCCCAGCCTCTCGCCCATGCCCATCCCTAGCAGGATTATGTCCATCCCTACTCCAGCTTGTCCACCTGATAACAGGACTTGTTCCTACCAGGGACCTCTGATGGAAAAAGGACTCACAGTCCTCCTTTGTACACTACTACAAGGGATTTTAAGTGTCTCTCCCACACCAGTGAGATTCAGGTGGGATTCTAGTGGCTGTACCTTGCAAACCTACTGGAACTGACCACTTCTTGTCATGGAAGGAGTGTTTGCAGCCTATGACATGGCCAGCAAGGATCTCTGATCCCAGTTTGTAGGGCAGCGGGATAACCTCTTGTTGCAAGTACAGGTAATCCTGCACCTTGTATCAGTTAGAGCTGACAAAGCAGTAACCCCCCATCCTGATTATCCCGGTATAAATCTGTCACATAAATCAAAAGTAATACATGGCATATCATTTGGCACAGGAGTCACTTACATTAAATACAAGCGTTTCCTTGATGGGAAGCTCTTCAAATGTCTTTATGCGCTGAGGGGGATTTATTTTGAAAGTGTTTATGTATCTGTTCAACAAAAGAAGCAGAACAATTTCTGGTGAGAGTGTGAAGTGCACAAGCAGGAAGTATTGGGTATTTCTCTGTTTCTTTAGGCAGTTCCCAGCTATCTTTGAGGTAGATCATACAAAAGGGACTTGTTAACCAGACCCCATGCAAATCTCACTCCCCAGTCCCAGGGTACACACAGCTGTGCCTCTCACAGTACCTGAGCCCTGTGACCTGCAGGTCCCCCTGGGCCTGGGCACTCCAGAGAGCCACAGCAGTGGGTGACTTGGCAACTGATGAGACACTCAGGCCACCTGTGGGCTGTCTCTGAGTGTTTTCTGCCACCTGGGTCCAAACTGGGCTATGCAGCGAGCTACCACCCTCAACAAGCAAACAAACAAACACAGTCTTAATCTTGCTTATCTCACCTGACATTTTCAGTGCTTCCACAACTTGAGCCTGTAACAGGAAAACGTTCATTGCACAAACGGTCAGATGGAGGGGGAGACCCACTTTCTGTTGTAAATATTGTGCTGAGGGGTATGTAGTCTTTACCTTCCTAAATGCAAACAAGAAATGGAAATGTTATTCCTGGGTCCAAGTGGCCAGTTGCCTCTGCCTTAGTGACAGCATGTGGTTGTGACATTAATACCTGCTGGACATTTGCTTGCAGCAGGTCACCCAGCTTTTTCACCAGCTCAGAGAACCGTGGCCTGTCGTTGGGATTGCTCTGCCAGCAGTCCAGCATGATTTGGTAACTGTGAGGACAATAGCAAAGTGAGCACATGGTGGAGTTACAGCTCTGTTTGATCCAAGGCAGCGCAGTCATTGACAGCTTGTCATCGATAGGCAGACAAAGATAGATAACTCCTCAACCTGCTTGGTTTTACAAAGATTCTTTCTAACACCATCGAGACCTCTTCCTAAAAACAAAGCAGTGAACTTTCTACAAAAAAAGAAAACCTTCCTGCAACACCCCAGAAGACCACATCAAAAGGATAATTCAGCCAACCAGTCATACTTCCTTTTTTATTTCTAATTAAGCATTAAACCTTTGTATTAAACATCTATTAACTGGCAATGTTTAGGTTAAGGTATCCTAAAGGCATCCTAAGATGACTTATATAGATGTGTCACTTCCTTGTATTGGTTGAGCCAAGCTTTCCTTCCTGCAATAAAATATGTGGAAGAGAAAAAAAAAAAGCTCTTATCTACTGTCACTAGGATAATAAAATTAGTCAGTGGGCAGTACTCCCAGATAGGCATGGCTGGCTTGCATCCTCTTCTTCTGCTAGAACTATTTTTTGGTAAGTGTTGCTATTTAGAGTCAAGACATAGCACTCGGGAGGGCACCAAGACACCCACACATACTTGATTTTGACTCCAGAGGTAAAATACCCTGGACATGTTCATGGTCCTCAATGATTTGTGTCATTGACACATTCAGACTGAACACAGGCTGAATGTTCAGTGTGCTGCATGTGCCTCCCCAGGCAAGGTGCTCTGTCCTGACCCACCTTGGTCTCCAAAAAGTGTTTGCCATGCAGTAGCAGCTTGAGAGTGCTCCTGAGGGCAGGAAAGCAGGGAGTGATGGCTGGCATGGTGGTGGAAGGACTCAGACAACCCGGGCAGGGAGGCTGCGGGTCCCCGTCACCTTCGTCTGCCACAGGAAAGGGTGGACCCTCATTGCCCGAGTGATTGTGAGGAAGCCTCAGCTGTCACTTCCTAAGTCAAGATGATGTTAATAATGTCACATTCCTCCAGCACTTATCTGTGTGCATGTCAGTAAATATTAAACCTGGCAAGTAATGAACAACCTTCCTCCTCCTCCTCCTCTTCCTCCTCCTTGCTCAGCTCCCCTCAGAGCGCAGCCCTGGTGGTGCACTGGGCTCAGGTCCTTGTTGCCCCCTACCATCTCCTACCCTATGGGAGAGCCAGGGGCCAGGGTGAGGGGAGCACAGTAAGATACCCATGCAGGATTGGGTTGGTTTTCCTTAGGCTGGCACAAGGTACTTTCAGAAGTGCCCTGGAACATCACCTGCAGGCCAGCCCAGGAGGGCAGTGGTACACAAGGCAAGCAAAGGCATCTTACATCTCCTCGGTCGCTTGCTCTGGGGCTCGCATTCTTGTGCCTTCCTTCAGCCTGCTGCAGAAATCCTCGTCTATTTGGACTCCGGGGTAAGGAGAGGCACCTGGAGGTGACATTGGGAAAATAGATACATGCCTTGAGTACCTGTGACCTTGTTGTGACCCTATGCATCTCCCGAAAACCCTTGGGGTGTGCATCATCAGGTAGCAGAGCTGGGGGTCAGGGTTGCCCCCTCTGCAGGGTCTGGCCCTGCTGGCTGCCACAGCCAGGGAATTACTGCTGGTCATGCTCCAAGCCCCAGTCTTTGAATGGGGGGCAAGATCAAGACTACAATTATTGGTGGTGCTTTCCTGCCCTGAATAGAAAAAATGCACATGAATTTGCTTTGAACACTATCCCTTGAAAAGCCAAGTCTGATCTTTCCATTGGTTTGGACTACTCCAAATTCTAGTCAGCACAATATTAGCAAGTCCCAAATGCCTACAATGACCTTGAAAAAATGGAAATAATTGTTTTAAATCAGATCAGAGCACATTTGCACTGATTTTCTATTTTCTGTGTTTTTCAGATGCAGCTTGATTGTACTGTGGTCTTTTTTTTTTCTGTAGACAAAAAATCAGGAAAAGGGAAAACTAAAGGAAAAAAAAAAAAAGGACCTTTCATAGAGTCAGAGAGTCACCAGGTTCAAGGAGCTGGGACTTTAAGAAAAAAATAGCAGGTATTATGAGGCTGACCATAAAATCACAAGAGTTGGCAGGCTGACCAACAACACGTATTTAAACTAATAAATGATTGATTGTCCTGAGAATTGTATAGTATTGTTTCCTCTGCTGTTCGCTTCTTTTGTCAGCCTCTGCATTGAACTCAATTAAGATTCTTCTGTTCTGACAGTCATTGTTGTTGCTGCTCAGTGTACATCTTGTATCCTGCCTTTTCTGCATGAAAGAAAGGATGGGGGGGCGGGGGGGAGAAAGGGCTTTTCTGGGTTTTAATTTCAGCTTGCATGCTCTCAATCAACCTGCAGCATCAGTGCAGATGCTTCTCGCCTGCTGTATCCAGTAGCCTGGGTGAGGAGGGTGCTGGAGCCCTCCTGGCCTGGGGGGGCCTCCTGGACTCGGGCTGGAAATGGAGGTGGCAGAATCTGAGACATGCAAAAAGTGGGTTTGGCTCCCTTGCTCCCACAGGAGGAATAAGAAGCTTTTGAGAGGGCTCTTAGCTCATGGCACTCGGTGTCTTGAGTGCTGTCTGTGGCACAGGAGGTGATGCCTCGGTCATGAGCAGCAGATCACCCAGAATCACAGTTCTGTGTTATCCCACAGGGTTCCACATTCAATTAAAATGCTTAAAAATTGCCTGATTTTCCTGGCAAATGGGAAAATCAGTCAGACTGATGACTGTCAGCAAAAAATCAGTCAGCACTGTGACTGGTCTGGCTGTGCTGCACTGCATCCTCTGCCAAGGCTTTCTACAGGGAAAGGTGGGAAGCTCAGGTTTTGCCCATGGCAGAAGTAGGTGGTAAAGTTCTTAAGACAGCTGTGCTATCCTTTAAGGCTTTCAGCTTGGCCAGTGAGCTTTCAGTGTTCTTAAAAGCACCAGAATTTCTAGTTCACAGGGGCACGATAATCCCTCTGCCTCTGATTTAGGTCTTTCTGGAACACCTGCCAAAAGATCATTGAAGGTGATGGATGTTTTCCCCAGGCTGCTGTCCCCTGTCAAGCTCCTGGGATGCAGAGTTAACATACCCAAGGAAAATATCTCCCACAGCAAGACCCCGTAGGACCACACGTCACTTTTTGTATTGTAGATTTTATCAAATATGGATTCAGGAGCCATCCACTTGAGAGGAAGTCGAGCCTGGAGTAAAAGGGACAAATCTGACTATTATTTTCAAAGACTGAAAGATTTTAATCATAGATGAATCAACTATATATTGTTATGTAAATAATTACCATTCAAGCAGGAACCTGTGGGATTTCCTTACAGGCAGTCAAGATAAACCCACACTCATTCATACACTTAACAAATTGTTGGAGTAAAAGGCTGTTTTTTAAAAACATGTGGCACAAAACACCAGACATTGGAAACCTGTGACTAGGTTTTTTTCTTTCCAGGGATGTGGGAATGTGTAGCAGCAGAGGTATCTTGCCAGCATCATAGAGGCAGGGCAGAAAGCCCAGCATCCAAGCACCAACCATTCTGTAATGATGTTGGAGATATTCTCAGGGAAATTTTCAGAGCTGGAATTGCAGGAGCACATCAGCAACCCTTGAAGCCCCCTCAGCACAGCTTGTTAGCATCTCCTGAGTGGTACCAAAGCTATGTGAACATTTCCCAGCTAATTTGCAATGCTGTAAACTCTGGAAGCTATTTACAGATGTGAGAATAGCTGGCAGGTGGATGAGACATCTAGAGACATCACATAAAAACCATGACAGCTTTTGAGCTCTTAAATTCGGGAAATGTGGACATCTACAGAACGTTTTGGTGTACAGTTTGAAGTGACATGTTATAAACATTTGGGTGAATAAACAGCATCTTGACTTACATCTCCTTTTCTCACATAATCAGGATTCTTATAAATATCTCTTGCGAGGCCAAAATCACAGATCTTCACAACATTGTTCTCAGATAAAAGGATGTTTCTGGCTGCCAGGTCACGATGAATGCACTATAATAAAACAGTTTCAAATCAAACTGCATTTCCTGATTCCCACCCACAAATTTCCTGTCTCCCATATCCTTTACAATTATTATTATTATTATTATTATTATTATTATTATTATTGATAAATTTAATTTTTTAGGGAAGTTACCTGTAGTTTACATGAAATTGCTGTAAACAGCAGTAATTATTTTTAAAACAATTACTAAGTCCAGAAAGTGACAAATTTGTAAGCCCTTTGACATTTGCAGGGAAAGAGCTGAATCATTTGGAGCTCCCTAATATATGTTGAAATTAAGGAAAATCCTACCACACCCAAAAAGATCTTCCCCAAATGAATGAGCTTGACCCACTGCCTTCAGTCATGATCCTGTGTTTCTGGACTATGGATACTTGGATAAACAAAGTTATATTTATAATGTCAAGAGGAAAACAGCTCTTCCTTTGGGAGGTCTCCCAAGGAAGATGTCACTACAATGTAGACGTGATTTCACCTCTGAATCCTGTCCTTCTACAGTGAAAAACCCTCAGTGCAAAACTCACCTTTCTGGAAGAGAGGAATTCCATGCCTCTGGCCACCTGAAAGCTGTAAGAGATCAGGTCCTCCATTGTGAGGGGCAACTTGTAGAGGTCATCAGCATCTGCAGAGGTGGGAAGCAGGGTTTGTTACAAAGATAGCTCACAGGCAGTTGTTTCCCCCCTTTCTTACAGACCCCATTATTCCCATAAATTCAGTCTTCATGGAGGGGTATTTGAAGGTCAACCCACTGTCACTGGAAACAAAAATAGTGATTGCTTTACACCCCGTGCTTTGGATGCTGCTGTGTTTTCCCCAAAGATAAGGAGCAGTCAGAAGAAACAATCACACATTTTCCTGTCAGATTTAGTAACCCTGGAAATAATCTTTTTTTAAATCTTCTACCCTCTGGACATGACCCTCTGAGCATCTCCCACGGATGTTTATTAGGGTGATAAATGAGGAAAAAAATTTCAGGGATTCACAGTATGTTGCAAAAATATCACAGTCTGTGCAGGGACAGGAAGGAATTAATACCTACCCTCCTCGTCCTCCTCCACATCACTCAGACTTTTATCTTCCTGGAACCCAGAGCTTGCAAAGCTCTCACTGCTGGTGACACTGGCCAGCCTTTGTTTTTGGCTTTCCACTGGCTCAATATCCTTTTTCTCTTTCATTGGCTCTCCCTGCAGAGAGGAGTCCTTCAAAGAAAAAGAGGAGAAGAGGTGCTACATCAGAGCAGTGGAGGAACCAAGTCAGACTGCTGTTGCCTTTCTTCTGGGCTGGTGGTCTGGCTGGTCACATCTCTCACGGGAGGAGTGTCCAGTGCCACTGTGGTGGTCAGGGGCTGGTGGCAGAACTGTGCTCCACCGAGGTCGTCATCCCCAAAGAGCAGCAACTTGGTGCCTTGGGAGAGCCAGCACATGATTTTGGGGTAACCAGGGCACTGGGCTACCTCTGCCACAGTGAGGATTTGCAGGGTGTATGGGTGGAGCTGCCTGCTGGGCTGTGCCTCATCTCAGCCTGAAATGAGACACCTGAAAGGGCCCATTTCTCTCCAGCACAAAGAAGTGGGTTAGGAAGGTTGTGCCCACAATGCAGGTATCCCAGACCTCTGAAACATCAGCTTTTGGTCCTGCTTAAGACATCTGTCTCTATGTCCCTGCACAGGTTTTGGTGTGGCTTGTAAGTTCTTTCCATGAGGAACAAGGGCACGTGGTATTTGAAACAGAGCTGCTGTTCAATGTCTTTATCCAGTGCTTTCTTACGGCAAATCGTGTGATGGTTTAACGGGACACACTGTTTGGAAAAAGCTCTCTCACTGCTACCTGTAGAGCAGCCTGGCTGCCTGGCTGTACTCTTGGCCCCTCTTACTTTTCCTCTTGTCCTGCAACCATCTCTATTCCCTGTGCATGCTGGTGCAGAGCCAAACTTCCACCTCCTTCCTGCCCAGGCAACCTTCCCAAGGGTGCTGGAGCACTGGGTGTGGGAAGGGAGTATGGGAATGACTCTGCTCAGCATGGACCCTTCCCAGCCATACTCCCTGCTGAGCATCCGACTCCAACAACCACATGTAGGAGGAGCAGTTGCAGTGTCTCATGTGGAGCACAACATGGACAGCCTTGGGAACAGATATTCAACAAAGGCCTTGTAGAGTGGGATGTTCTCTCGAGTGGGCTCTCCCACAGAGCTCTCCTGAAAAAAAATCCTTGAGATGCTGCCGAGCTTTTGGCACATCTGAGCAGAGGTTTTGAGACCTGCCGTTCTGTATCCAGTTTCATGGCCGAGCCCTGGATCCTTTGGAGGATTTTTTCTTTTTTTTGTAACTATTTGAATTTTCTGGGACATTTGGATTCAGGTTTGTAATAAGAAACATATAATGAATTTTATTCAGAGGGCTGTGAGGGCAAGACTTTAATCTTTTTTCCTCTTGATAGCTCTTCTCCTCACACAATAATAAGATTACTTGTAAATCTCTGAATATTAGGGTGTCTTGGGACATGAGATTTAATTGGTATTATTTTGTTTGTGCTCCCAAGAATACTGAAATAAGTGGGCAAAACCACTTCCTTTGGCTTTGCTGAACTCAAGCTCACCAGGAATGGGTTCATCAGAAGCAGGGCAAGAGCAAATGGGGACACTTTGGATAGGATTCATTTCTCCTCACTGTCGATGGCTCCAGCCAAATTAGTCACGGCAGTCTCCTTGCACAGTCAGGGAGAGAGAGGTGAATCCTTTCTTGGCACAGCACATCCCACACCGAATATTAATATAGGTCAGGCGAACTTCATGCAAAAGTAATTTCTCTCCTTTGGTAGAAGAGAGTCTGAGGAGACCAGCTCAGACCTGTCATCTACATTACCAGCACTTACGTCAGGTAAGATGAACCCTACCAGGACCACCTGCCTCCTCACCTTGTTAGGGCAGAAAAGATTCCTTTTGCTCTTCAGATAGTTTGATAAATTCCCATACTTGCAGTATTCAACAATCACCATCAGAGGCCCTGGGAAATTAAATATTAAAAAAAAAAAAGCATTTTGAAAGCAATAAAATGTGGCATCAGTTCTGAGAAAGAATCTTTCTTTGCCTGTAACTACAGCTTGAGTCCAGAATAACTGGCAATGTGTCCTAAGAGCTAAGAACTAGAAGGCTGCTTGAAGGACACTGGACATTATCAAAACAATACTGCTTCTGGAAATTAGGGCAGGGCCTAATTTTTGAAAGCTGGGTCTTGGGTCTGGGTCCTGAGGGACACTCTGTTTCCTCTTTGGGCAGTTCAGACTGGAGTCCCACAGCCCACACACACTTTGAGAACTAAAATAGGTGACATATCTAAAACAAACAATCTCCCATACTGGTCTTTTGATTTTCTCAGTGTAATATCATGAAGGATTTTGCAACAGCTGCATTGTGATTTGTAGTTCAGGGCCAGCAGCTGATATCCCTTGTTCCCAGCCCTTCCAGATCATGTTTAACTTTAGCTTGAGCAGTGGAGTGTGTGAGATAAAAGACAGCAAGTGGCATGTCCTTAAGTTCACACTTCACATATTAATACTGAAAGAAAGTTTAAAGAGAGGAACTATTTAATCGCTTCATTACGGGACTGAAAATCTCTTTTTTCTTTTTTTTTTCACCAACTACAGGCTGAGCTCGAATACAAAAGTTACTAACTTGACCTCTTGATGAAAAACAGCACGGGTCATTGGCTGTTATTGGGAGACAATCTAAACCCATTTTCAGAGCAGTGCAGATTTTTTTTTACCTCCATTTTTTGTGCAAGCTCCCAACAAATTCACAATGTTGAGATGATGACCAATGTGGATTAGGATTTTCAGCTCAGTCATCAGTGCTTTGTACTCACTTGCTGTGGCCCCTTCTGAAAATACAAAATGAAGAGTCAGTGTGAAAAGGCAAAGTACCGGTCCTGCTGAGCTTTACCACTTCTCATTACTTTCCATTGAAATAATCTCCACTACTGGATGTACTTCTTGCATTGATGTTTTCTCTCTATTCCTCCCTGCTCAGTGTCCTCTTGGTTGCAATTAAACCCGTAAAATGAGTCTGGCACTCAACTTCCTCCCAGCAGACTCTATTATATTTAGAACTGAAAGAACTTTTTTTGCATGCATAGTTCCGACGTTTCAGCCAAAAAATTGAAAGAACAAATAAAAAGGCATTTCAAGATTATATTTATCTCTATCTAGAATTGTTTTCATCTGACCTGACTTCAGCTATCTAAGGGTTATATTCTAGCCTGAATTAATCAACATCTTAAGGGGTCAGTGGCAAGAGCAAAGTGTTTCCAGAAGCTGATGCAGCCATCAAGTTTAGCCATCTGTATAAGGGAAAGATGAGCTACCCCTGGGTCATGCCTGCCTGGTTCTGTTCATTGTGTAGGAAGCCTGGAGATAGACCAGGGAAGTAAATATTAATTGCTTAAAGTGAAGTGACTGCATCTCACCCTTACCAGTCATGGTCCATAATAATAATAGGAATGACATAAGAAGTCCCTCAAATAAATCCAAAACACTCTCTTTAGTGCTGAGTGAAATTTTTCATTCCCCCTGAGCAATTTTCTTTTTCCGGCAGAATTTAGTTTTGTTTAAGAGAACAAGAAAAAAACCATATTGCTTTGTGTAAGATCAAAAGTTGTTTTTCAGAGGAAGGAGAGCAGTCCTGTGGAAAAAAAACCCTTGAGCTGGGTCTTAAAGAGTTTGGTCTCAACATCTGAATGGAAATAGTTTTTCTTGGTGTCCCAGACAAAATTTGTCTTCTACTTGGTGATCCGCTCTTTGCTTGCATAGGTGATGACACTTCCCCACCACCGCATGGGAATTCTGTGAGGATAAGGCATCATGAATGATTGCAGAGTTCCTGGATAATCTAGAGAGGAGCCAAGGAATGAGGCAGATCTCCCCATGCTTTAGATGGGATACTAAAGATACCTACAGAACATCTGGTGACCACGGGGTCTCTTCATTGCCAGCAGAGCTGAACAAGGACTCAGCTTCCCGTGTGCAGGAATCAGCCATAGGATGGGATGAACTGTTGTCTCCCACCACTGCCACTGAAGGGCATTTGAGTGACTAACTCAGATTGCAAGAATCTACTCTGCACATGCACATGTGAATCCCACCAGGAGGACTTCTTGTAGCTGCCGTCTGCTCCCATCTACTCCAGGAGCACCCACTGCTCCTTGGTGGTGCTGGTTGGCACAAAAAGCCTGCTGATGTACATAAAGAAACCATGAATTCAGCAGTCCACTCCAAGGGCTGGAATTTACATGTAGACACCTCCTGATAAATGTAGACACCTCCTGATAAATGATAAGTAAGCATATGTGAAGCTGGGAGCCACTGGCTAAGATGAATTAATTCAAACTATTCCTGAACAGAATCAACCAAGAGCATTGGGGCTCCAAGACATAGTGGCAGAATAGGGGGTGTGCCCAGGCAGAGAAACAACTCCAGAAAGGATTCAGGGATTAAGGCAGATAAGCAGTGCAGCATAAACTCCTGAGGCAATGAAAAAAAAATAAAATAGGAGGGACACCACCAGGACTCTGGGTGAGGGAATTCAATCAGAGATGTGGCAGGCTATGATTGAATATAATCCTGCTTACTACTGTCCCAAGCACTCTCTTCAAATTAACTACAGGGTTTTGTCCTTTCTGCTCCAGTGGGAAAGGTGGCAGTGAATAGCTGGGGGATGATTTTACTTCCAGATGATCACTGGTGTTTGAACAGTGCTGGTAAATCCATCACACAACCTGAGTGTCAGCATCCTAAGCACCATGTGATGAGCCTGCAGCTGGTTCACAGGGGACACACCTGCACAACACCACCAAGATTTAAACTGCTCAATGTGTTTAGCTTAATGAAAGGGCCTTCATGGAGAAAAAATCATAAAATCTAATGGAGAAAGTTAGAATGAGATGCAAAAGTCAGGTATATATGAATGAAACATAAGGTATCTAGTTTTAACAGTAAGATGATCATTCCTTGGAATGAATGACCAAAGAAAATATGAAAGCTTCTGTCCAAGTGTCTTCACCTCAAGGTGGATACCTTATACTTCAGCTAAATTTCATTTACAGCATTTAATATAGGGTCAGTCTACCGTAATGGTATGACTTTTTACTGAGAATTCAATTTTTATTTCATAGTTCTGCCATTTCACTTGTGGTGGACCTGAAACTTGATTTGTACACATTTTGGGGGCTTCAAAAAGCTATTGTGGAAAGCTTTTGCTTTTGGCAGAAATGTATGAAAAAATGCACCACTGTATAAGGCATCATTTTGTCCAATGCAGCTTGGCAGCAAGATACCTTTCAGCATTTTCACAGCAACTATTCTGCATGTTGGTGATTTCCTAATTCCAAAGGCAGATGCTTGTACCACCTTTCCGAAAGCTCCGTGTCCAAGAGACTTTCCTGTAAAGAAAATAAAGTGGAGAGACACATCTTGGTAAAATAAGGTATCCCATCAGCAAATTGCTTCATAGATCATGAACTGAAAAAATGTACTTTCCAACGAGTCCCATAGGTATATTTCCAACATATACTTGGTTTAGGTCTTTAGGTTTGTTGTTTTTTTTTTTTTTAAGTAAGCAGTCAAACTAGAAGACAGAGTCATCAGAGGGAGTAAGTGATAGGAGTGAAAATGTCACTAAATGAATGCAACCATTCAGTAGAGATACACTATCTTCAAACCTGATTTTTTCAGTCTAGCTCTGCCAGAGAAAGATTTTGCTCCTCTTTTCTCTGAGCACACTGCACCGTGCAGCAGCCTGTGCTGCTGCCAGTTATGTCCTTAATAACACAGACCCTCTGCCCCTTTGGCAATGTGTTCACATGGACAGGTCTGGCTGCCTCTGCCCTGCTAGAGACTGGCAAGGCTTGGTTAGGGTGATCTTGTCAGCATATGAATCAGCAATGAGTTTTATTTCCAAGTGACTATTTTCAGATTGCTTTTGTGCTTCATCTTCAGCAGAAACCAGGTGCCAAAGTGGCTAACATGAGTATGGCAGCAGGATCTGCGGTGTTGAGAAGAGCAAAAAATAATAGTCAGCTTTTCATATAAAAGAAAGGGATAACATGTGCCATGTATTTATTTCTCAGATATGCATATGTGACGTGACCATCTCCACAGGAAAATTTCCTGTTCCTATGACGAACACCTATGATGAGAGCTTGACTAGCTCTCATCTGGACATCTGTCTTGTTGGTATCTGAATAAGAGATGGATCCCTCTCAGATACTTGCAAGCAGAGAAAAAGAGCTGCTGTCTGTACTAATTTAAACCAATACTGCCTTTTATAAGTGTATATTGTATCTAAACTGTGGTTCTCAGCATGTCTGTCAGTAGAAGCAAATAACATATGTTATTAAAGCAAGGGAAACATGAACTGGAATATGCTAAGCCAAAAAAAACCCAGAAAATTATTTCCACCCTAGATGTGCAAAAGTGTTGTCATTTTTTTACAGCAAATAAAATCCACAAAGAACTTGATCTACGTGACTGAAAAGCATCAACAGACTGACCTTGGTTTGTGAAGGGCTTAGTGTTTGATAGAGAAATACAAATGAATCAGTGTGTGTCTAAAAACCTACTGTCACCTTTTTGAGTTACTGCATATAGATTCTTCATTCAGCAGATGTAGAAGGGAAGCATCATTAAGACTCAGGTCTCAGTTTTCTTAGTGAATTGATGTTTTTATTCCCTAATGTTTTGACTGTTCATGGTTTCTACACAAAGAACTTGCAGTTTGAGATCCTATAAAACCCATCATACCTTTGTTTAATCCATAGCTTTAATCTGTTTCCATTACTGTTAATTCACTTCCCACATTGTGATAGCCTACTTAGTCACCACTTGGAAAACACACCGGCTCATAAAGCTGCACAAAGCTGCTAACCTTTCAGAAAGGAGAATGAGCTCTGGAAACAGCACTTCCTTCTCTAAACAGCAGTGTAATTCAATGGGAAACTGTAATAACACTCCTCTTTGCTGCTCTGCTATTGTTTGTACCATGCTGAATGGTAGCACAGGACAGGGCTGCTTTAACTTTTCAGCATGTAGCCCAAAACTCCACAGTTTAGTGTGCAATTGTGGCTATGGTTGTTCTTGCAAAAGTCCCTTCTGTTGACATAAAAAGTAGCTACAAAATTATTAAAGAGAGGAATATTTAGTTGCCCAACCATCTGAGCAGTCAGTTCATCACAGCCTTTGAGCAGCTACACTGGATATGTTTGGGGTAATGCTCAGGTATGTAATGTTGCAGCATTTAGATCCAGACCAATGAAGCTAAGTGCTTTGCTTAAGTTTTCCACACTTGACTTCTTGGATTTACTGAGCAGCTCAGAACTCATTAAAGTGAACATACACCTCAGTCAAGGAGCTTCAGATCAGGAGATTTTCTTTCAGTCCAATTTTAGCAGGGTCCTTCAAGCGTGTCAGTTGCTGTACCTGGAGCATTAGCAAAAAGCACTTGGAGGTACACACCCCATGTCTGTGGGAAGGCACAGGCTCGAAGGTGTGTTCATTTCTCAGGTTCTTTGCCACTATTTGGGTCATCTGGGTTTTCCCTGCAGGTGGCTTCGCGTTTTCCATTAGGACAGCTGCTCACGGGCAGGAGAGTGGGAAGAGCTGTGCTCAGTGCCAGCACCGTGGGCTGGCCGTGTCCAGGAGGGAGCAACCTGGCTGCCAGCAGTGTGTGTGACACTGTGCTGGAGCCAGCAGCCACACTCCCCCCGGCCTGCATCCTGGCATCAGCACCGTGCCACCTCTCCAGACTGGGAAGGTCAAGCCCAAGTGTAAGGGGGGAAGCACACGACAGCTCAACCAGCACAGTGCGTTATCACCGACCACACTGACAGTGAGTTATAGCACCAGCGTTTTTCTGCCTAAGGAAAGGATGACATTTTACTCTCAGTGAGACTAATCTCTGCTGAATGTTAATTACCCTGACTTCAGTGATGCCCATATGAAATTTCCTGTAATGTCTGTACCTCTTACGGATGAAGGGAGAGTCCTGTTATATAAGCATTGCATCACAGCCGTGGGCAGTGTGTATGCATGTTGGAGGAGCACACAGCAAAAGAGATGTGGGCTTAAAGGAGAGACTTCTTTGCAAAAGTTATAATAAATATGTGTCCTGGAGGATGAGTAGGTGGAAAGAGAAACACTGTCGCATGAGATGCTGGAAGGGGTTGCATTTCTAAGTAAAAATATTTTCAAAAAAACATAGAAGCATATTCTGTGTTTGTGAGACACTAATCCTCAGAGACTGCCAAGGTTACTCAAAGACTGAGCCAACTGCCATGTAAGCAGGACTTGCACTGAGCTAATCTAGCATACTGCACATACACAACTTCTTCAAATCTGGTTCTCATTCATTGTCAGCATTCTTTATTTGTTTACACCAATTCTTCCACTTTTAACTCATTCTCTGGTCATCGTTCATCACCTCTGGACTCCAAACACTAACCCTGCAAGGCATGGGTTTTCCTTGGTGTTTACATTCCATTTCTGTTTATTTCTTTCCCAGTGGTCACATTGTCTGCACATCAGGTTCTTGGTCCATCATTGTAAGAAAATTGTCTGAAGATCGAAGTCACTCCAGCAAAAGGTTCCAGCATTCCCAGAATTATGTATGACAATTATAAATCGAGAGCAATATATTTCAGCTGTACTTACCCACATCTGGCCACCATGTGTCTCCTGGCAGGCAAATTAGGTGTGATCCTAATTTTGCACATGTTGACCAATCTCTATCCCTGATACCCAGGAGAACAGGAGGAATCTGTTACAGCTCCTAACTAAAATGCAGGGGTTTTGTAGACCTTGCTGTAGGACAAATAAAATGCATGCCTGAAAGAACAAACAGCACTATAGCAACGAGGCTGAGTTTATCACTGACATTTTAATGTTGACCTTCTAGCTAAAATCTGTGTGGTTTCTGGAGGGATTAATCAACTTCAAAATAAGGTCCCTTCGTCCCTTCCCTTCTCATCAGCCCCACACTGGGCCTAATATGGAATGGTCCCAAGCCCATGCCTTTTGCTAGGACATTTGCTGGGGAGCTGGCTGTAGGTTTAAAGTTTTCAAGGGCATTTATTTATTTTTGTGTGGGCAGTCTTGCACTTTATGCTGCAATAACAGAATATTTATAAAACTACAGCACAAAGGGAAAATGAGGAGATTGTGCTGGGAAAAGAAGGAGAGGGAGAAATGGGAAGGGGTGCAGGATGGATTATGAGGACCCATTTCTGCACAGGCTTTTTTCCAAGTTTCCAGGTTGCAGAAAGGGAAGGAAACCATACAATAATAGAATATCCTGAGTTGGAAGGGACCCACAAGGATCATCCTTGTAGATGATCCTGGCACTGGATAGCACAACTCCAAGCAGCATACCATGTGCCTGTGAGTGTTGCCTAGATGCTTCTTGAGCTCTGTCAGGCTTGGTGCTCTGACCACTTCCCTGGGGAGCCTGTTCCAGTGTCCAACCACCCTCTGGAACCTTTTTCTAATATCCAACCTAAACGTCCCCTGACACAGATTCAGGCCATTCCCTCAGGTCCTGTCACTGCTCAGCACAGAGCAGAGATCAGTGCCTGTCCCTGCTCTGCCCCTCATGAGGAAGTTGCTGACTGCAATGAGGTCTTCTCTCTACTCCTCTTCCCCAGGCTGAACAGACCAAGTGACCTCAGCTGCTCCTCACACACCTTCCCCTCCACACCCTTCATCATCATTATAGTGAATCACCAAAATTACAGTAAATGCTAAAGATCAGGCTCCTGAGTCTAGAGAGAGAAACCTTGAAGCTGGCAGCTTCAGCTGCCAACATTCAGCTGGCAGCTGAATTCTGATTTGGAATTCTTTGGTTGCTCTTTTCGCATCATGCAAAAATCAGTTTCCAAGCAAATCAGTTTCCAAAATACAGAATGCATCATTCTTGTCTATATTCTCCCTCTGTGGCCAGGTGGCCAACTTAAGAGATGAGGGAACAGCTGTGGATATTGTCTGCCTGGACCCCAGTAAAGCCTTTGTCACTGTCTCCCACAGCTTTTTCCTGGAGTGAACAGGTAGATTATTCATTGTTGGACTTCATGTTAAGGGTCTTTTCCAACCTAAATTATCTTGTAGTTTTTATTTTCATTTTCCTACATGAAGCCCAAATATACATGTGAAAAGTCAAGTAGGCATGGTCAATCAGTCCTAAAGGCTGTAATTCGTTCACAGATCAGTGCTCTCAGTGTGGAATAGATCACACCAAACCTGGCAGTACATTGTACTGAGTGCCTAGAACACATCCAGCTCCTCTTTATGCATAGTTACAGACACATGCTGTCCAAACTCTACATGAACTATTCCAGTATTACCTAGTTTTAGCCTTTCTCTTGCAATTTCCCACTTGCTGGCATCATAAGGTAGACGTTCACATTGCTCATCTAAGGGGACTTCATCTGGATCCATTATGATTGACAAGTAATGGTTGGTCTTCATTTCAGATGAACGAGGCTAGAAAACAAAGACATTGCAAAATTAAAAAGAGGATGAGGGTGTCTGTCAGCATCTTCTTGTTTGGATCAAGGGCTCCAAGTTCATTCTGTTCACAAGGCTGCATATTTCAGAGTGGATTTTTTTATATATATTGCATGAGGTTTTATATAAAAGAAACTCATTCCTCTAGCTTTCCTCCCATGTGACATACCAGTTTCTTCAATGAAATCCATGTGGGTCTCTATTAACATATGGTGTTATGACACAGGCCTTCTGCACAGTCAGGAGAAATACTTTCATCAAGTGACTAAACATTGCTGATAAAAATAACTTTCCTTCATGATTGTGCAAAGCAAGAAGTGGCTGCATGCAACAGATGGAATTCTACTGCCAGTGTTTATTTGCTCCATATATCCCACAAAGATAGGTCATATGTGGTTAGAAATTGTGCAAGACAAGTCATCAGGACACTGAACATGATGCACTTCACAAACTGCTGACAATTTTTTAGGATTTTTTATTTCTTTGGTGTAATTTCTGAAAAATTTACTCAAACCATTTTAGTCTGGAGGAATTTATAAACAGCTGGACTCAAACACATAATTTAAAACATAAAATTTTAAATTGATTTGCCAGTTTAGTTTCTCTGGAGAAAATGGACCAAATTCACTTCACTTAAGAAATATAAAGAAAGATGGATCTGATCTAAAAGTTTGTGGCAGTTCATCCATTTTGAAATATGTGTTCCTTCAAGGAGCATCAGGATTGCCAATCTAGCCCACCGGACTTTTCTTGACCCAGGAGTACTTGTCTTTCTATAGAAAACGTCTAGTGTTTGCCATAATTTCCTGGCAATTAGTTGGAGTTTATGGAAAATCTGCAGAACTGAACCTAAATGTGTTGCCTTTCCTAAACTTGTGGAAGAAGTACATGGACAAAGACATACAGATACCACAAACATACAGATACAGCCACATATTCTCTTTTCTATTATTTTCCTTAACTGTCTCCTAATACTTTCAATTTCCCTCCTCTACAGCTTGGAAATATGTCCCTAGTACCTGCATTTCCAGGCATGTTTTTTTAGAAGGATATTCCTAGCTGTGCATGCCTTGATTACAAACACAACTATACTAAAATGACAGTAATTAACAACTGCTGTTCTAGTTGCTTTTCATCCTCCCCAAACCCATAAATTTTGTCCCAAGAAGGATGCACTCATGCTTGTGAAAAACGCAGGAGGCTTAAAGCCTGGCTCCAAACCATCCACTAAGTCTGGAAAGGATGTGGATAAGTGGGATATAAGTAGAAACAGAAACTTACGTGGTGCTCCAGAATGGGCATTTCTAGATAGAGATGTGTGTACCAGAATGCTCCTACCCATCACATTAGAAAAGCTTTTAAGTGGACCCATCCCACAAAAAGGAATAGGGGAGTAGAAAATTCAGTTTCCCACAGTTCTTTCTTCAGATGCACTCAATATCAAATTTTTGGCACAAATAGAGATTTGAAGCAATGTTTTCAATTATGAAAAATTAAGGATATAATCTGTCCCTGTGTGCATAATGGAGAGGCTTTAAGAAAATGCTCTTGGAGAGCATATTTTTTTCTGTTGTGGCAACATAATTTGTATATAAAATTTAATTCAGCACTAATTCCAGACACAAATCTTTGAGAATAAGAGTTTATAAGAAAAACACAGATAAGATTATAAACATAGACTGACACTAGCTGGAAAGGCTTGTCTGGAAAGTTGCCTTAATATGTCATTTAGATAAAGTCCCTACAGTGATGATGATATTTTTATTATCTCTTAACAATCTAACAAGTTTTGGTCTCATAAAAAAAATAAACCAAAAAAGATCTGCAACCCCTTGCTACATTTAAAGCTTACATTTTCCCAAGATTTGCAGCCACGTTGTAACTTGCTTCATCATTACTGTTGAGCATTCAGTACTGGTCCCTCTTGCCTTGTAATTTCTCTTACAGCTATGAAGTTTCTCCACAGCTTCAGCTGACCTCTGCTTTCCTTTCTCCCCAAACTCCCACGCATTTCTCCTCACTAAAGCTTGCAGCAGTAGGAATGCAGGCAGAGTGACTGCTGCCATACTGTCCTGTTTCATAGGTCTAGCTCTGCTTTCCCACCAGTCCATAAAAGTTCTTAGTACCCAGCCTAAGATACCAGCAGGCCTTAATGCCAGCTGAGATAAAATGGTCTGTCAGGCTGCAGTGGACCTTCAGCAGCCATCCCTCAGCCAGCCGGGACATGCTCAGCTCTGGTGGCCCTGAGCATATCCCCGTGGTGCTGCACTGTGACACCCCTGGGGTGGTGGTGGTGTGGGAGTGAGGGGAGGGGGTCACGCAGCCATTTCTCAACTCATGTCTTGCAGTGCCCCAGTACCTTCCCTCAAATCCATCTGCTACTACAGGTTACACCGAGATCTTCCTGTAAGACTGAGGAATTTTATTTTCTGCTTGGGAAAGCTGCTGTTGTTTAGCCTGCACACACCATACAATCCAGACCAGGTGCTGTCAGGGAAAAATGAGTTTTAAACTATCACAGTCAGCCTTGGACAAGAGGGAGGGTGAGCTACAGGGGCAGTTAAATTTATCATGCTGGTACAGGATCATCTGCTCTAGAAGCTGCACCATCAAAACTCCTTCAGCAGAATATCGCTTTGGAAGTGATGTAGTTATACTAGACACTGTGTGAACCAGACCCCAGCACATTCTGTGAAGATCTGTCATTGCCACTCACTCAGATCTTCAAAGACATTGGGATGGCAAACCCCCACCGTTTTTATAAGGGAATGAGGATGCCTTTGGTGTGAGTCAGGCACCCAAATTCTTGTGAGCCTCAGAGCCTTGTCCCCACCTGGGCTTTTCTTTCTGGCTTACTTATACTCAGCCTTGCAAGTCACAGTTCTCCAGCATCCATCAGCAGCCTGGTTATTGCACCAGGAGCAAGGGTGAGCAGTATCAAAGGATCATAGAATCATAGGATATTCTGAGTTGGAAGGGACCCATGGGGATTATCAAAGTTCAATTCCTGGCCATGCACAGGACACCCCAAGAGTCATGCCATGTGCCTGAGACTGTTGTCCAAACACTCCTTGAGCTCTGGCAGATTTGGTGCTGTGAAAGTGAAACAGAATTTTTCTTTGGTAGACTTGGCAAATCCCAGCATCCTGGGAAAAAATTTCTGACATGAGCAAAGGGCTGGCAAGGAGAGGCAGGTGCCACAGGGAGATCCCTGTCTGTTCTTACCCTCTTCAGCTTGCGAATGAAGAGGGTCAGCAGGAGCCAGAAGAGCGTTGCAGCCACACAGGTACACGTCAGAGTTATCAGCTCCAGGTTTGACCTCTCCGATATGCCTGGGAAAATCAAGTGGGAAACATATTAGAAAATGACCTGCAAACCAAGGGCACTTCATGTTTTTTTACTGCCATTAAAATAAAATACCAGGAAGGACCAGCTCTTTTCAATGGGGTATTAATCTCTGTTTGGACTGGCTCACAGAGCTAAAAAAAAGGTCTCCTGCAGCCTTAGGAGAGGACGAGGCTGCACAGAGGGGATGGCTCTGCTGGGCTTTTCCCACAGGCAGTACTGTGGTGTGACAGCCGCTGCTAACATGCAAAGAGAAGCTCCTGGGAGGGCTTGTGCTGGTGTAGGCACCAAGTGAGACCCAGGGCATGTTGCAGTGCTGCTGTTTGGGGTTTGCTGTCCAGGACCTGATGCCTTTCCTTACCCACTCTTCAGAGACCTCTTCCCTGCTGACAGCTGAGCCCTACAGGCTGCACCTCCATCCCAGACATGCTGTAAACCCTCCAGTCCTCACCCAAACCATCGCTGTGGATGGCCTGGGGATTCTCTTGGAGACTCATGGTGCTGCCAGCAGGAGTCCATGAACTCTTCTTCCCATGGCTTGGATGGATCTGATCTGTCACCTGAGGGCTCAGATCATACACAGCATGGTACAGGGGTCTTGAGCCTTATTCCCACTGGTACCCTCTCCAATCCACTGCTCCCCTGGCAGGCTCTGTGCCCTCAGGTCCCCTGCCAGACACACCAGTAGCACATGGCCAGACTCCCTGAGGAAACATGGGACCCCATCTTTTCCCAGCAGCACCCCACAGAACCCAGGTGGGAGGGAGATGGGAGAACTCTAGAAAGCAGGAACCAGATTAAGCACAGAAAGGGAAAAAAACCTCAACAACAACAACTGAAAATGAAGCAGCAAGAAAACATGAACATTAGAAATCTGGAAAGTATTAGAGCCCACTGACAGATCTTTTAAAAAGCCAAAATAAAACTCACTTCAGACTGCTATTTAGGGATTTGTAAAATAGTTTCAGAGCAGTTTGTTTTGCAAATCCAGTGATCGCATCAAAATCCCACACTTCCCACAATGTTTTCCATCTGATTGGTAGAAAATGCAAAAAGGACCATCATATCCTGCCTCTTATTCCGATATACCCTCCAGAGAGGGTAAATGAGAGGACAAGGAGGAGTAATTCTGAACGTGATTTCACAGTACTTTTATCAACTGCACTTGCAGAGTTTCAGAGTCTGGCATCTTGGTGTTACTCCTGACAAATGAAAAAGGTATTATTGTGTCTCACTGACAGTTTTACCAGGTAATCCAGAGGGATGTGCTGCCAGGTTTTAAGCAAAAGGCTACAAAGATTAGTTCAGAGGATGTGTTGCTTAATTAGCATAATGTCTTCCCTCCCTAAAAATGGTAATCAGATTTGTATTCATGCCCCATAACTAAAATTTCCCTGGCATGTCCGTTCTGGAGCTTTGAGAATAAAGCTCATGAGGAAAAACATGGCTGCAACTACAAATGGACATACAGTAGTCTCCAGAAATACCAAGAGAGTTCTTTTTTCACAAGTATTTTTTAAAGTACTTGATTTAGATATGGGACATTTTGACAGCATAAATAACACAGCCTAATGCAGCTTGCCTATTCCCTGGCATCAGCATTTTCATTTACCTATGGATAGTCTCCTTTGGCTTCTGTGCAACACTCCTGCAGATGGCAGGTGTATAGTTCCTGATATTTATTCAGCAAAACCTGGAGGGGCTGAAGGTTCATTGATTGCCACAGCTTCATATGGCAGGACACAGAACACCCATGAGGTAGAGCCTGGGGTGGAAGACAGCAACCCTCTAACCACTACAGTAACTGCCCAGGAGTCAGCAGAGTGATGCAAAGGTGCTGTTTTTGAAATGTTTGAGCAAATGTAGGCAACCAGAAAGAATTTCTCCATCCAGGCTGGGTTTTCAAATGCCAGAGTTCTAGTCTTGCTGAAAGCCTTGAAGTCAGAGCTCTCTGGGTGTCTCTCAACTGGTTAGAAAAAGGTTTCATTTGAGGCACAGTGGGCAGAAACACTCAGAAGAGGCTTTAGGATTAGCAGAGTTTGGTGAGGCTGTAATCAGTACTAAATCCCTCTCTCTGCCTGGTAGCCAAAGATTTCAGACATCCCCTTACACCCAGACCTTTACTCACCAGACACCTCATTAGACAAAGACTTTTCCCCATGTGCAGCTCTGTCCCATCTGCCTGACATCTGCCCCTTTCTCCTCCAGAGCCCCTCCAAAAGCCTCCCAGCACCACCCCATGTCTGCAGGATTGCAGAGGGATGAGGAGGGGGCGGGCAAAGAAGTTCCACCACCAGCAGCTTCTCTCTTTCAGTAGCAACAAAAGGCACCAGAACCATGCAAGTATACCAGGATGAGAGCCTGGATTAATCTGCTAATCCCTCCAACTACAAGCTCCAGCCTTTGGCTGATACAGGCATTCTCATTAGGATTTCAGCTCTAAACACCTGAACATTGCAGTGCAGCTCAGGTGTCAGCCAGGGAAAAAACAATGCCTGGGGCAACAACGCTAATGTGCTGCACCTAAAGCATCCCTCACCCCTACCCCAATGGGAACTACTCTGCTTAATCCATGTGATCTCACAATCACAGCACTGCAGCACTGGGATGGGTGCTCAGAGATGCTGAGGAATGCCCATCCTCAGAGTTTGTCATAACTCAGCCAGACCATTGGTAATCACCCTTGTTTGAACTGAGGCTCAACTACTGATCACCAGGACTCCATTTCAACCCTCTTTAGTGGACATCTGAAGTAACAGGGGTCTTAGTGTCCCCTGATGTCCACCTTTAATCTTGCAAACTGAAGTGTAACCCAGGCTGAACTTCATTAGTAGCTGTGGGAATTCCAGTTAAACTTCATGGAGAAGTTCCTGATGGCTTCAGCATGACTCAAAAGGCACAACAACTTTTTGAGATACAAAGTCAGAAAGGTTAGGTAGGTAGGGAGATATATAAGTAGATAGATAGATAGATAGATAGATAGAAAAGCTATTTAAAAGAAATCACTTAAATAAAAGTTATTTTGAAAGCTAACAATATTTTCATAGTGTTAGACTAGTTCAGTGAATACTTAATAAATGAGATGTTTTCCTTTTCATCAGAAGGATTCACATTAAGTTATCGAACATCAGCTTTAAGACAGGGCACATTGCTGTATTCCTTTGTCCATATTTCAGTGAGCATGAGCTGTGAAAGGTACTCCTTCCTTTATTAACACATCTCCTTCAAAGCAGCACCTCTGCAACTAACTGTATCCTTGGGGCTGCGAGGGTCCTCAGTAGGGGAAGCAGGAAATGGCTTTGCAGGCATGTCGATCTCCCCCTCAGAAAAAGCTGCCCAGGAGTCTGTGTTCCCCACATGCCCAGCAGTGCTTCTCCCCAGACTTACAGGGATACAGTCCCCTCTCAATGCTGGGTGCTTGGGCAGCCATTTACTGTTTCTATTCTGTCCTTGCAGACTTGCTGCCTCTTTGGTTCCTCAGCCAAGAGTAAGCAGAGAGATTGCTCTGACATGCCCACAGATGTGGCCCTTCTTCTCCACAGACAGCCCAGAAACCCCTGCTTCCAAACCAAACACAGCCTGCAATTATTTAAATTATTTAAATTATTTAAATCAGCCCTTTGATTCCACCATCCATTCATCCATCTCAGACACAAAAATAACACATTGTTTTATCTGTGAGTATAAGAATGTTTTTCAGAGGAAATAAAGAGAGCAGACAGTTTCCTTCCTGACTCATTCACAAACTACTCTTCCAATCTGCTAAACATGGCCATCAACACGAGGCTGTTCCCTTTGATCTGCAGCCCCATGCTCTGGGAGTCCTAGGACAGAGGCAAGGCTTTGGTGCTCACAGCAGCGGCACATGGCCTGTGTTTCCCAGAGAAACAAAAGTGTCATGGCTTAGAGAAAGTCCCACATTCAAGCCCTGATCTTGCCCCTCCAGGCTCAGGGATAAGGTGGGAAGCTCCCATTTTCTGGGAGAGGGACAGACACTCCAGAGCAGTGTAGGAATTAGTAAAAAACCCTCTAGTGACATCCTTTCATGCAGTAGGAAAAGAGTGGAAAGACATTTTCCTTGATCATAGTAGATAAGACAAACTGTCTCTCTTTTTATCATTCAGTCTCAAAGTCATAAATTTTAATGTGGTAGTATTCATCTCCTGCTCCCATAGAAATCGTGCAAGACAAGTTGCTTGTGGTCCCTCAGGACACATAACCAGAGAAGAAGCCTTCCTGGCTGCTCTCTTTCCTTGCCTCTGGACTAGGATATATGACTCCCTAGAAGCCATCTGACAGAATGTTTGTGGTTGTAATAAACAGCCAAGCTTCAATTATGTTAAAATCAATACAATAATAAATTACATTGTCCAGGACTATGAATTAGTAGGATGATTTGGACAGCAAGCAGCTGGCACAAGTCATTCATTTAGCTGCTCTACTCTACTCTACTCTACTCTACTCTACTCTACTCTACTCTACTCTTGTGAGACCCCATCTGGAGTGCTGCATCCAGTTCTGGGGCCTCCAACATAAGAATGATATGGATCTTTTGGAGCGAGTCCAGAGGAGGGCCACAAAGATGACCAGAGGGCTGAAGCACCTCTCCTATGAAGACAGGTTGAGGCAGCTGGAATTGCTCAGCCTGGAGAGGAGAAGGCTCCAGGGAGACCTTTTGGCAGCCTTCCATTACTTAAAGGGTTCTAATAGAGAGCTGGAGAGTTCCTTCTTCCAAGGGTGAGGAAGGCAGAGTGGTTTCACACAAGGAAGAATGGTTTCACACTGAAAGAGGATGGGTTTAGATTAGATATTAGAAAGAAATTTTTTACTCTGAGGGTAATGAGGCCCTGGCACAATTTTCCCAGGGAAGTTCTGGGTGCTGGAACAGGAAGTGTTCCCTGAAAGTGTTCAAGGCTGTGTTGGAGGGGACTTTAAGAAGCCTGGAATGGTGTAGGTGTTCCTGCCTCGCACTAGATCAGGCTGGAGCTAGAGGATATTTAAGGATCCTTCCAACCCAGACCATTCTAAGATTCTGTAATTATTCATAAGGGGATAGGTGTTTTAGGTCCTCAATTTCACCAGTTAGGCCAGCCCACATATGCATATACTAATCCCTGACCTTTTAAAGTACTAACATCATTGTACTGTCACCATTAACTCTGACTCCTAACACTCATGGCAAAAAAAATTCAATACTAGTTGTAATTGTCTTGTGCTGCAGAGTGGTATCCAAATACTGAGAAGTATTCAGACACATTTAACAATTATATAAGAACATCCACAGACATATAATCTCTGCCTAAGAGGCCTGGTGATATTCAAATTGTGTTCTATAAGGAGTAACTAAATGCATCTAGGACTGTTTACTTAACACCAGGTCAGTAAAATAGATTCTGTCACATGCACAACACTGACTTACATGGAGAATATCTACCTGCTTCTCCAATCTCGTAATTCATGAGCCTAAAGGGTTGTCAATGAAACTGAAAGGTCACTTAATAAATTTTATTTTTATTAAATGTAAAATTAATTGATAGAAATCACTGCCACAGGCATGAGTTGAGATTGTCAGAAGGCAGATCAATGCTGGACATTTAAATGAATAGCGAGATAACTCAAGTAAGGGTTTCAGAAATAACTGAATCAATCTACTTCTTTGTAGTAGCACTTTTGCATATGTAGCTATTTCTTGGCTAAAATCTTCCAGTCTGATTTGGCAGTTAAGTTCACATTGAAAATATACAAATGAGACTATCCCAGGCCTCTAATTTCTATGGAATTAACCTGAAATGGTATAATGTGTGGGTAGGACAGTGTTACTTACTCTGCTTTTTGTTTGTTTTGCTGATACTAAATTTACATTTGTCTTCTACCCTGACCTGATCTTTGTTGGGTTGAAGCAATTCTTCTTTTTAGGTCAGTGTAAACACACTCAGAGTTAGCATTTCCTGTTGGGCTTCCTTTCCAACCTGGTACGCTTCCCTTGCTAAGACTTCCTTCAACTTGCTTCAGAGATCACCAGATGAGTCCCAGGTCATAGCCCTGCCCTTCCAGCATAAGAACATCACACTGGAAGGCTTGCTCTTCCCATTTAGTGTGGTGCTTTACCTTGTACTGTGACATACGCTGCACTCTCCACAGACCCTTTCAAGTTGGTGGCTATACACTGGTAAAGTCCTTCATCTTCCTCTTTTACTCTTTCAATAAGCAGCATTCGGCTTCCAGGCCCTAAAATTATTCCTGTGAAATGAAATATTTTGCAATGAGAGGGAGACAAGATATTAAAAAAAAAAAATTGGCCCTTGTGTACTCATATCTGCTTCAAGTTCTTCTCAAAAAAATCTGAGCTGTATAGTGCACGGTACATTGTTATCTGCAGGAAAGCCAAATACACTTGGATGCCTTGTGAGTCTCTTGGAAATCAGTGTTTACAAAGCACTTGTGTGAGCCAAAAAGCTCAGCCTAAGGGAATGATCTTGGAAGTACTTGGTGCTGTTTATGTTGATTGCACTGTGCCTATGCTTTCATCCAGGTGAGTGCTTTAGCTGTCTGCAGCTTCTGGAAAAAGGCTAATCTGATTACTACACTTACAGGCCCAAGTCTGCCCCAGAAGCAGCTCAGGTTTAGAGGTCTTCCAAAAGCCATTCAGACTGTCCCTATGGGCAGCAGACCTCCTCCAAATCTTACCTGCCCATGTGGCATGGAATGATGGGCTCCTTTGAAAAGGGGCTCTGGATAGTGCAAAGAGTTGCCATGAAGTGTACCCTAAAACACAGGAGTTACTTGAAGTTTTAAACATCTCATTTATTCCGCCTAGGTCAACCCAGAAGCCAGCCTGGACAGTATTCCAAGAAGCAAGGAAGAGGCAGGGAGCAGATTTGGCCTCAGAACTGCTGCTGAGGCACCTTCTAGCCAGGAAATGTGCAGTCAAGTGCACACTTGTGTTTGGCTCCATCCGAACTACAGTCCCATCAAAATGTATTTCCACCATCTATTTCAGGCACCTAAATGAAGTGCTCTGACCTACCCTCAGGAGACATCTTCCTGGCTCCTAATTGTATCTGTTGCATTACACCCAAGTTAGACACATAACATTAATTTTTGAAGATAGTGTTACTAATGCACACTGCAGCGATGTGATCAGTTTAAAGTTTCATGAAATCTGTCCCTAGATTAAGTTTAATGCCTGGGCTGCAAGTCTGCACAGGCTTATAACTCAGTTGGAGAATTCCTCAGAATTTTTTACAGTTCTTTTCATTCATGCTGTAGAAATTTCCAATAATTCAGGACACAACCATAGCCACAAACTTTCTAAAATGTTCTGTAGAAGACTACATTTTAAATTCAAGTTCCCATGGACCAAACATCCTTGAACATTTTTGCTGAGTGTTTTAACACTATCTCAGTGTGTGCTTCTGAACCAAATGTGCATGAATTCCCATGAGAAAGGTTTTGCCTTTTCCTCTGTCATTAATTTCCATCTGAAATATCCAAGGAATGGTTCCATGACTGTGGTGCCAGCAGCTGGAAATTTAGCCTTAGCTGATATTTGAAGGACATTCCAGAAACAGCAGTAAACAGCTCCCAAAATTTTCCTGTTGTTGCAACATTCCACCTGGGAAGCTGTTCCTTTCTGTTGCATGAGACCTGGATTCCTCTGCTACCAGTAGATGCATTTGGATTTTGGACACCCCAGGTATGGATTTAGTCTCCTGGATGGCTTTTGACTCATGAACAGACTTTGAGTGCCTGACCACAGATTCCCGCTGGTACTTCCATACACATCATGAGATCTTGGTTTTCTCTCACCTTGTTTTCTGCTGGCCATGACATCTAATCCTTGGATAATAAATGGAGGGAAATATGTTTCTCTGAAGATGACTTATAGATGAAAAATTTTTAAGGTGAAAATTTTTTCACTGATTCCATAGACACCTGTTGTGTCTAGATCTCCAGTCTGGCTCATGTTTTGGAGTGAGACAGAATAACTTGGAGCACCTGGGTTGCTGCATTACTGCCTTCCTTACATCTACGAATGCCAATGACTCTGCAAAAGGCTACCTAAGGCAGATGGGTAAATAAAAAACCTGCTGTAAGAGGTAGGTGAGTACCCAAAGCTCTCACCTGGTTCTTGCTGTATTTCCTCATGGTTTTTAAACCAGGATATCTGGGGCTCAGGAATACCACGAACCTGGCACTCCAACATGGCAGAGTTACTGGCGTTCACTGTCTGATCCGTAAGCTGCCGCAGCAGGGCTGGTGCCTCTTGAGCTATAAGACAAAACAATACCTTTGTTTTACATTCTTGTAATGGTGGGGATTTAATTAGCTCCCTTACACTAATTTTACTGGTGTTAGAGACTGCTACGGCTGTTCTACCAGGTTCATTTTTCACTGATCTTATTTACTGCTCTACTTTGCTCAGGAGGGTTTGGTATGTGCACAGAACTCCCATTACTCAGCAATAACATCTTATGGTGACCAATGAACCCCTAACGATGACAATGTTCAAAAGATTTTCTCAGTTCCATGACCAACCATGCTTGTTTATATCAAAAGCAATGACTTTCTATGAAAGCTAAGTTTTTCATCATCAAAAGGAACAAATTGTCACACCAAAGATTTGAAGAATCATCAGGACACACTTGCAGCAGAGTATCTCTTTGTATCTCAGAGTATCAAAGTAGCACTTTGCAGCTCCATACACCATGATATCCATGAATGAGACTCTGATAATTTACTTACTTCAAAGAGTACAGTTAGGAATCATATTCAGTAAACACATAATCAAAAACCAGTAACCATGAGCACAGAAGCACTGTACCAGAGTTTTCATAAATTATGCCACTTTTGAATTTCACATTTTTGGCTGAACATAACCAGGCCTGGCCAAACCTCACCACAGCATTTCAAAAGCACACACAAACATCATGTTAAAGTCATCCCTGAAAGAAACAAAATGATCTCATGATCATTTCAACTCTTTGCCACTCCTTCCCTCATTTCATACAGTGCCAAAGGCTGTTCTAACAGAGGTCAAGGTATTTACAACCTTTATGCACATCATATGGCAACATCTTCCATTCACATTTGCAACTCTCATATAATTATTTTTGGTATTTTGGTCCATTTAAAGCAGTGATGAAGAATTTAGGGAGCTCCTGAGCAGTGTCACAGATGGAAATGCCCTGCAGATTCCCCCAAATTCCCCAGTTGCTTGCAATCTTCCCTTCAAGGACAGTGTCAGGATTAGCAATAACTAACATGGCAATACACACATTCCAAATATTAAATGAAACAAAACAAACAAACAAAACAACAACCAACAAACAAACAAACAAACAAAACAAAACAAAACAAAACCTACTTCCAAATATTTTCTTTCAAGCTCCAACAGATGCCAATACACTAAGTTCAGTATCTGCTGAATTTCTGATATTCTGGGTTTAGAAGGTTATTCTTTATCCTTACTGAAAAACTAGCCATCAGATATTTCCATCCTTATAATTGTTCTGTTACCAGCCATAAATAAAACTCTCCAGAAATATTAAACCCTTATGTGCCACCATCTTATACAGTGTGCATGAGCCCCACAGCACTAAGAACACTTTTAAAGTGGGCAATCTTTGCAATGCTCTTACCCCTTGAAATTAATTCCAACATAGTCATGACTGTGCAATGACTGTGACTTTTAGGCTTTTCTAAGCTATGAGCCAGTAATTTCCACAGGCAATGCTATTTGTTGTTTACAGCCTGGTAGACAATTTGTTCTCTCTCCCCCAACAGCATTGCTTATGAGAGACACTGTAAATTCTTCATCACATACCTACACAATGACATAGTCAACTATATTTGCCTCATAGCCGAGAAGACTGCCCTCTTCTCTTTGATACCTCACCTCGATTTTTGTTCAGTTCTCATTTTTCACACACTGTGAACAGGTACAGTCTGAGGCATGCTCACATACAGAATTCCACATTTATCAGCAGTCCCTGACAGATGCCCCAGCCCAGACATCCAAAATGAAGGCGGACAAGATGACACAACAAAGGCGAATCACACGTTCTGTGAGTTGTGATTAATTTTAATTTGTTTATAGCCATACACTAAAGATGGGATTTCATATTAAGAAAAACTTTTTTGCTTGAAACTTAAGCCATCATTCACATACTTTCAATAATTTCTCTGCTACAATCAGCTGATTTTTCAAGGACTTGGTCAACCTGAGGATTATTATCTTTGCAAACCACCTGTTTTATCCCGTTCGTTTTGCAGCGAAGACAAGGGGGACAGTTTCCAATGTCCTACTCTGCTCACTCCAAATCCTAGGGGCTGGCCTGGCCATCAGCACAGTGTGGGGCTCAGCACCCAGGGCAGCCACCCAGTCCTGACCCCAGCCTTCATGCTTGCCCACAAATGCTGCCTTGCTGGCCAAACTCTGCTCTCAGTTACTTGGAGGAACTTCATTGTAGGCAGAATTTGGCTCAGGGGGGTGACAGGTGGGTGTCACAGAGGGGAGAAGAGGACACTGGTGTCAGAGTACTTGTCTGACCTGGGATGGTAGGGAGGGGAAATTTGCATTTTTAGAAGCAAACAAAGGGAAAAAATTACAATTCATTAATTTTTGGGTTTACATTTGCATTCCATCAGTTTTTGCCCTTTGTTATGATTTTTTGGCCTGTTCACTTATTTTTTATTAATCAGTACAAAAATATAAATACAAGCTTTATTTTAAACACTTAAAAAAAAAGAAGAAACATAATTCACACCTTTCTCCCTAAATAATATATTACACCACAGAAGGCAGAGAAACTGCCCAAACCCATGAGATTCTCCAGTCATCCGAGGACACCAAAAGTGACATCAGTAGTTTTTATCCTGCCACCAAGAACTGCTTTCCTCAAAGGCTTCCAGTGAGTTTTCTCTGTGCCCTCCAACACGGACAGCCACACTGGGATGTTATGACATCCTTGCGCAGCGTGGCCCTCTGAGTGCTGGTCGTGACCAGGCTGGTGGGACCTCCACTCAGCAGTGACATACATCAATGCAATGCACAACAATTTCACAGAAGAACAGTCTAATTGCCTCATTTCCTTTTTTGTTTGTTTGTTTGTTTGTTTTTTTTTTTTTTTGGACCCAAACTCATATTGCCTGGCAACTGGCTGCTACAAATCATCATGCTTCGGCTCCCAAGGCCATAGAAAACTCATAATGTCCTGTCATCACCGCCCACCTTGCCATCAAATGTCTCCCCACAAAATACCCTAGGAGAAAAGGGATTCTCTATTGTAGCTCTTCTGAAGAATTGCAAATGCTAAAGAGTGCGCTTGCTCCATTTTTCAACAGTCGCCAACGACTCCACTTGCATTTTAGGCATGTTTTAGGGAAAAAAAGGGAGCCTGATCCCTTTGCAAGAACACATTGTTTCTGGAAGCCATCATGCTAATAATGAACAAAAGAGTTACTGTATACAAGCAGGCTATAGGTGACATTTCAAGATATAAATGATTATTCTTTTCTGTACTCTGACAACTTCCAGGTTATCAATTGTTTTCTAAGCATTTTAGGCTCCGTGAAACTGGCATTATGGGGAAATGCTATTGTTTACCGTTTCACACTTGACAAAAGCAATTCCCACGTGAAAGGCAAGTTTAGCCGTGGGACACGGTCTCGATACCTAAAGGAGGAAATAGTCTGGTGAGTTCCCAAGCGCAAGAAACTGTCATGTTGTCACCCTCTATTTTAAAAGCACAGCCACTTTGTTCCTTTGCTGTAGCTATTTTGGTCATTGTGGTCTGTTTTGTTATGGTTTATGTAAATGCTATATAAATGATCAATCATAAATGTAACCAAAAATAATAAAAGCTATGTATTGTAAAAAAATAAAGTTATCAGATCTATTAAAAATAGTAACTTCTTCCTTATACAGAATTTATAGCACACAGAAACATCTCATAGCAAAGTCATGACAAAGGAAAAGAAAAGGGGAAATGCTCACAAGGAATTCTTAGGTCACCCTTAATTGTCCTTCAGCAGTTTTTCTGTTTCTTAATCCCCATAATAAATCCAATTGTCATTTGCATATCAAAAGCAATGAATATTTTTAATGGCTTCAATTTTGAATTTGTATTTTAAAAATGTATTAACTAACAGTGCTGGCTAAAACCTTGTCAGTCATGTTAGTGTAACATTCCTCATTTAATAAAATAATTACAACATTACAAACTCCTGAATCTTCAGGCCAGAAGCAACACTCACACTTTTATCAGTAGTTTTTTACATTAGTGCAGAACTGACTTTAAAAATTGACCAACACAGCAACTGGAAGTCTACCTGGATTTATTTGGAGAAACATGGTTCATGTCTGTCAGTTGTAAAATCATCATTATTATAAATGATATGATAGGTCTGTGCATTATATCAACATTTTTATTTCTTCCCTGCATACTTCTTTTAGAAGATACTTTTTTAAGATTAATGTACTTTAGTGTAGAAAATAATTTCAAATAAATAAGTATTAGAACTTGCTCAGCAGGTAATATTTATAAGTCCATCAAGATCAGATTAAAATAAAAAATATGTAGTCCAGTCAATCTCAAACTGAATTGTGCTCATTCTGCACATTCAAGTTAGCTTATTAAATGTCCATTGTTGACTGAAAACAGCAGTTTTTAAAGTTAATCAGTTTATTCAGCTTTGACACTTTTGATGAGGCCGATATCAAAGCGGAAGAAAAGATTGATCCAAAGTTTTCCTTATTGCTCAGTAGGAGACAGCAAGAGAAAAAATAACGACATGTGAAATGTAGCACAGGGGATCTTCCAAACCCCAGCTTCCATGTGCCTTTTCAAAGCAGAAAACACCCGTCTGAACTCAACTGGAAGCTCACGCGTTAGGATTTTGTTTGCTATTCCTCCTATTTCCAACCCATGGGGAAATGAGCACCACCTCAGGGCTTGAAAGGTAGTAACAGTAATAAAAAAATCAAGATGATATGAGACATCTCTTACTGTTTAATGAGTCCTTTAATGTTTTACATTGCTTTGTGTTGTACAATCATTCCTTGTGCTTTTATATTTGAGGATCCGAGAGTAAACAGCCTTTTTGTTGCAGTGCTCACCTCTGATTGTAACATCTTTCTTTTGAAGCACTTCTTTCCCCGTGTATATGTTCCTTGCTCGGCAGGCATAGGTGCCTGAGTGTGCCAGGGAAACGTTTTTGATGGTCAGAGTGAGGGTGATGGAGTACTCCCTGTTGTGAGACTTCTTCGCTTTCGTTTGATTGTTGACTGTCCTAGGTAAAATCCAAGCAATGTCTTTGTACAGGAATTTGTTGGCTGAACAGGACAATACCAAATTCTCTCCTTCAATGGGCATTTTTTCCAAACTAATATGGAATCCACTCGGTACATCTGTCAAAATCAAGAATGCTTTTTAGTTTATATGAAACTAATGAGCCAAAATTAACACAGCATATAATTTCCCCTTTATCAGGAAGTCTTTAAACTAATCAATGTTGTCTTCCTGCTCAGGTGTGTAATCCTTCCTTTCATACACTCAGCTTCAGCTATTCTTACAATTTGTCTTGGGGCTATGATACACTGGGCCTCAGATGTCAGGTGATGTAAACTGAAGTTGATCTTGGAAGTAATGAGTTTGTGTAAGTGTTATGCCAAGTTAAGACAGACTGGGGCAAGGTACCAAAACCAGAAATATTTAAAGACAGCACAGTGGGACTATGAAAAAGGAGGAATATTCTGATCACAGCACCAGCTTGTGAACTGCATAAGAGAAAAGGAATCTCAAGAGGGCAGTATAAAAATACTGCATTTCATCATACTTGGCTACACTGTTTTCTTGTTACTCACAAGTATTCAGATAAAGTACATCTATCTCTTAAAGATGCTTCATATCCTGAGAATTTACAACATCTGTGATCACATACCTGAAATTTCCCTTGGAACAGAGGTGTTTAACCTTCCTGCATTTAAAGCCTACCAGCCACCCAAGAGGCAAGCAGAAGCAGTACCCTCTGCCCTGGGTGGCCAGCTGTGTGTGGGCAGCACTAGGATGAAGATATTTTGTTTAGGTGGCTAGGCATTATCACAGAGGAAAGATATTTTCAAGTGAGAGAAACCAAGGACCATTGCACTGACAATTTACTAAGTGAAGACATGGGTTAAGTTTTCACTTCGCAGCAGATGCTTCAGGCAGGAGCAATTTAGCCAACAATGTAAAAAGTCCTACTTGAAAATGTCCTGCAGTTTCTTCTAATGTCACTTGCAAGCTCCTCCACCTGGGCAGTGGTGCAGAGCTGTGGTGGTGTCAGCTGCCTCCCAGCTGCCTCCACCTGGGGCTCATCCCTCCAGCGAGGCACTTACACCACTGACCTCAGTGAAAGTAAAAGTAAGTTCCTGAGAGAAAGCACTTCCAAGTTTTGCTCCTAGAATGCAACCTCTCTCGATTTATTTGTAGCCAGTATTCTGATAAAGTAATTTCCTTATTCTCGGTCAAGTGACATTGACTGTGGCCATTTTCAATTGTTCTTTCACTACTAATTGCTACAACACTTGGCCGTAAACTTGACTTGAAATCCTAAGAATGGCCTCTTCTTTTATTAGGGAGACTTATATCTCCTTTTCTTGTTTCTTAGATCATGAACAGCCCAACGCTGACTTCCATTTGGTTCATTCTTACCAGTGTTGCTTCAGGTTTAATGTCGCTTCAGCAGAAATGTGTAAAAAGTGAATAATATACCACATATACTTCCATTAACCTCTCTCATTGATTGACCAATCCATCAGAAAGCTTCTCCCTAAATCCTCACAATTGCAAATTGAGCTGCCTTGCCTTGCAGGGGAACCATGAGCATAACCTGCTCACTGCTCTCTGCCTATTGGAAGCCTGGCATCAACTGTTCCCCCTAACATCCTCTTTTCCACGTCTAGCCCTGAGTGCTAAACAGGGGGTAAATGAGCTCCTGCTAGTCCTGGATTGAAGATTCTCCTGACAGCAGATGCCACCCAGGGAGAGGCCTGATTTCTGCTGGCTGAACTCATCGTGCCCCTGCAGTGGGAGCAAAGTGTGTGCCTGTCATCAGCTGTAGTTCAGGTGTGCAGTCCAAAGATCAGCCTAGTGGAGCAGTGACACTAAAATATTAGACTAGGTATTAAAGTCTGGGGGTTAAATTGTGCCACTTACATTCCACTGGGATACCACTTTTCTCTCTCTGGCTATAGAAAAGCTATAAGAAAAACCTCAAATTTCCTGAACTCATCTATTAGTGGCTACTATCAGGATCCTGTTTGATATGTAAGAGGGTATGGTGTCAGATTCTAATCTCAAGTAAAAACATGTTGACTGGAAGCGCTATTAAGATGAAACACCTTCATACATGGAATACATCACATTTAGCCTCAGCTGCCAAAATGTAAAAATCTACTTGAATATAGATGTTCTGTGTTCTGTGTGTGGGCAAAAGTTCACAATCTATGAGGTGAGGAAACAGGTTTCTCCAGAGGGCAGTGCAAACCGTCCCTTTAAGATGGGTCAAATTCCAGAGATCCTGGTCCCTCATGCCTAATGATGAAAAGATCCTACATGATCATCTTAGGCTTAAATACCTAACTCTAAGATTTAAGTCAGATGAAGTGAACTCTATACTTGATTTTGCTAAAAACCATTAAATTCAGACACACCTAAGAACAATCAAATGGGCAACATTTTTAATCTGGATAAGTACTTGGAAAGAAGAAGGTGCTGCCTCTTACTCACAGTACATTTCAAATCGTTCTGATGTGTGTTGGGAAAGCCTGGGTATGGGTAAGAAATAGTGGTAATTTTTGCTTTTGAAGATGCCAGTACTCAGTAAAAGCTAAGAAGAGCCAAGCAAAACTCTTAACATGAAACTGAAGATCCCTGGGGACTGAGGCAAATGAACCATTTTTAGCTTAAAAGAATAGCATGCCAAGAGAATAATGTAGTTATAGTTACAACTACTTTTATGTTGTCAGGTCTGGAGCTCTTCCTCAATGTACCTTCTGTGAAAACTATTTTCTGAATAAATCTAGGGACAGAAGCAAAATGCACAGGATTCCAAAAGAATCATTTGTTTAAAGCCTACGAGCCTCCTAATATATGACACCTCTCACCAATTGTTACAGGCTCAGGCTAGCTAAATAATGCGGCTGGGAATAATGTAGAAGGGTTTTATTTACTTTAGTGATTTGAAGCTTCCTGTGGAAATAGTTCCCAGGTTTCCTGATGGAAGATTTTGTTTATCTTTGCCAAGCACCATCAGGAATCTCAAAATAAAATGCTCTTAGTGACATTGGGAAACCAGGGAGATAAGGCAGAGCTGTTCCTGTTTCACCCTCTGTAATTGCAAACACACCCATGGGCCTGCTGTGTGCCAGCAAAACAGCCCAAAATATAGGGAAAGGGGCAGGCTGGAGGAAAGGGTACTAATACAATTAAAATTGGCATAAAGGTGTTGTTACAGAGACTGCTTCCATACCAGTGAGCAGGAGAGCTTCCAGAAATCACCTTTCTACCTTGCTTTTATATGATTTTCACAGCTACTTTTGTGTCCTGAACAATGATTTGCTTTTAGAGCTAAATCAGTGACAATGCACCAAAAATGCCCTTCGTCTGACAGAAGCCATAGGAAAGCTACTCCAGAGCCCATGATCTTCATGCCATACACCCTCAGGCACAGTGTATAAAATTATGTATATCACTCTCAAACTTTCTAGGAGAAGATAGGCAGGTTTCACTTTAAGCCCAGAAATAATGATATTTTCAGCAACTAAAGAAAGTGCTTGTTCTTCCTAGGTTGCCTCTTTTGTTCTCTCTGATTTCCTTATGTTTACCTTTCTCTGAAGGAGTGAAACTTGTCAATTCCTAACTAGGGCTGCTGGGACACATTCTGCCTTCTACCACCTTCCTAATGGTTTCTGCCTACAAAAAGAGATCCTCCACAGCACTGCAACTACTTCACCAGAGTACATGCATTTTCTCATACCCGGGACAAGGGCTGAGAGAAATTTCCTTCAAGGATAGGGATCTCCCTGTTAAGAACAGGCTTTGTCTCCATCTGCTCTTTGGAGTGATTTCTGGCATGTCCCTTTTATAGGGGGCAGCAGCTCCATTTCCTACAAGGAATCATCTCGTCCTGCTTAGACATTTCTCTTACTTTTAGACACTTTTGTGTGGCTCAGGCTGACTTCAAATGGCGCCAGCAGACTCAACAACATAAGATAAACTAGCCCTAAGTTGTCACACAAAACCTGAAGTATTGGTTTTGGACTCATCATAAGGAAATACTTTGCAGTGTCCTGTTCACATCCATCAGCATTTAAGGCTCTCAGGTTTTTACTACGTCAGAGCATTTTTCAGTACATTCTGGACATGTTTGTTTCTTGATGTGAAACATAGGCTGAACCCAGCCACAGCAGTTTGGTCTCAGCCTGATGGAGGAGAATTATGGTGAGCCTAACTGGATTTTCGTAGGGACCAAACAACAGTATTGTTTACACTGCTTTCAACCAATGCAAGTGAGTGTCAGGGGATGATCAGGACTTTCTATGTCACACATCTGAAGTGCTCAGCTCCAGGAACTCATAGGACAAATGCATTTTGACTTCACTACCCTATAAAGAATGCCTGCCACCCATCAAAATGTTAAGAAATTCCAAGCCATAATAAAGCTGACACTCCTCTTTCTGAACAACAGCCAATATAAGATTCTTCAAAGGAAAGTCATAATATTCTGCATGTTCTCATGCAAGCTTCAGTATCAAGGAGAAGGATGTCCTTCAATCCTTGGTTAAGATCTGAGAATGCTAGGTCTAAGCAGGAAAACTAACTCTTTCACGTCACAGTACTAAAATATTTGAAACCACCATCAAAACTTTGAAAGGGAGGTTTGGATACAGTGAATGGGGTCCATCCAAGTATAGCTTCATTTGGTTTCAGCATCTTCCATATTGTGAAAACTGAGGAGTAAGAGTTAGAGAAGGCCAAATTCAGCATCTTGCACATTGAAAGAGCAGCATTCTCAGTGAATGATTCTCAGTGACTTCTCAAAGTTTCATGTGACGTACCCACACAAAGATGAAACTATCATTGGCGTGTTAATTTATGGAGAGCTATGTGGTGTTCAGCTTTCTGTCCAAACACACAGTGTGAGGATAGGGATGAAAGCAAAACTGAGAGCGAGGACAAGAGTCATCTTCAAGGTGGCAAATATTCTTTTCACTTCCATTAATAGAACATGGAGACATTTTTCTTGTTTCTGTACTTTAACAACCAACCTGCCTATGTGTCACTTATCTGTTTATAGTTCTCATGCTTCTTACCAATTTTCTGTATTTAGAAATAACTGGCACTTTCTAAATGTGAAAGTGTGTTATGACATGCAGCTTTAACAGCTGTAGACACCCACAAACAAAGTCTGCCAGGTGAAACTGCACGAGGAGCACGACAGTGGCTACCTCAAAAAGCAATGTCGACTGCTTGCAATGGTGCCCATCTGCTGGTGTGACAGGGAGTTATGCTGCCTTCTGGCAGCAAAGGCCTGAAATGTTGGTGGGACAGTGCCACAACTTGTCAGGAGCCCTGACTACTACTCATTGCTACTCTTCTGTGTGGGCAAGAGTGATACCGCAAGCTGGATGGAAGCCAGATGGAATCTGGGTGGATTCAAGGAAGACTATAAAATCCTGGAGGTGCTAGAGAAAGGTATTGGTGCCCAAGCTAACTTTCCTTCTCTATTATCAGTTGGAGGAAAGAGTGCTCCCCTGGAAGCACAAAACCTGTTCATCTGGGTCAACAGACTACTCAGCTGGGAACCAGCTCTGTGGAAAGAGACCTGTGGTGGACAACAAACTCAGCATAAATGAATAGGGTGTTGCTGTGGCAAAATAAAAGTTAACAGGCTGCTGGGTTGCACCAGCAAGGGCATCACCAGCAGAGCTAAAGAAGTCATTACACTCTACTCAGAAGTTGTCTGGCCACATCCAGAATGCTCCATTCAGCTTGGGTCTCCTCTGTACAAAAGAGACGTGGAAAGTCTGGAAAGGGTCCAGAGAGGTGCCTCCAAGATGATCAAAGGACTGGAAAGCCTGCCATATGAGGAGAGGCTGAGAGAACTGGGTTTGCTCAGCCTTGAGGAAAGGCTGAGGGGAGACTTTATCAACATGTTCCAGTACTCAGAGGGTGGCTACAAAGAAGCTGGAGACTCCTATTCTACAAGAAGACACATGGAAATTATGAGGGGTAATGGGTACAAGCTACTCCTGAGGAGATTCTGATTGGACACAAGAAGAAATTTTTCAAAATGTGGACAATCAGTCACTGGAATAATCTCCTCAGGGAAGTGGTGGATTCTTCAATTTTGGATGCTTTTAAGATCCATCTGGACAAGATGCTGTGCTTTCCCCAAGACAGATTGGACCAGATAATCCTTCCAACTTGGTATTCTATGATTCAGCTACTCAGAATATTTTTAAAATACAGAGTTTGGAAAGGGAAGCATCTTTTGAAGTAGATTTTCCTTTCTTTTTTTACCAGATCGAGTGAGTGTGTGTCTATTCTCTTTTGATATCTCTCAGAATAGAAATAGAATGAATTTCACTAAAATCACTCATCTGCATTATAAGCACGAGAATGACAACATAAAAACCTAACAGATTATGATTTGGGGATTAAAGCATCTAAATATTTTAGCCTTTCTGCTTTTTCTCATATTTTTGGATGAATTACATTTCTTTAATGATCTACCCTGAAAATTGCCAACAGCCTTTGTTTACATAAGTACTACTTTATAAACAAAACAAAACTTTTGACAGAAAACAAAGCCTTTGTAATTGCATGTGCAGAGTTTATGCTGCTGAATCATGCAGCAGTTATTCCCAAAAACACACTGTGGACTTTCTTCAGTAATTCCTGTAGTAAAACATCAAGTCATTTGTTTGAAAATTCCAAACACATCTCGTAATGCAAAAATGACAGAAAGCATACTCATATGTGAAGATAATATGATAGGAATTCTTGGTGCCATGGCACAAATGACATTCCGGGCTTTCTCAGAAGGGGAAACCAAACTCTGTAGTCTGTACCCTGACACTTTTCCACCTATAAGTTGCCATTGTCCCTGAGATCTGTGAGGGGTACCCCAGTTATCTCTAGCACCATGCAGACACTGGCACTGTTCCAGACACCATGTCATGAGATATCCTGGTGGGCAACAGAATGGGGCTGTAGACACTGTCAATGTCACACGTGACACTGGCTTACTGGTGGGTGAAAATGCACTAAAATGTCATGTATGAAATGACTGCAGAGATGAACCAATATGGGGAATTACTCATTGCTGAATTTGTGAGTAATTTCTGTCATGCCTGATACTTGAGGGAGGAATGAGTCATTCACCAATTTGGTGTCTCTTGAAATCCAGACCAGCTGCTGTGAAACCTATCAGCATCAGCCAGAAGCATGGTATGAGCTTACAAGTGCATTCATTACAGCAATTCTGTGGTATATTAAAGAGCCACAACAGCCTAACAGTTGTAATCAGGAAACATGTTTGACTCTATAGAGGAGTAGATCTTACCTGTTACAATAAAACTGACATTTCTTTCAGATTTTCCCACTTTATTGGATGCCACACAGCTGTAGATTCCTGAGGATTTGACTTCAGCTACAACGAGAGTGCTAGCAGTCTGCAAAAGAAAGAAGAGGTTTAGCTCTCATTGGCTCAAGAAGTCAGTTAACACTTGCCTTCTCTTTTTTCTAAGTCACCACTGATAGTTCCATGATCCACTATTTCCATTCATTCAGTGATGGGCACCTCTGGGGCTATTTAAAGGAGATGTCACCATGTACAATTTTGCAAAGGATAGAAGAATAACAGGAAACAAGCTCCTTGGGTCACCCTTATATCATCAAATCCATCATGACCAAAAATCTTTGAACGTGTCTTTCAGATTGATTTATCTCTCGCTGGTGATGTAATGGTAACTACAAGACATGAAGCACGACACAATGTGTTTCACACAAGGAGATAAGCAGCCTGTAGGAGAGCCAGACTGCAAAGGGAATAGGTGAGGCATGCCTCAGGCATTTGGATAATCCTGGGAGAAAAAAGAAGCTCACTTTGGCACTAAACTCATTTGATATCTTTCACTTTCCCACATACGTGTCAAGTGAGACAGAACAGCGGCAAAAGAGATGAAGAGATTCTTCTTTTGTACTGTTTTCTGTTCTTGGATTTAATATTTCTATTATTAAATAATTATCTGTCTGTTTTATTTATGTTATATTCTATTCTCATCACAAGAAGTCCAGCACGCTAGATATTTTCTCAGAGTTATACGACTTGAAAGATAAGACCTTGAAAGGCCAGGGACCAAAAACACCTAATGTGCCCTTAGAAATTTCAAAACCACTGTAATAATAAGAGTTATACTTTTAGGGTGATGGAAAGCCATGGTCTAATGGTTTGGGCACTAAGCAGAAGAGGAAAGTTATGCAGAAACAAGTGACATGTTACTCTGTTATGGAGCTGAGCATGAGGCACAGACTCTATCTGTGCAATGTGCTCCCAGTTACAAATCGGTAGCTTAATTTTCTGTCCTTCTCTTGCCATTTTACTTGTTCTGTAAAACATATTTTGGCTGGAGTTACAATCAGCTGGGACACTGACGAAAGGAAATTGTGGGGCTTCAGAATTCCACTTTTTTGGATTTGTTTGTTTTTTCTAAAAATCTTAAAAATAAGTTCTGTGCAATTGATACATTCTTTTTTCAGAGACAAGCACAAGAGGGTGAGGCAGTAACAAATAAAGACCAGTTATCTACATTTTTATATAAACACTGACATTTGCACAGCTTTCGTCTCCTGCTTGGAGAATCCATAGCTATCCTCACACTCCTGTTGAGCCCCTGAATAGATTTAGATCTTCTGGTTTCCAAAATCATTCTCTAGTAGAAAGAGTCTATTACTTTTCCTACTACTCAAGCAAACACTGTTGAGGCAAATAATTTGGCTTTGATTTATTTGTTTTAGAAGACTTCACTATGGTAAATGCACTACAAGTAATGCTAACAGAACCTCTACCCTGTTAAATTGTCTCAGTAGCAAACTACCTGTCTGCTAACACACTACATAATATTTCTAGCTCAAATTTTTATAAATTACCTTTTTGGATCTTCTGTGAAATGAAAGAGGATCAGTAATACAGCCCTTAGAAAAAATCATCCTGTTTTGCTAAATTCAGTAGGTTGACCTCTACAAATTTCTAATTATAAAGGGTGGGCCCAGCCATGTCCATATTTTGTCATTCTCTTTGAATTTCTTCCAGGTTCTAAACATAATTTTTTAAAGTGTGGAAACAGAGCACAGAACCAGGATTCCTGCATCTTTTTTATCAACACTAACTCAGACCAGAAGGAAGTCCCACAATGTCTACCACAGAAGGCTAATGTGGGTGGTTAAAAAAATGCTTCTGCCGTCCCAGACTTTCCACCAAAAAATAGCCTTTTTTTCTGCTAGTTGATATTACCTCACAGCAACTTTGCCCAGTAAGCAACTATGACCTAACATGCCCAGTGAAGGAGAATGAAGCTCTTGCTCTCTGACTCCAGGACACATGTCTTTAATCTACTATACACAGAGGCAGAGTATTTCTGAGCCTGAAAAAGCACATGGCAACTATTCCTCCCACAACTACTCCAAAGGTTTGAAAAATGTTTGGAAGTATCAGGCAGTGTTTTGTCCTTATATCATTAGGTATTACTTTTTAATGGAAAATTGTGATATTATCTTGAGTTTTGCTGCTTCAGCCCACGTGATGTGATTTTATTATTACTTTTATCACACTGAAGATGGTGCATAGAGTTATGCTAAAGCAGTATGACTGCAGTCACCTACAGATGATGCCTTTTCTTGTGTATTAAATTAACTGAGAGAACACTCGTTGGCATTGAAAGCCAGAGATTTAAACTTCCAGCTTTTTCCCCCCAGCAGCGTTTTGGTTTTGACCAACTTACACTGTCCAAAATACTTCTTTAGCATGGGCCAAGGATCACTTCCAACAGGCGACCCCCTTGCAAGCAATGGCTCTTTGGAAGGCAAGGGAAATAAATGCTGTGAGCACAGGAGGCCTTCGTGCCAGAGAGCACACACTGGTATGTTTACTCAGCTAAGACAGAGAAAGCCATAGTGTCTCGGAGGAAGCAAGACTGACTTTGAAACAGAATGGAATATTTTAGAGACAACACGTCTCTGTATAAATCTTTTAGCTTATAAATTAGTCACAAGGATAAGATAACATTTCTTTAAATACTTTGTGAGCCCTCCAGTGGTGCAGTCTGTGTTTTGCATTGTGGATGCCAGTCAAAACCCACCAGAGAAGCAGTGTGTACAAAACTAAGCCTGGCATGTTGTTTATGGAGAAACTATGGCTGCTTGAGATCAGTTTGTGCAGCATGGTCCCTCTGTAAGGCTATTGCTGCAAAAGAAGCAAAAGTTTTCGCTATTCTGTATCATCTGGCATCACAACAGGGAGTTTAAGGCCCTGGATTTGCAGCTACGTTATATACAGAAAGTCTAAACTGAGTTGGTGTGATCAGACAGAACAGCCAAATCCCTCCTGGCATGCTCAATATCTTGTGCATCATCTGTCCACAAACCTCATTTACCACCAAAGTTTTGGCCCTTTATGCCTTTTTTCTACTCCCATCATCTCGCCTGAAGCAGCCTGTTACAGACTCATCTCAAAGTCAGGGGTTAGGGGAGTAAGTGCCATACTGCTGCTGCTCTGCTGGGCAAATAAAACAGGCAAAGGCATAAATCCTAAGAGAAGGAAGAGGCATTTACAGATTTGTTTGTGGAGGAAACTGATGAGGAAAAGAATGGGGAGGCAAAGAGAATGCAAAGCAGCTGACATAGTCATTGTGCTTGGAGCCATGGTGGGCTGGTCCTTCACCTAAAGGGTCTCCTCCAATTTCTCTTTTCCCACAGTAGCTGACATAGAGGATTCCCAGTGCTCCAGGTGATGGCAGAGAAGGAAAAGAAGTTTTCAGAAAATGTGTGGCAACCTGGCTCTTACATGACTCCCCGAAGGCCTCTGCAGACACTGACATGAACTTGCTCTCTTCAGAGATTGCTGCCCTGACTTCTTGAAACAGCCTATGTATTTGAAAAGCAAAATACTGCCCTTTTGACACAGAGCAGGTTAGTACAAGTCTGTCAGTTATTGCTGATTCCCTTCTAGTCATGCTTTTAAGAATTATTGGTTTAAAAAATAAAAGGAAACAATGAAAATACTCTCTCTACATCCTTGGATTTATCTCTGTCTAAAGGAATATAACTTAGGAAGATCCATATCTAACTATTGGTAGCACACTGCTGGATTGGTCTGTTTGTACTATCTGCTTGCCTCACATGTTGGCAAGGAACATCAGTGCAAAACATCTGGTCAACACATTTCACCTTCAGGACCACCATGGAAGAAACACCAAAATATCCTCAAAAGGAGGGCATGAGTATGTGCAGGAGGGCACCCACTTTCCCCCTGGGGTTAGACAGAAAAATCTCTATGAGTTGTATATCAAGCAGAGCCAAGTTTTCCTTCTGCATCTTGTGCTGTTCCACCGCTCAGCAGCTGCAAGCCCCTAGTTCTGCTGGTTTTAATCTCACCAAGGGCTTGGCTCTACTGGTACCTCCCAAAGATTCACTTAAAAGTGTTGACAGCAGTTCTAGTAGCGCTCAGGAAGGCTCCAGGAGAAGTTACAATGTGCTGAAGAGAGACAAGCAGCGCTCCCACTGCTATCTTTAGCTCAGGTTCTGAGGAAGATCATACTGTCCGTATGTTCATCTGCCTGCCAGCCTGTCCATCTGTCTGCCAGTATCCTCTCCTTCCCCACATGCTCAGTTTTGAATCAATTGTCCAGTTTCAAGCAAAACTTATTGACAACTCAATGCTCATGAGGTCTCATGCATTTCATGAAAACCAGCTGCTGGGTAGAGGAGAAAGATCAAAATGCTGCTGTAGTGACTAAACAGCTTTCTCCTCCTCTTTGGGTTCCAGATGGCCAATCTGCACAGATGTACTGGCCAGACAGCTGGCATGTGTCAGGACTGAGAACAGACACAGCACAGGCTTCTTCATCTCATCAGTAATGTGAGAACTCAAAAGAGAGGTAGAGAGGTTTAGGGCTTGGCATAGAAGAGGCAGGAGAGATAGAACCCTTCTATTTTGCATCAGTCATGTCCAGGAAGGATTGACTCTTGACTATCTAGCACTCCACTTTGGAGGGTTACACTTTTTAATACTACCACCAGTCAGGCTGACCCATCTTTGCTAGCCAAACCAGAGTTGCACCAGGGTGAGTCTAAATTTTATTTTACAGAACCATGTTACAGGGCCATTACTTTCAGTTTTCCATGAAGTCAAGTTGCTTTGTCATACACAAGTGCTGGAACCACTAAAAGCCTGTGTCAGTAAGGTGTCCATGCAGTGGAAAACAAAGCCATAAACATATATGTGTATATATATATATACACACACACTTTTACACACACACACAAACACACACAGATATATATATATGGTAAGTTCCATTCCAATTTCATGCATTACTATCCTTTATACACAATACCTGGAGGCATACCCTGTGACACAGGGCTAGCTTTCGTGGTACCTGCCATTGTTCAGTGGCACTCCAACATTTGCTAGCTGAAAAGGCATGAGGCAGTCAGGGATATTCTGTTCCATTACAGGCTCTCAGTAGGATAGGTCCCGAAAACAAGAGGGTTTTGTCTTACTCTCTCCAACTTTTCCTTGTACTCAACTGCCTTCCTTTCTACTGTCTCCTCCCCTGGGATTTATAATCCTTTTTTCTTGGCCCGCATTTTTTTCCCCTCATCTGAACTTGCCTTCTTAGTGTTCTTCTGAACATACTTCATGCCCAGGATCCTTGCTGACTTCTCCTACAGCACCCTGTCCCTTGTGTCCCTGTGCAAGGAGTACCAAGTGCTTTCAAAGCTGTTGATAAGCCAGCGTGTGCCTGCACCCCGGGGCAGAGCACACTGCTACCAGTTGTATGCACCACACAATGAATGCACCAGCTCTTCGTACCTTATTATTGCTAGGGTCATTCACTGACTGACATTCTAATGAACACTGACCATGCAAAGAATAGCAATCAGTGTTAGCCCTCAGTTAGACACAGCAGTCAGCTTTAACTGGGAGCACTGAGAAGTGATGGGGGTTAGTGGCTGAAGGACAGGAGGGTGTCTGTGTCTGTTTACACGATAGGCCTAAGAATAGCGCAACTTTGTAGGAAGTTGCTGAAATGCCCAACAAAATGAGAATGAAAACATTGGGTGGGGGAATCAAATCACTTCAAGAGTTGTCTTATGATTAAGTATTATGGCTTATGTTACAAAGTTCTTCCATTGTACCACTAGAGTTTCTCAATGTCTGCCTGGAGAGTCTTTAGCGGAAATGTTACTAAAACACTGTTGTCACGGTTTCTCTGTCACCAAAGAATAATGTAGTGCAGGCTTCCTGCACTACTTTAACTGCACAGGCACAGGGCTTGAGGTTTTTCTAATTTTAAAATATACTTGTGGCTACCTTGATAACCACAGACAAACAAACAGCCTACCGCAGCAAAGAGCCAAACTGGAGGCACTTAGATGTTGCACATACAAGAAATGTGGAATTGGCACAAAGTATTCAGGAAGGTGAAAACAGCTACTTTCAATGCTAAAGAAACCTGTTGATCATTCCTTGTTCATCTCTTCCCTTTCTTACAATAATATCATCCTGTGACCACACACATTTCTCCTTTCATGCTAACCCAAATGTGGAACTTTCTGAGTTTCTTCATTCATTTCCTACCTCTTTGTCTCCTACATCTTTGTCGTTTCCACTGAGCGCTGAGATTGTTTTCACCATGCTTGCTGTGTTGGTAAGTGGAAGTGGGGTAGACAAACTGTTTATTCAGCAGGGCACCACCGATGTGGAAGTGCCTCAGAGAGCTGTTCACAGAACAGCAGGAACAGAACTCACAGTAGCAGTCCATCAGAGACAGACAGTTGTGATGACGTGCTGCATTCAGTGAGCTCAGTGCTATTAACACTCCGACAATATTGCTGCAGATGGGCAAGGGTTCTGTCTGAACTGTCTCTTTGAGTTTGCTCAGGGAGGCTGAGGGTGTCTTGGGCTGTGAAGAGTGAAAAGCCATAGACTCCCATGGATTTAAAAAGAACAATCCTGGATGCTCTAGAGCAGCTGTGTGTGCACTAATCATGCAACTCTCAGCTTGGCCAGGAGCCTGGGCTTAGAGAGCATTTTTTTACTTACAATAGCAGTCCAGCTGTGATTGAAACACTATGGAAGAGCAGCGGAAATAGAGAAACTTTATAAATGCTGTGAAAAAGCTGAGTACAGAAGTTGTTTCACTAACCTCCCCCTCCCCAGAGGGACCAGGAGGAATAAAGCAAAGCAAGGTAGACTTTTCTTAGTCTAAGAACTAAAGAGCAAAAAGACAAGAAATACCAGGGAGGACCAGTAAGTTTCGTTGCAAATCCTTCCGTGCAAAGACCATTCCTTGGTTCATTTCTGGGCACATTTTTAAAAAGGGCTCCTTGCCAAAGACTTGCAGTTCTGCTGCAAGGACCCATTATTAGCATCTTCCTCCAGGGAGGAATTTATTTGCTGTTGACTGGAAGTTGCTCTGACATTTTAGCCACTCCTTTTCCACTGTCTCCAAAATGCATGGTACACAGGGAGAACTAATCTGGTCATTAGACAGCTCCTTCTGCACCCTGTGAGCAGGTAGGACTTCACCCATAGCATGCCTATTTGACTGCTGGAAAATAATTGATTCTTATCATCTTGTTCATCACTCCCCCTGTGGAATAGACTTTGTCTTCCTGTACCTGAAATGATTTCCCTTTCCTCCTTCAAATCCCTCCTTATGTTTCATTTTTCATGTGCTTTCCTATGATAGTGTACCCTAGGAAACTATTTGCTCCCATCTTTGCCTTGATCTTTAGGCACGTAGAGCTGGACAGCTAAATAGAGCAAATGCCTCACTGGGATCCAGCCTGTTCCCATGTGCTGGAATGGTGCCACGAACACCTGTGATACTTTCTAAATAATATAACAGCCAGAGAAAATGCAGTCCCAGATCTGATTCTTGGCTGCTCGTAAAACCCTATTTGTTCTGTGGCATGTGAAAGGGCCTTGATGTGAGAATAAGTACAGTTTATACCCATTTTCATATGCAAGAAACTGAAGGCAGCCATCAAGGAAAAGAGAGCTATAACCCCAGTGCCCTTAGAATTACAAAAAGCATTTTGGTGTCATTAAAAATGAAACTCCTAGAGTAAGACAGGCTTTCAAATTTATAATCTCTTTAGTTACTACTGCCACAAACCGAACGATCCTGTGAAAACAGACTCTGTGACAGTGTCATGTCACCTGAGCTGCTCTGTACCACAGGCCACCCAACCACACCAAATCAGTCTCATGTATATCCCAGGGAAGTGCAGTTGATCTAGGGTATCCTTGATTTGAGGCTTTAACTGATGGACAAAGCCCTGTAGCTGTTGCAAGTTAATCTCATTGGCTTTCTCTTCCACATTAGACACCAATAGACTACAGGCCCAAACATCCTTCAGAATTACCTGCATCTCCCCATGACCCATAAAGGGATGCTTGGCTTGAACTAACACTTAAATTTAGATGGTTAACACTCTTGGGGTAAATCCCATCTTGCTGTCTCTCTTAAACTTTACTTCCATAATCTGGATTCTTTTGGCTCTTTAGAATTTATTCCAGAAAAGACTTCGCCATCTAATCATCTAGGACCACATCTGTGAATAAACTGACTAATGAGAGTAAATAATTTAATTTTCATAGGACAAACAACATGAAATTGTGCAAGTGCACAAAATGAGGCAAAGATGGCCTGAAACCCTGCCCCATGCTCCTGAGGTACCCCAAGATACTTCAGGCCATGAATAAGAGAGCAGATATCGTGAAGCCCACTGATATACTTTCTTGGCATGTCACTTACCTTAGTATGACTGCCTCCAGAAAAAAATGCTCTCAGCAGATGAATACCAAGTATGAAACTTATCTGTATGTATGCAGGTCCTCAAATCTAAACACTATAAAAGTGCTGGCTTCTTCTCTGTTACCTTGATAGCATCTTACAGTGCCTTTTTAACACATGCTGTCACATAGAAAGGTTATCTGCTCCCAAGAATCATACCTTATTTTTGCCCTCTATTACAGCTGTTCTCTCAGTGATGCTCTGGATTCTGTTTCCTACGTTGCTTCCAGCTTTCAGGATGGAAGATCCTTCAGTATAAAAGCAAAATCCATTCCTGAAGACAACAAAAAATAATATGCTATTGATTTGGTGATAGAAATTCGACACATAAGACAAAGCAATTGTTTTGAAAACAGTGATCAGTGATGAAAACTGCAGGTGCTGTGATGACCAGGAAAGTATAATTGTTTTCCATTTACTCTTGAGGTTTGAAGCCCGAAAATTGGATTCACTTCCACAGCCAATCCTTGAATATTTGCTCTCTGGAGTCAATGATCACATTTAACCCACTATAAATAGTGAAGACACAATTTACAGTCAGATCCTAAATATAGGGCTGTACAAGACCAACATCCCATTTCCAATGCTTCTGTTTTCAGACATTGCCAAAACATGAGTTCATACTGGTTTTAGCCTTTCACTCAAGACAAATTATATTTGTTTCAAGGTGCATCCCATAATGCATTGGATGCCCTTTTATTCTATGCAGGTTCTTTTTGTTTTAACCAAAGATTATGTCAGTTTTCGTTTCTGAGTATTTTTTAGTTCAGTTTACAAAAGAGTAAGGTATTTATCCTGAGGTTCAATGATTAAAATACATACAGTAAAAATAGGCATAATCTTGCAAATAAACAAAATGAAGTTACACAAAACTATACCCAAATGACAAAGGGATTTATATGATAATTTAACTGGAAGAAAATCAAATACATCTCAATGAATGGAAGTCTCAGAGGGAAAAAAACAAACAAACAAAAAAACAACAAAAAAAACCCCAAAAACAAAATAAAACAAAAAAACCCCCACGTTTTTGCCTTATGCAACACATTGGCTTGTAATCAGAACATTCAGGTGTGGTCATGGTAGAGCTAATTTTTTTCTTAAAGTCTGGTTTGGTACACATGGAAATAAACACATTGGAATGCTTCTTAAGTGCTGCCTGACCCTGTTCTTCTTCGAGAATATCTAGTTCAGTTTTTCATCCAGAATTTAGCTGCTGCTTGTTCAATTCCAGTGTCATTGGTAGAAATTAACCCTTCAGCTTGATGAAGTTCTTTCAAATGCACTGTGTTCATTGGATTTGAAAGATAATAGTTGTACTATCTGTAACCAAATAGTTCTGACTTGTATAACAGTTATTTGGAGAAATTAACTTTAAAGCCCAGTGGCTGAAAAACATAGTATGATGCAATCCTGACCAAAGAATGAGGTTCACTTCCCTTCATGCAACTTTGCAGTTTGCTTTTCAGGGTAAACTTTGTGTTGTTTAGAATACCAATTGTACACCAACTTTACATGCTTGTTTTCAACTGTGCAGCTTTGCGTCAAACTGGCCAATGACTTAGCAGATATTACAGCTTAAAGAAATTATGACATGGAAACTAACCTGGGCTGCCCAAATTTCACAATGTGTACTGAAAGGATCAGTGCATAGAAAAGAGCCAGGAGAAGGCAATGGAGATTCATGCATGGAGAGAGGATAGGGAGCAAGAGCATGTCAGGAAAGCCCTATCTACAAAACCACTTCTTTCAGACTCTGGTTTAAAAGCAAACTTCTAATACATTACTTTTGAGGTCAGGGTGAATGAAAGACAGGTGCATTTGTAAGGGCACCTGTTGAACTCAGATGGGGAAAATGGTTAAAATAATTCAAAAAGGTAGATGCCATTTACTTTGCACATTTAAAGCTTTAATAAGTCCGGTTCTCTAACAAGAATAAAACATAGAAGGCATGATAATTTGGCTAAGCTGGTAACATTTTCATGCCATAGAAGGTATCAAAACTCAATTTGTGATGACAGGCACACAAACAGGCAGTACCAAAAGCACATTTGTGACTGGATGCAATCTGTACAGGGAAACAAGAGACAGCAAAATCCCACTTCATGCATATTAAAAGGTGCCTCCTAATTTACTTTTTTTCCTATCCCCACAGAATGCACTAATGTTTCTTTGTCACGGTGCTGAAATTTTGTCCTCTTTACCGTAGAAGTCCTTACATGTATTTTGGTAAAGGACAGAAAGAAGGCATAATGTGCCTTGTGCATCTCTGAAAAGCATCTCCAATTTCCTTTCTTACAGCTCTGGAGTCTCCAGACTCAGTTGCTATTATTATACTCTTCTTCACAATTCCTTAAAAAGACGGTATATATTTAGTTTGCCATGTCTTAGGGATGAGGACAGTGTTATGTCTTTGTTGATGCTTAGCACAATGAGGTGCTGATTACTCATTAATACCAGAATGTGAACTGCCACCATAACTACAATAACATCACAATAAGAAGAAAAACACATGTGAAGTGCTAGATTAGCCTTGGAGGCACATATGTGAGCTCTACTGACATCACATTTCATTCTATATCCAAACTGGTGATTACAATGTTAACGAAATTAGAGTAGAAAATCAAATATGCTTCAGAGCTGTTGCCCATGGTTTTAATAAAAAAGGAGTCTCAATCAAGCTGTGAATACTACATCCAGCAGCACACAGCTGGAGCTGTGAGTACTGCTGTACACACAGTGTCAGCTCCACTGGCTGCTGGATCAGCAAACATTTATGGATCAGTTGCAGCACAGCTGCCAGGCAGAGTCTAGGACAAGACTCACACTCATCCCCTTGGATGCAGAACCAGATGCTTCCTCTCATCAGCTGCCAAATCCCTTCACTTTAACCCCAAATGCACTAAAAGCGCTCAGGGACAACACACAAGCTGTATTCACTATCCTGAGCTGGCTACTCAGGTTAATACTCCAAGTCATCCCACCTCTTACTGCTGCCATGTGAAAGATACTGCCTAAGTCAACAGCATCAGGTAGAGATGGGGAAGGGAAAAATTAGTCAAAATCCTGCCGCCTAACCTGACCTCAGCTTCTAACAACGGGTATTTTGTAAGAGAAAGAGAAAAGGTTCTGCTGAACTTAGATGCAATCATCAAACCAAATGTTTGTGTTAAGAACAGACGCTTGGAGAGAAAGAGGGAAAAATGAAAACACGAAAATCTATGCTGGCTGGAACCAAAACAGGCAATCATCTTCCTGTTAACTCAATTGATGTTTCATAGTGTGTCCTCACATAACATCAGCTACATGTTTTTCTGATTTCAAGGAAATTACCAATTTCTTCAAACAACCCACTCAGTAAAACAACAAGGGCATTGCATTTTTAGTAGGGAGTCTCTGCGTTTACAGGGAAATCCCACTGCATTTTAGATATTTGAATCTTACTCCAGATATCTCCAGAGTACATGAATTCCTGAAATGTTTTGTTGTGGGATGAGCCTGGTCACTTTGCATCTTCAGGAAATCTTACAGCAGGGTTACCGCAGGGTTAATGAAGGAGCACACAGTGTGTGCAGGTGCTGATAAACAAGCTGATATCTGCCAGCACATTTTTACACATTTCTTTCACCTGTGTCCCTGCAGACCCTTTCACGTTTCTGCTGTGTGGGTGCAACTCTCTGTGTGTAGAGATCCCACATAACAAATGCTAACGGGGGTGTGTACAAACCTAAGTTTATAGAAGTTATAAGAGAGGCAATCAGACTCTGCTGCCTTAGTGGAGCACTGGTAGAAGCAGAGCACTCAGGTTAATCACCCCGTAAGTAGTTTTTCCCACGTGCCTGCATGCGTGCTGGCAAGCACATTTGCAGGTGTGCACCCACACAGGCACACATCAGCCTTTGTGTCAAGAACCTGAGAAAATGGCTATTCTTTTGTAAAAACAGGAGCCACTAGTTCTCGGAAAGGTTTTCAGAGAAGCCCAACACAGGGGGAAAGAGGGATGAGAGTGGCTCTGCCTGTGACAGGGTGAGTTCTGCTGTCAGACCTGCTCACTGCCCAGAGTTTCGGGAATTTACATGAATTTGGGGAGGCTGGGGGTGGTTTATGCAACCAGAAGTAAGTCCAGCTTCATAAAAGGTCTGCGATGTGCCGAGTTGGCACCCATGGGGGCCCTGGAGAAGTGGCCAGGGGGAGGGGAGCCAGCCTGCTACTCAAGAATACAACAAGCCCTTGAGGAAGCAGAGTGTGCCATGTTTGAAGATGCAAAGATAATCACAGTGCTGGGAACCGTCTTGTGTAGCGGAGGAAGCCAAACAACAAGAGGAAAGCAGCATATGCTCGTGATTTCGCACAGGAAGCTAGAAGCACCTCCTGCCAAAGCGAGATAAGAAAACTCCCATGGCCTATTCTGGACAAGGCTGTGGTGATCAACCTTCGCTTCGCACTGTCCTCGCTCTGCTCCGCAGCCCGCTCCCTTTCCTAATGAGTTTCAGAGCCCTCACTTCTATTAGCATGCCGCATGCCAAGCACAATAGCATAGTGTATTTATAACTATCAACAGGGAAAATTTCCAGGGTAAGAGTGTACTTCATGTCATCTTGATGTATTTCACTGAAATCACACTACAAACCAGCTCCAAGCCAAAGTCCTGCCGATGAAACTACTGGTCTCAGAAGAAAAGTTGCTTGGTGATTTATAGCAGAGCATGGAAGCTGAGGTAAGCAATTTCTCCAATTATTCATAGGACGGTTTGACCCCAAGTATGACAGTCAGTTCTGATTGAAAGCCCCAGATCTAGCCCATCCAGATACATCTTCCCCAAAGACAGTACTGCAGTTTTCAGTTCAAGCAGTGCAGCAACAAATACCAGTGAAAGAGCCTCAATCCACAGATCAGCTGGAAAAATACTCATCTTCTGTCTCCTTGTCTTCCCAGCTTCTCCCTCCCAAGCCCTCCTGCATGATTCCAGAGCCCATTGCAATCATTACCTCATGTAACATCTCATTCAGCTTTCTAAGCATTACTCTTGGCAAAGCCCCTGGCAGCCTCGCTCAAACTCTCATTCACTTGGGTAGTATTTATTGGGAGGGAGAGGAAATCATCCTGTCACCAAGAGTGCCCATTTTTTAGAGCAATTATTGGCAGTCACCATACTTTTCTCAGCAGCTATCATTTTTTTAGGGCAGCAGTTCCAAGCAGCATCAGGGCAATGTTACTACAAATTCAAGTTGGACTGACTCACATCTTTGAAGAGGTAATGGTGATGACACTAACATTAAGACAGGAACTCTGGAAATTCCTGGAATTGTAAAGAATACATAGGAACTGGTTTTAATTTGCAAGTTACCAAAAGAATCTGGATGGCATGGACCATGCTTCTTCTGCACTTCAGCATCCGCTGCCCTATGATTGATAGTACAGGGCTGCTGTAGTCACATGTCCTTGGGAATATTGAGTCAATTTGAAACAGGAAACAGAGAGGAAAAATAGTAAGAGGGAGCATGTACAGTTTGTAAAACGTGCTTTATGAAGGTGGGGGAAGGAGAACATGTGCTGGACCCCTGCCAGCTTTGTCTGTGTGTGTTATTCTATGATTCTAAGAAGCTATGGGTGCAGGTGTTCCTGCTCTAGGTCAAAACCAATTAGTTAGAGGTTGAAATACTGGCAAAACTGCAGCTGGGAACTCATCCCAAACACCTTCCCTAATATGCACGTTGGTGGAGCTAGGAGGAAAACTACAGGTGGTAGGAACTGGATATATCTTACATTGTTTATGGTTTATTTGTGTATTTATATTTATTTACTTAGGATCAGGTCCCTGATGTCCCAAAAGCCTCATTCTCCTGGGGGTTATCTTTGAAAAGAGTAGGGTAGATGACACTTAGGACTTTGTTGTGTACTTCCATGGTTCTATTGAAAAAGGAAGCATTTGGTAGCTGCACATTGCCTTTCTTGCTATTACTGATATGCAACCAGATAACAGGGTGGTGTTTCCCTTTCAGATTCATCCTTTCTAAACATCATGGCTTGCCCTTAACTGCTCTAGTTTGGTGCCTGGAAAGCTGATTGATCTGAGCTATCTCAAAAGAAGCAGCAAGATCAACAACAATGTTACTTATCCCAACTTTCAGTAATTTCATCAGCCCACACTCAGATTTCCACAGGAAAAAAATCACTTCTGTAACTGCACACCTGAGCACCCTGCAACACCAGCTACTCACAACAAAAAAATCCACATGACTGAGGCTGAGGATCACCAGAAAACCCATTTGGCTTCCAACTTCTTTGCCATTATTTGAAACCGCTGGCCACTAGGGAAATTTTCTCACCTCGTCCTATCAAAAAGTTCTATTTTACTTCTTGATCCTCAATTTTCTACTTCACACTGCTTAGCATTCTTCATGGACACAGAATGCCATAATATTTCAGCCAAACTTATCTTCCTTCCTTGTTATACAACTCTCTTCCTTCCTTTACTAAACTGTGTTCACTCTCCCATGGAGCCACTGTGATTCAGTCTCCACTTTCTCTGTGCAAAAAGCAAAAAAATCATGTCCTGCACAGAGAAGCAGGATGTTGGCTGAAACTCTAGAATTATTACATGAGATTTCCACAAGCACCTATAATTTCTTTTAGGGGAAAAAAGTTTGATTTTGAGAGTCTGTAGTACTGCAAGGAAAAGGGTCTTGCAATTTGGCTGAACAGTCAGAATCCTAAAGAGAAAGTCCACAAAATACAATGTCTACTCTTGCACTCAGTTGTTTTTTTTTGTTTTTTTTTTAATTTCCAATTTATGTTCCCTATAAATAAAATCCAAGATGTTGTTCAAACCCTTCTAGTGTAAGTCATTTTCCTTGCACAACTCACTCAACTTCTAGATATAACCTTACATCTATAATATTCCAAGATCCATACATTCACAACTCCTTCCTTCTCAGAATTGCTAAATTCCCCTTCTTTCCTTTGCTGTCCTAACTGGATCCTCTTGGTTCTAGAAAGGAGTAACTCTTTAGTAGCCTATTTACACAGTCCTTCATACTGCCCATCATGCTGACAAGCTGGAAGCACAACTCTCACCCTTTCAATTTTCCAGTGGTGGACAAAGGAGACATAGGAACTGTTGATACTCTGAGGTTGTGTTTTTCAAGACAATTTGTTTTCAACTTCTTTTCAAGTAGGAGTCTGGGAGAACCTCTGGGCTTACTGGAGTGAGGGACTGAAGTGCAGGCAGAAAACAAGGAAGGGATAAGAAAGAATGGAGGGAAACATTTTCAAGGAGAGAGGGGAGTTGATTAGAGGGAAAACAGGAAGAGAAAATACTGACAGGCATGGATGTAAGACCAAGGATCCATCTACCCCATATCCTGTCCCAACAATGACCATATGCAGATGGTTGGGGATGAGTAAGAGCGAGACTAACTTCAGATATTTCCTTCTAATACTCCCCCAGTCACCAATTATTATCAGGAACTTCCCACAATATAGACTGTTTTAACACTTCTTTTCCAAGACTGTAGAAAGTTTTCAAACCCCCAAAATCTTTTGGCAAGGAGATTCACAGATATGCTATCCACTACGCAAGGAGTTCTATCCTTTTTCAGTTCCAAATTCTGCTCCTCCTGTCTTCATCTAATGGCCCCTATCCCTTGAATTAGAGAAGATACACACAACTGATCCTCAGACATGTGTCTTTCACAAGTCTGTAAGTCTCTGTCCTGTAGCTCCCAAGTCACATCTTTTTCAGTCTGCAAGTGTCTTGATCTCCCTCCTCATTCATCCCTGACACATTCCTCTCATTCTCTGAAATTCCTTTGATCCTTTTCGATGCTATTCCTGGTGTACCTCCCAGTTTGTCTGCATCTTTTGAAATGAAAGGATCAGAAATGCTCATAGCATAAAAAATGTCGACAATTTATGGATTTTTGGAATTATCATGGTATTCTGTACTGTGGTCTTTATTTCTTTCCTGGTAATTCCTAACACTTGATTTTCTTTTTCAGCTGCTCATGGTGGTGTTCACTTTCACAAACCCATCTATCACAGCACTCAGATCCCTCTTTGCAGTAGTAATGAGCAGCCAACAGCTTTTTAACATGTATTTTACATATGAAAGCAAGATTGTTTTTTCCTATGTATATCATTTATCTCAAGTGAATTTCACCTGCCACTTCTTCACACAGACACCTAGATTCACAGAGTTCTACATTTCATTGCAATCAGCCCCTCATCCTTACAAATCTGAATAACTTGTCATCGTCAGCAAACACTGTCACCTCCTTACCCCCTTTTCCAAGTTATTTCTGAGCATGTTGACAAGGACAGACCCCAGCACCGGCTCCTGAAGAACTTCACTGATCACCTCCCTACGCTGCAAGAACTGGTTGTTCCCTCTTAACCTCTGCTTTCTATTTTTTAAGTGATTTTTTTTTTCTGAGCACGATCCTACCTCACATGCCTGTTCAAAGCCTTCTGCAAAGGCTTTTTGAAAGGCATACACACAAAAGGAAAGAGGATGCTAACTAAAGTTTGTATATTTTTGTAAAAGGTGTACTGGATCCAGTAATAGTACTCCATTCATAATCGTTCCTAAGCACACACAGAGTTTGACCTGGTGCCTTCCTTTGGCCAGGAGCCCCTGCTAGTGAAGAAGCAGGCTTCTGGCTATGGGCTGGGACACCCCACTGGCTCAGACCCTGCCAGCGTGCGGGGCCTCGCTCACGTCCAGCTTGTCACACACTTTATTTCCTATGGGCTGGGCCACACGGAGTAAAAGATCAAGCAGAAACATCACACCATCTACGTGACCCATAAGTGTTTTTCCTTAAGGCTGGGTGTCAGACTGCACACAGTAAAGCCAAGAGACCACCCTGTGAAGGCAACAAGAAGAAGACAAAAAAAAAAAAAAAAAAAAAAAAAAAAGAAACTGGGAAAAAATAAAAGGAGGAGCAAGTGAAAAAAAAAAAACCTACACGAGAATAAAAGCATGTTACTAAGCAGAGTATCCCCGACCCTCTAGATCTTGCTGTAATTTTTAGGTTTGAAGCTTGATCAATGACAAAATAAATAATACTGTGTTTCTTGTTTTTTTTTTTTTTAAAGTTAGTTTAAAGTGATTTGGAAACTAGCAATATCAAAACTTGAAAACTTAAGGTTCTGAGTCAACTAAGACCCGTAATTAAGTAATTTATACTTGCCGAATGAATTCATCTATGTGTAATCCTGTGGACAGATGGGGGCAAACTGTACTTGGTATAAAGTATGTATTTGTCAAGCTTATGTAACCATATGGATGTGCCAGACCTGATTCAAACAGCATTTTTCAAACAAAATATTAAAAATATTTTAAAATTCCATAACTATCTGAAAACAAGGATATAGGTCTACTCAGAGGAAATAATGTAAGCAAGCACTGACTTTTGGCTCCCAGTGAAAGTGCAGAATGAGATATTTGATCATATTGCTTATTCAGGCTGAAGCAGATCAGATGCTCCTTCATTCCTCTCTTTGGCTTCAAGTTCCCTGGAAGTCCCTGCTGCTGCAATGTACACTTGCGACAGTTCCTCTGCATTTTTAAAGGTTGTGTAAAAAACCACAGGTTTTGACTTCATTTGTACTGATCTATTTCCCTAGCCACACCAAAATAAGGGAATAGCTAGTATGATTTTTGGTGTACCCATAAGTACCTTCACATTATTAGATTGCTGTAAGATGATTTCCTTGTAGCACAGGGTAGAAGGCACTAAGGCCACCAGCCAGATCCTCAGCCAGTGTGGATGTATAACTGAGGATCCAGTCACATGTCAAATTAAACAAAGGTATTTTAGAACTACCTGTTTACTAATGGCATCTGACCTACTTATACCAGCTCCAAAGACTCAGGCTTTCTCTTCCTGAAAACACATGGTGGCACAGGAGCCAAAACCAGTCTATGTGGACAAACTAATGGGCATCAATGTTTGCAGACATCTAACAATTAAATTTGAGTGGTTTAGTACATTCCTAATTAAATACAATTAACATTTGTTCTTTACTTGTTCATTTTACATACCTCGCTGCAATTCCAAATCTGGTTTCCCCTCATCGTCTACCCAAGGACATCCTAATGATTCTGCCTTTCAATCCCTTATTAATACCCTGACATAAACAATGCAGAAAAATGCAGTTAGACTGCTATGTACACATGGCCTGCCTCCTCTTTCACTGAACCTGCTAGGAGTCTGGCCATGCACTGTCATTAAGATAGTTTCAGTCTTTCTGTATCTCTGCAGAAGTTTCAAGGAACACCTTTAGTTTTTTCCTTCCAGATACTTCATGTATTCAGGCCTCCATCTCCAATCCCACCATGAGGTTGTTTTACCACCAAGCAGAGTTCGTATCTTGACACTCTAGTCAGGAGAGTAGAGAATCATGTACCAGTTTCCCCAGTTACTTTGCTTTTGTAAGCGACTCCATAATACTGCTACATTTCTCTCTGCCTCAAACAAAAGCATGCAGAGAGAAGAAAAAAAAAGCCAAAATAACACAGGTTGATGTGATGGCAGGGTTGTAAAATAATAATATAACATTCAGTTTGAGGCTAAACAAAACTAATAACTCAAGAGGAGGGAGGCAGCAAGATGATGGGAGAGTTGAAACACCCGTGGTAAAATGTGAGTGTTGCAACTGTCTGCAGTTTCTGAAGGGTCAATCAGTCAAACCTTGGGCAGAGGTTGAAGATCTCTCTTGAGCTCCCCACACAGAAATGTCCAGAGAGAGAAACTGGCCCCAAAGAACACTACACAGCTGCTGAGCAAGTCAGTGCTTCCAGTGAGCAGTAGCAGTATCCCACACGCCTTTCTTGGCAATTTCTGCCAGGTCAGCTAAAGAGAAACAAAATCTACTGAAGAGACTCAGGTCAAGAACCATTAACATCAAGCACATTCCTGGCAGGCAGATGCTTGTTCTGCAGCCTCAGAACTGATCTCCCAGCCTGCCTGGAGACCCTCAGCAAGCCCTGCTGCTCTCTGCCCCCATACACCTCTGCTGACAACCCCATCTGAGAAAAATTCAGGATGGCTCCAAAGTGGTAGGAAAGAAGCTAAGGAGGTTGCTGAGCACATCAGGACAAGTGTTCCACTGGGCAGTGCTCTTCTTTATTCACAGAACACCCAGGGGCTGCCCAGCCTGGGAATGTGCCAGCTACAGAGCAGCAGCATACACTGCAGTAAGATAGCCCTGGAAAAACAGATTCTCAATCATTTAAGAAAGATGAATTTTGTTGGGTTTTTTTTAATTACTTCTATTTTGCATTGTGTCTTCTACTGTCTTTTGGCTGCCATCTCTAAATTTAATAGCTCTGCATAAGCTTTTAAAACCCCCAGAATGTTGCTTTTTGCCCCAGAAAGATTTCCTTGACTCTTCTATGTTTCCTTGTTTGGGTGAACATCAGAAGAGAATCTTTCCACCTACATATCTAGCTAGCTAGCTACCAAAAGCTTGATTAATGGCAAGAGTTGATTTAAGCAAAGTAATTGCAACAGAAAACAAAGAACGAGGAATTTTTTAATTATGTTGGTCTGTCCATGTTTCAAAAATTCACATTTGCTGAGCAATTTTACCACTTTGCTACAAGGAAACTATGGAAATTATTTTATTTGGCCAGTCTCCTGTTACTGGCCTGAGTGAAGTAGAGAGAAGAGTTACACAAATTGATTGTATCAATCAGAAAGCATTAAACTGTATCTGCATTTAAAAGCAATTGAATTAATTGAGGTACTTTTATATTTTTTTAACTGAAATACTGCTTGGAAAATAAAGTGAAAGAAGTATCCACACAACCTAATGGTTGCTATTAAAGGCAACAGTCCTACAGAAATAAAAGCATCTAACTTAGGCAGTCAGTCCCCAGCTGGCAGTGACAGTGCTCAAGTGGTGTGAAGTTGAGCACACATATAAATATTGGAGCAAACAGATTTTGGAGCCAATAGTGCACCGCAAGGTCTTTGCAGCAACAGCATCATTTCATTCAGAGTGCACACTCTGTCCTATGACATGGGACTCAGAAATTTCTTGAGAATCTCTACCACCTTACACTGAAGGGTAACCTGTGGGGGTTTATTGACCTAAAGTACAAGGTACATCTATGTACCAAAACAAGCACTACTTGAACACAAATAGAGCAACATTTTAGTATTGGAAACCTAATGTGGGGCAGATGAATACAAAAAAAATCATGTAATGGCACAACAAGATATGTTTCTTATCTTCTGCACAAGGCACATGCACATTGAATCTGTTGTTTAGGCAAGCCTCCCATCAGACAAAGAGGGAAGTATAAAGAAATAGGTGGGATTAAAGGGTTTTCCAGGTCTTCAAGGAGAACACCCAAACCTGCAAAGACATCAACCAGGTGTGCCACCTGCTGAGGTACTCCACTCTGCTCCCTTCCTGGAGCAGGAGAAAAAAGGTAATTACTTGGGTATTTCTGCCTGTCTGCAATAGTTAATTATCATGTTATTCAGAGGGAGTCATCCCATTCCTTTTAGGCAAAGCATTAAAAATGGTATTCTCCAGACTACTCCGTCAATGAGTACTTAAAGGAGAAGGAAAGGGAGAGGGTTAAAGGGAATCATCACAGAACAATTATGAAGGAAATTTGGAACCCAGTCTGGAAACCACATTGTAACAGAGCCAATAGCTGATTCAAATTGTTACATTTCTCCTTTGATCACCTGCTCAAACACACTCCTAATTAGCATTTAATGGAGTCTACAGTTCAGGACATTACTGAACACCTGCTTGCAGAAGTTAATTCCTCTTTCTGATGACACGCTCTCCTGTGCTGGACTGCAGATCCGTGCTTGCTAACAGAAGGAAATGTCTGACAACAGATGAGGACCGCCTCAACTCCCAAGGAAGAACCAACTGTTTCTTCAGTGCTGCACTGGATTTCAATCCAGAGTATTCAGAGTTGTATAAAGCCTTGAAAGAAACTAAAAGACTGAAAATTTTCATTTATGCCTTTCTCAAGGTTTCTCTAGCTAAAAGATGTTGTGATTTCTCTTCTCTTACATCTATTAGCAAAAATAAACTTTGCAACTTGTCCTTGTAAGATAATATACCAGACAGAGGAAATGCAATGCTGACCTGTCCTTGAAATGGAGGATTTCAGGTAATACCTATTCCAGCAAGAGGAGAGATTGCTAGTGCCACCTCTTGGTAAGAAGGGCACAAAAAGACAGCCATTAGCATAATCCCAAAGACATAAAAAATAACATATACTTCTATGAAGTGCTGACCACTCTCTCACTGGTATCAAAGCACTTAAAAGTATCCTTAGTTTGAGATGTTTAGTTTGAGACCCTTATTGTTATATATACATTTAGTATTGAGATGTCTTATTTACTCGAAGGAAGTGTCTTGTACCCTTACAATTAAGCATGTACTTAAATATTTGCCTGGTGCTAAATTCCAAGTCTATGAAAGCATTAAAATAGTGAAATCCTGTGGAATGTGATTATTCTTCAACTGAAACTGAGAAAATGTTGTGTCTTAAATTTGTTAGGTTTTTAAATATCTTCATTGGGCTGTGATCCAAGTACCTTGCCTGTTTGAACCCTTCAATAGCAACGTAATACTGTTGTGGAGGCTGAGTGTTAATCATTAAGTTTGTGTCAGATTTCATTATGCACAAAGAGCTGTGGATAAGGGAGTCAACACAAACTCCTAATAATAAGAAACAAAGTTCAAAAGAAAACTAAAATGTAAAAAGAGGACTCATTGAGCACCACATCAGCGTCAAGCAAGCTTGCATGGTGCCATTTATTCTTTACCCTGTTTACATATCATCTGGAGAATGGTGGGCACATTTAGCTTGCTGAACTGAATCTACAACTAAACATATCACGGGACAGATCTGACCTTCATAATGGAAGAAGTTTCTGCCATGTTTTCTGTTGATTTTGAAAGAAGCCACACATAAGATTCTCTGTGCATGGAGAAAAGCATGGAAGAAAACTCCTTTTGAAAGCACGTGAACTTTGCAAAACATTGTCTTCTCTCATGAAAATGCAAAAGCAATTATCACTTCTGGACCAATACTGCATGCATGAATAGTAGTGAACTGTAAGTAAACCCAAATAGCAATACCAAATAACCACTCTGCCCTCCATTTTCAAATAACGATAGAGAAAAGCTTGCATTGTGACTACATGTCCACTGAAAAATATATTGATAATAAGTAGACAATTTCTATTAACTAAGCAATGTTTGCAGCAAGTTTTACACTTGTAAAAAATATTTAAGTGTAATAGTAAAAGAACACATACTAAATAAAAGTAAAAAGTTGTCCTACCTTGTTTTAGAATGGTTTTGTTTACAGGGATACCACATCCATGTAATTTTAGGTGGAGGAATACCATACACTGTGCATGTCAAGACTTGTTTGCTGCCTAGTAAATGCAGATTGGGATCAGGGAATGATGACACGGCCTTTTCATATATCTGTGGTTTCACTGGAAAGGGCAAAAATGGAAAAGGAATTAAAACCAGCTTATTTCCAATGTATTGCACTATTATAAATATACTGCATTCTTGCAGTGTGATTAACAAGAAAAATCCCCAGGAGAACAAAGAAAAACAGCAGTCCGAAGTCAAGTCCGACAAGTGGTTAGTAACACATTTAAGTCATCAGGAACAAGTATGTGGCTGTGGAGACTGAAACACTTGTAATGAAAACCAGCGTCCATCTTCTAATTCAAAGATGGGTCTTTCACCCTGCATATGAGGCTAGGGCTTGGGTCCATAAAGGCAGTAACAAAACCTTCAATGCCCTCCAATGTGTGCAAAATTGGTGACAATCCAGCTCAAAGAAAACTGAGTATTACATGTTCAGGAGAAGCACGGGAACAGGTTGCAAACTTACCATTCACAGTAAGAGTGACTGTAAGATTCTTTGACAAATTCCACTGTCTAATGCTCAGTATTATGGTGTAGTTTCCAGCATCCTCCTCAGCAACATCCTTGATGACTAATGAATAGTCTTTAACCACATACCGGGCACATTTTTCAGCAGCAGGTAGCCCATCTTTCAACCTGTTTCATGGAATTCCAGAAATCAAAATTCTGAAAAATGCTTCTGCTTAAACCACCCATGTTACATCATATTCCTCACTCTTTGGGAAGGGATTGGATTTCCAGTCTGAAATTCTGTTTACCAGAGTCTTGTCCTTTCCTTCCAAATAAGATAGCTGATTTTTGTAAACCACTTTAGAGAGCACTATTCTGTATATTAAAATTGATACAAATCTGAATGAGCACTATGGTATTTGAGAGTTATTGAAAATTGCAACTCTGTTTCTGAAGATCCCAGTTGTCCACGGCTGCGACTGCCATCTACTCTAAAGGACAACCATTTTAGCTAAGAGTTGATCACAGAAATAAAGGTTGCATCATCTTGCACTGGCCATTTCTCTATGACCTCAAAATGGATCCTGGGACAAAGTATTACAGTACTCTAACCACAGCTGTGATTTTAGGAAGAGGAAGACTAAGTAGATTAGATAAGCACTTCAGAATCAGATATCCTGCTATCCAGGGAATGTTTTTAAAGATAACAGAAAATCAATGTAGAAAGTACTAACTGTTGCTCATAAACAGATTCCTGAAGCAAAAAAATTTTCTTCAAAGTCAAACACAGTTTAAAGGGCATTTTAACAAGCTGCAAGAAGGTTAACATGATGTTAGTAGAAGGGTGCAACACATACTCATTATGATGATGGATTTGATCTAAATGATTCACAGCTTTTAGTAATTTTTTACAGAAAACTCTTGCTGTTATTAGAGAAGCACTAGAATTTGGTAGAAGGACTTAAGGGTTTAGGCATTTCACTGTATATGTATTTCACAGAACCACAGAATAGCTGTGGCTGAAAAAGCCTTTGGAAGTCATTTAGTCTAATGTCCTACACAAAGCAAGGTCAGAAGGTTGCCCAAGACCATTTTCAGTATGGTTTTGTGTATCTCCAAGAATGGAGACTCCACCACCACTCTAGAATATTTATTCCAATGTTTGACCAACCTCAATTTTAAATGGAAAAAAAAGTTAAAACCAGTTAAAATGTTTTGAGATGTTTTTAGTTTAGAAGTTTTGGATCTATAGGTGTAGTCAATAAACTCAAACACTGGAGAAACAGACAATGATGTATAAATGGCTGGTACAGTGTCATACCCACCTCTTATTTTTCCACGTGAAGCCATAAGTGTAGAGGTTTTGTAAAACAAGACAATACTTTTGGAGCAAAATTAATTCCTGGCTGTAACATTAACTCCCACTGTTCATGTATGTATGGCTTGTTTTCTTAATCAGTCTTGTCATAGACCCTTTGTTAAAGTTCAATTAATTGAGCCAGAGCTATTGGTGTTTAAAATTATTTAAACAAGAAAACCTTTGAGATCATGAATAGCTAGCATTGTTGCATTTAAAAAAGACTTTTCCAAATATTTCTTAACACAGCATACATGAGACAAAATGAATGATCTAGTGAATGCTCTGCTGAAGTAGATCTATGACCTACAGATCACTGCATAATAATAGCAACTTCCATTTTTTTTGCAATAGTGCATGTCTGTATGACTAAATCATTCATTTCAATGAAAGCCTTATTTTTTTTCTCATACTCTCTAAAAATCAAGTTCAGGTTTCATATCTAGGTCTGAGTGAAGCTGGATGCAACACTTCAGTCAATGCTGGTGGAGATATTTAGCTGTAAAGCATCCACTGATTTCAAGAGGAGACATATCCAACCTATTTGAGAATCTCAACTTTAAACTTTCCGTATCTGCTTTCTTGCACTTGTAGAATGGAGGTAATGTTCTCATAAATTGTTAGAACCCCAAGCAGCTCTGAAACTTAAAAAAAAATCCTCCCCAACTCTATTATAAAACGAGGTCCAGGATGCATATATGGAAGTAACTGTTCTCCTACCATATAACCTCCGGTGACGGAAATGCCTTCACTTTCATTGATAAACGATAGGATTTTCTTCCAGCTACAGCCTCCAGCGCAGTTTTTCTTCTACGTTTCAAATTAATGAACATTTTATCTTAAACAAAATAAAGAAGTGCTTTGTATTACTGATTTTCATCCAGCAAAAAGAGTAGCTCTACTCAAGCTAATGTGACTCCAAATAAAAATTATGTTCAGTAATTTTGATGGTCCCACAATCATCAAAGAAGTTAACATCAAGAATAGAACCTAACCTCCTAGAGATCTATAAAATAGAAAAGAGTACCACAAATATACAAGAATCTGAGATGCAGTTCCCAGGACATGAATCTACTTGGAGAAGATACACTCCAGCCAAATTCACATTGTGCTCCAGCCAGAAAAAAGGGCACGGTAGTATGTGGGAGGCTGAGAGTGACCAAATGACCTGTCCACTCCTACAGGCCAAGAATCAACGAATGTTCCAAAAGAAAACATTTTGCCAGAGAGGATTTAAGTGATCTTCAGAGAGATAGCAGAGGAGAAGGCAGAAACTTTCTGTATCATTCGTAAACAGCTGTTTCATCAAACAAACAAATCTCTGACTTCACTGGAATAATATCAATCTGCTGGAATTTGTTCTTTTCCAGTTGCTCTGCCCCATATCTCCAACTGTCTGCCAAGTTGATGGCTTTTACCAGAGGCAATAAAACATAAAATTCATACAATACATTGGGAAATATCTCTTTCTTCCCTGCCAACTTGTGCAAAATAAAACATTCAAAGTATAAAAAAATACTTGAGTGTCCTTTTGGTGGTACCTGTGGTGCAATATTTACTCACATTGTGAACTGCATAAGGATGATGGATATCCATTAAACAAGTTCAATATTTAATCACACTTACCATGTACATTGAAAATAATATGCACAAGACAAATAAGTAGTTTAATTACACAATTCAAGTTGTAAAGATACAGCCCTGATTCTGCAAAACTTTATTCACACAGGCTCTTTCTAATATGGGTATCCTGTAGATGGGGCTGCTTATGTGAATGAAGGCTGACTTTAACAGTATCAGCTTCTCTGACTCTAATTCTAATCTCCAACTCCTCTGACTTAAATTTTAACCTAAACCATTGTTTCTAACAGATGTCGTTTATTCCTGTAAGATGCAATAAGTGGTTGTCATGATTTATCCTATGCTCACAGTGCTTTATTCCAGAGCTTAAATAGAGAAAATGGGCTGAAATTCTCTCTAGGAATACCAACACAGAATGTTTCATCCACACTTCCAGATAGGAGAGAAAAGATACACCACTGAAAATATGTAACAAATCCATATTCTGACCATGACCCATCTCTTGTGGAGGACACCCACCAGCCACTTGGTCTTTAACATCAATGGTGCTCCAAAGATCCTGAATAGATCTAATTGTAACAGGAGGTCCCAAAGAAGGTCACCTCCCAAAGAGTCCCGAAGCAAAAAAGTCCCTATTCATATACATTTGAAATAACCTCAGAAATGTCAAGATTTCACAGGAGGCCCAGGCAAATCATAGCAAACTTGGTCAAGGGTCCTGTTGTAAAACCAAATGATTTGCATCTTTTGAATGGTCTACCAGCTACCAGCTCCATGTAGAGTTAGGGTATTTATTTTCATGTAAAGAAATGCAATAGTACCACAGAAGAGGAAGTGGGATTCTTCTATTTAAATTACACTCATACCTTCTTTTTCCCACCTAACTAGATTTTCCCTGATTTTATCTGCTAGAACTGACTTAGGACAGCACCATCACAATATTTAGAAGACAAAAGTGATGAAATTGAACATTAACATGTCTATTGCCAACAGTACAAAACAGTCATGGAAGAAATGGCACATATTTTCCCTCCTGGACCGCCTCCCACCCTTGTTTCCCTTTTTCTGCTCATGAGGAATGTGCTACAAATTCTCTTCCACCTTGTGGCATGATGTAAAACTATCATATGATTGACCTTGGTGCATGAGCATTGAATATTCTAGAAATGTGCACCACTTCTTACCATAAACGATGACGGTTGTGTTGACGGCCTTGATCGATGGCCCGCTCTTCACGTGGCAGGTGTACTGGCCTTTGTCAATATCCCGCACTCTGTCGACAGCAAGGATGCTGTAAAAAATGTTGGCCTCTGAGTTCTTCTGGTCGATACGCTGCATCACAGAACCTCTTTTCCTTGTCTATAAAAGCCAAAGAAATGAACAAGAAAGAGCTTCATCAAACCAATTTTCATCATTGCTAAGATTTTTATTTTTCTGTACTGCCACCATAACTAAACAAAAAGACCTCAGATGCCTTTGAACAGCATAGATGAGCAAAAGATGCTTAACATTTCCAGAAGGTCAACAATAAAAAATATAAGCAACCTTACAGGGCAATTCATCCCTGTCTTCACCCAAGTTGTCATGGCATCCAAACTAGCACTTTCCAGAGGAAGATCCTCCCTTTTGCATAGCCTGCCATATCAACAGGATCAGCTCCCCATTGCCATTATCCAGCACTGCTCCTAAAAATCCCTGAAGCCATGATATGAAGAGCAGCACATAGTTTGGTGCCTGGATTCAGTGCCATAGGAAGCAGACACATAGAAGAAAAGGACATTAACACAAGGAGGGGAGAATTCTGGAAATGCTACAGACGGAAAAGCGAGTAGATTTGGCAAGGGAATAGCAGGGTGGAACTGAAGATAATGAGACTCTGAGGAGTTATTTCCTGCAACTCCCCCTAGGCATTTGGCCTCAAAGTTTATTTAACCCAGGACATTGTTGATGTCTTATAAACACTGAGCACCCTTCAGTTACCATCTAAATAAAGACAAAGCACAATTTCACAAGTGTGGTGCCCAGATAGGGCTTGGTAGGGCAGCAACGAGCAATATAATATATTAGGAGCATTTCTTGTTGCTAAGTTGTTTATTTCTGAGGTGAAAAAATGCCAGGGAAAATGGCTACAGTAAGCAATAAACAATTGCATTAATCTTCCCTATATAATGCAATCATAATTTCAGCCTGTGATTAGATACAATGAGTGACATAATAAATGATCTTGACTTGAATCACCAACATTAATCAAACTGACATGAAAGGAATGGGAGTTGTAAACCTTAAGCTAATGTCAAATATCTTATCAGTTTTACACGGACTCCCTGGCAGTTATTCTGTAAGTGACAAATATTTATGAGGATGCTCCCAATGTGGGAGGCGGAGAAGCACATTCAAGATCATTCCTGTAGTTGTCAAAAAAAGAGGATTGTTCATGTGACACTTAACAAATGAGATTTTGGCTAGTTAAATCAAAATATCTTTTCTAAACATGCTTGAATCAGGTGCCTGACTGTCTGCCAGTCTTTGAAATGAATGTGTTGAGAAGACAGCCTCGCTGAAAACTTCTATGTCACAAGAGAGAGTCCCTGCCTGGGACGGGGTGATAAATTTATCTTGTTTCATCAGGTCAAAAAGGAGCTCATAGAGATGAAACAATTCTAGCATTTGCTTGTGATTATGCAATATATCCAGAGCCTATTGTGTAAACATGTTTACTTATGAAATTAAGCATCAGAAGGAAAAAAAAAAAAGAACCCTTAAGAGACAAGTCAGCAAGGGTCAAAATGATGGAATGCAAAAAACGGCAAACATTCTGAAGCAGAATTCCTCCTGGGATGCTAGATGCAACATGATCTGTGGGAAACCTCTGGTTCCTTCTTTCCAAACACAGCACTCACCTCTCCAGGATAAGTCCATGTCATCTGCACTCTGGTATTCCAGGCTGCAGTGACAGTGCAGTTAATTGTTAGGCTGTCTCCCTTCAGCAGTTTGACTAGACGTGGGGTGCTTAACTGAACGTCAAAAATTGTGTTGGCTGCATGTGACAAAGAGGGAGAGCAATTAGTAATGCCAGCAGGGCAGGGTGCTTTCTGAGAGATGGGGAGTGGAGAATGCCACCTACTTTCTCTGTGCGTTAGGTACTTTGTGCTGTACGTGTGCCCACCGACAGTTGTCTCACAGCTCAGGAGCCCAATGAATTTGTAAGTTGCCTTAGGTATTCTGAAGCCTTGCATGCTGTCCCAGATTATTGTCTTGCCATCAGGAATTAGGGTTTCCCGTGGAATCTGGAAGTGCCAAACACATGTCATAAAAACAGCTCATCCACATGTCTACTCTCTAATCAAAGTAGCCTAGTAAAAAAGGGAAGGGGGAAAAAGCACCCAAAAAAAGTGCCAATCAACATGAAAAGGATGACATTTAATGATGTGGGTTTTTCAAGTCACATTTTCATCACAAAATAGAGGGAAAACCTGGGTGAAGAATGTGAATGCTGCGTTTGTTTCCAGGATTTCATTATTTATAACAGGATGTAATTTATAACACAATAGATTGACACTACCATTAGCTTCAGCACTTGGGCTGCTATTCTGTTGGCTCCTGGTTGGCAGCTAAAGTGCTCATCTCCAGAAACCTTTGCAATTAAGTATTCTGATTTCACCACAGAGAAACAAATACACAGTTTTCAATGGAGATTGCAAATGAACTTAATTTGCTGTCATTTTGCAGATTTAAGAAATTCCTTCCAGAATTCAATTACATGCATGTCATGTTTATTCTGCCTAAAAGACTTAAAAAACAAACAAAAAATATTGCCATGTGGGATCAAACATTCACCTTGTCAGCAGTACAAGTTACCTTTTACATTATGATCCTTTGCACTTTAAGCCCCATTTTAATAAGGTATCAAGAAAACCCTGAAAAACTAAAGCCTAACATAGCCACTGAAGCACAGACAAAACCTCTCCTTTACAGATCAGGCTATTTTGTGTACCTTATTGATGGAATAAATGCCACCATTTGGATAGACAGAAATTTGTCATAAGTACAAAGCCTGGATATGACTCTACTTTGATAACACCTGCTTTAATGGTAAAAATAATATGTTTTTAAAGATGTCACAGAGTAGAGTTTAAGTTAATTATGGTCATAAGGAAAGATCCCTGAATCAACTAAGCACCTTGCAGCCCATCACTTCCCACAGTGCACCAGTCTCACTGTGTCCCTTCATCTCTTTTTTCCCCTTTATTTGAGCAGAGGACTTATATGTTGGGCAGCCCTTTCCTTCCTACAAGCAGAGCCAGCATGGATGGCTGTCAGAGGCCTGGGGGAAGCACGAATGTCTGTCTCCTTCCCGTGTGATACAGCTTCTCTCTACAACGTGGCACCCTCGATGCTGCCTGCTCAGCCTATGCAGAAAAACACCCTCAACATCACATTCACTCATCTCGTGCCATTTCTTACAAAATAGCTAAGTGCAAGATGAATCAAATTAACAATAAACACAGAGTGCAAAATGACGTGGTAGAATTCCTTATCTTTACAAGAGCTGATAACATGCTATAATAAGCATGCAAATCACAGGGAAGTGTGTGTAGCACACACACAACTAAAGCCCATTACATTACAGACTGTTGGCTACCATTCAAACAATATTTTGTTCCCTATGACCTCTGTTGTCATTCCTGTTCTAAACAAAAAAAAATTCAACTTTGGTTTAACTAGTTCATAGTTATGCTTTCAAGAGCATCAATTGGATTTATCCTTTTGCTGCTTTGGTGGAAACCAAATTATTTCTGGGCATATTTCTGTATAGGTTTTCATGAAGAAAGTGAAGCCAGAGGGTCAGAGCCTTCCTAAACTGGTATTTCCCAGGGAATACAGTCACTGCACATTCATTACTTAATTGATGTATCACTGAATTTTTATTAGCCTTACTCCAGGAATACAAAAGTAACCAAAACACCCAAAAGAGTCCTATTTTGCAACTTGTAATTTTGTGAGTTGTCTGGGTATCCACTAGGCTTACTTATCCTGGAGGCAAATCTTTGCCTGTACAGTTTATTCATCTGACACCCCTCAAAACCACTAGAGCTACATTTTTTGTGTAATTTTTTGCAGCTCTGAGACTAAGAAGTTACATCCAGTCACCTGTGAAAGCATAGCACAACACTAAGTTACTCAAAGGAAAACTTCAGAAAACTGAGGTCTCTGACTAGCAAAAGACCACCGTGATGTAACTGGTCTCTGACCAAATTTCGAAGGGGAAAAACCCAAGATGCTGCAACAAGTCCCTTTTGTAGGGTGGAGATACACCCTGAGGGCTTTGTCTCAGATGAGAAGATGGATGGAGGCTGGGTGCTCAGCCTACAGCCCTTCACAGCTCTACCCCCTCTCCCTGCTTGCTTCAAGTTTCTTACCCAGCTCTTCTCCATGCTGTTCTCTGCCAGCCCTACTGGTTCAAATAACCTGTTTCCCACTCTCAGACTGCCACAGCATTTTGCTCTGCCCTAAACCAGCTTCCAGTCTACCAAGTAGAAACAGGGTATCGTTATCACCATGCTGATCACTGATACAAGATGGTACAAGACAGAGGATCCAGGAATCACACAATCATTTAGGTTGGAAGCCACCTCCAGGGGTCATCTGGTCCTTATCGTAATATAGAGCATGGCCACTGTAGTTCAAGGCCTTGTCAAAAATCTTGGCCATTTGGTCATCACAGAGAGAAGTAGGAAACCTTTGAAGAAACACCGTGCTGTAACAGTGAGACTTCCACTGAAGCAGCAGAGAATGAATTCAGCCACAATAATAGCTTTCAGATGGGAACCAACAGCAAGTCAGAGGCATTCAAAGAATCAGCTTGCTGCAACGGCTGCAGTAAACATGGAATTTATTGTCCACATACTAATCTGTGTGAACCATATCACTGTGGCTCCCAGTGCATTCTTGGCCTTTTAACTTCTTTGTACTTTGTTTCAAATGCAACTATTTTTGGTATAGGCTCTGCCTCATTCTTTGCTCAATCAATGTTTTTGGTACCTGGTGGCATTAACACAGTACAGCCACATACTGTGTATGTGCATATGGTCAAGAGTTATAGTCAAGCTGTGTTTCCCTGCAACTCCAAAGGCAGGTTGTATTGGAAAGAGACAACTGAAAGTTTAATAAAAATGTACATTAGAATCTCAAATGCTTGGTTTTTCTTTCATGTTTCCCCTTCCACCAATTTGGGAAGGATGTGGTGGCATTACCAAGAATTCAGATTGTCCAGGTATGTCATTCAAAACATCCCTTGCGATTTTCCACTTTTTATTCCTTGTACTGAAACTCATTTACTTCTATTCCTACGAATGTCATTTTTTATGATAGAGAATCCAAAAAGATTCTCAGTAAACAAATAGTATCAAAGTCAAAAGATGATACTTTCTCCATTTATCAAGATAAGAGCAAATGAAGAGGTAAGAGAAGTGCACAGGTTACTTGCAGTAAGGTTTATCTTATTTTATGGGTCCTGAATGTGTCTGTCAGAATCATGTTGATAGGAATGATGGTTTCAGAGGCTCTGAATATCTATTAAGCATTAGATCAAAAGTATTAATTGATTTCCCAATTCTTTATATGATAAGGAAAAGGCCATAAGTTGCTGCAGATAAAAGTTATATTGGGACCTGGAGACTGAATTTGAAATAAGAATTAAAAGCTTCATCCCCATTTCCCAGCATATGTTTTATCAGCTTCTTGATTTTTGAAGACCGTCCCCTCCCCCGCTATGTTGTATGTGATTGCCATGCTATAAAATACAATCTGCACAGATGTTCAGCCTGAAAATGAAAGCAACACATTCTCTTAAAAGGTTTGACCAAGGTAAAGAGGAAGTTTGAGTAAAAAAATAATTTGTAGTGTTGAAGGCAGATAATAAACCTCTTCCACATTGGTCCACTAAAACTAAGAAGCAGCACTGCAAAGAAACGAATGCTGGAGGCAGTGCTCATGCAACTGCAGGGAGTCCTTTGAGAAAGAGAGATTATTAAAAACACTTTGTATTTTTACTTCCTGGCAATATAGAAAGCAAAATCTAATGACACTAAAGCTGGGATTTTCTTTCCAGTTCCAGAGGACTGCATTATGGGGATTATTCCTTTATCACTGATGGAAAATACAAAACAGCTCTTGCTATTTCTCCAACAGTAATATGCCCGCAGCTGTGGAATGCATTTAAAACATCTTTTAATTGCTATGTGAATAGAACCTTGCTGGAATCTTCATATAAGAGTGTCATAGAAGATAAATAAAGTAAGATATGATGTAATGCATTGTAGCTTACATGCTTCAGGAAATTCTAGGATTAATTAGGGAACACATTTATTTTTCCTGGAATGTAAAACATGTAAGCAACCGATCCTTTCTTTCAAGACTTGGCTCCACCTCCTGCTTCTCCTTCTGAGAGTATTACATCTGGTTTTGATGGTGTAAAGAGCCTTACACTACAAGCCCAAGCTAAAGGCAAGATGATATGAAAAAAAAAAAAAAAAAAAAAAAAAGAGTAGCTATGTTTCAATCTTCTCCAAATAAGGAGAATTTTTAAAATACTGTTTAATGAGAGAAACTTGACAGGAATTTTCTCAACTAGAAATCTAATATACTGAGATTTCAGATACAATACGAAAGTGCCCAAATAAATTCCCCCTTTACAACAAACACCCCTTCTATGGAATCCTAAGGCTCACTTGCTTTTGATTCTACTGTCACACGACCTTGTGCATCTTCTTGCAGGAGAGCTGCGTGTGTCTATGTGTGTTTGTGTGTGTGTCTACCTACACACATGCAGTAACTCCTTGGGTCAGATCACTAACATTTCTTTGCATTTTGTTCTCTTTCATGGGATTTGACAGATTTGGATCAGGATTTTCAAATCATGGGATTTGAAAACAAAGCAACAAAATCAGTATTCATGTTGGTAAAGCTGCACTTGAAAGAATTGATAAAATTTGTTGTTGGTGTAAAACTCTGCAGTCAAAGAATAATCAAAGACTTGTGTTGCACTAGACAAGCATCTTACAGTGGTATTGTTTGGGAATTATATTTTAGTCTACAAAAAAAAAACCTCTTTTCCTTTTAACAGTGATGAGCTTTCATTGCCACAGTGTAAATAACTCCCTTTATTTAGAAATAAAACTTCTTTGACACCTCCTAATTTTTAACCAAAAAAAGGTAAATTTAAAAAAAATCCCCATTCTCTGTCTTGATACAGGCACTTTACTGCACACATATGTCTCAGTTAGCTGTCCACGTAACTCTTAACGCACCTAGGAGACAAATGTTTTCCCAAAACATGGAAATATCTTTTTTCCCCTCAAACTAGTCCCACCAAGTCAAACTTAGCAGTTTCCCTGCAAAGATTCCCCACAAAGAAAAGCCATCCCTTGTCTAAATGCGCTCAGATGAAAAAGGAAGCAGCAGTCTCTGGTGGGAGTGAGGTAGGGCAAAGGCTTGCAAAGATCCTTGTACAGCCACAGCAAGTCTCCAGGGACTCACTGGCTATTCCAGAGGACAGAAGAGGAAAAGGGAGGAAGGGCAGGGGAAGAGGTGGGAGGAAATCTCTTCTCCTAACAAGAAATTCCTTCCTGGGCTTAAGAAACCTTTGCCAGAGAGGACTTAATAAAGTAGTACGAAATGTTTAAATTTCTTCAGAAAATTCCCACCCTTTGTAGGAGATTTGATGAAGCCCTTCTGTGCAACACAAAATGAAGCCTCCAGGATTGAAATATTTCTGAACACATTGACACCCAGAAAGGTTGCATAAGAAATATTAAATTGTTAAAATATTTCAAAAGCATTACAACAGCTGTAAACAAACAAACAAAAACATCATCCACAGTAACACTTTCAGAGCATGCTTGGATAAAGGTACCTTTTTTAAAGTAACAACAATGTCTGGTGCTGTGACTCTGCATGGAATGATAATTTCTCTTCCTACAGCCATGTTTATTATTTTAGGTATATCACTGTGCATCTCTACGAATGGATTGCTTGTATCTGCAAAAAAAAAGAAAAATAAAGGTTGACATGTGAAACCTTAAGGCAGTGTATGGGAATTGCAATGCTGCATAAAGACTAAAAAAACAGACTAGCACTGTCCTTAATGAAAGCTAAACGAAGTCCTGAGATCAATCTTCCATTTACTTTTGTCTGAACATGTTCATCAAATTATTATTTAAGTATTTGAAGATATATTTATCATTCAATATTAGTATCAGTACTTTGAAATCTTCTTTAAATTTCAGGACAGTTGAAGTCCATTTTTTCCATTACAGCAGCACCTCTACTGCTGAGATACGTGCTTCATATTTCATGGAATTTGTATCTTTTTATCACCAGGAAAAGTAAATATATAGGAAGTGAGCTGAAATCCACTTATCAGGAACCCCCTGCAAAGTACACTTTCCTACTGTCTGCAAGGAAATTGATAGGAAAAATTCACACTGACTGCATCAGGAGAAAGAATCTGTGTTTATCCAGCCATATTTTCATCTCCAAGAATACAGACCAGAAAGAGTTAATTCTTCTCCTCCTTCCCACTATCACAATACCTATGTGTCTCTTTTTTATGTGACAAGGTAAATGAAAATGCCAGGAAAACATTAATTCCTCTTGACCCAAAACTAAAGCTTGGCAGAGTAATTTACCGTCCCTTGAACAATCCCTTTAACAAAAGGCTTTGTCATAAATAGCTTGCGCTGGGAACAGGGAACATTGCTGCTGCTATTGTTCAGACCACTTAACAAAGAGGGGCTCAGGCCACAGGCTCTGGCTCCAAATCTTCTTTGCAGGTGTTCAGATCTGAAGTTTCAGTTTGACTCACATCACAGATATACTACCTCCAAATTCACATAAGGTTTGGTTTTTAACTCCTAAAAAAGCAGAACATTAAGATCTTAATTCTGTTCTTATCTACAGCTCTAATGTTTTTTCAGGCAAATCCCATTATTTTCACTCAAAAATCTTAGAAATAACAATGGAAATCTTTCTTGGATAAGAAATTAGTAAAGCTAGCAAGAACCAATCCCTTATAAAACCTCACACTTGATTCAAGTGTTCTGGCCCCAAACTTCTGCATGTTGACCTATGTTCACTCAAGTAGTTCTTCAAGTAAGTTACGTTCGCTTGCCTTTCAAAAGTATGATACGGACTTCCCAGGGTCATCAGACTGTTCTGCCCCTAGGATCCTCTTTTCTTACTATATGCAATAATATTTTTGTTTGAGACATCAAACAGGAAGAGAAACAGATCCTGCTCTAAGTTTTACTGGTGAGAATCCTAAGGCAGAGATTTAAAATGTACTCCAGGATACAGAAAAATTTTACTAAAGTGGTTTAATGAAACTGTTATTAAACCTCCTGAAATAAAAGCCACAAAGTATTATTTAATAATAGGTATTAAATGTCCACAGAGACAGCGAAAGGAACTTATGAGTAATAGAGGATGCATATGTAATAAAAAATGCCCTGAGGATTTGTTAGGCCAACGTTTCCTCTGCAGTATGATTCAAGGAAAGACCAAGAATGAACCTGTTTGTAGCACAAGGAAAAGAACCTTTTTTGTTTCAGGGACTGCAGCCACAGAAGAGGTCACCTGCCCTTAACATCACCAGACAAACCAATTTACTACTCCCCAAAGACTCGTTTGTCTTTGTCACAAAATTAAGAGCTTCTGCCCAAAACCAGCAAGCTTTGCAAAGTGGTTTCCTGTACCATAATCTCCAGATCATTGTAAGTGTGAGGAAGAGCTGTTCTGGGGGACTGCCGGCGCTGTCTGCAGACAGAGCATCACCATTGACTGATGCCAATATTGAGGCAGTGGGGGCTGTGCAGCACAGACCTCCTCCAGGATTTCTGCCTGTCCGAAGGCAGGGACAGGAAACCGGCAAAAAACACCCTGTTCGGTTTTTCTTACTTCTTCTTCAGTGGAAATGCACATCCACGCCTGGAGAACAGTGCTGAATAGAAGTGGCCTGATTGTTCTGACTGCCCTTGGTGGGCTCCAAAGCTGGGTCACAGCCTCTTCTGGTAGCCTCCCTGCGGTGTGCGCCGAGGCGTCGCCGTGCCCCCGCTATTCGCGTGCAGAGCTCCCATTGACATCACCGGGGACTTCCGCCGTGGGCCAGAGGGCAATCGATGGCCCCAAGTGCTCCAAATGTCTTCCTGCTTTTGATTAAAAGAAATACGCATCGTGTTTCCTAGCACAGTTTTGTTTTCATAATGAGCATGGAGGCTTTTCCTGATTCCCTTTGATTTTATTCTCCTTCCAGCTTAAAGGCCATAACGGGATACTTTTAGTGCCTCAAGATCTGAATCTGGTATGGGCTTTACCAGCCTGAATCAAGTGAAGTTGAACACACAGAAGCACCAAGGCAGGTTATGCCACCCTGGCAGGGTTTGCCAACAACATGGAATTCTTCTGTACCCCAAGCAACAGCTCTCCTTGCCTTTTTTTTTCCTCTTTCCTTCCCATCACAACGCCAGCTACTGCAATTAGCTCCCACTACATTTCCTCTAAATTTCTTTCTGAGGGGCGGGTAAATGAACCTTCCCCACATAGCTGGGTGGCAGCACATCTGGCATGACTGAATTTCCCACCAGCATTTTTTGGGCCAGCTCCACTCAGTTCTATGTTCAGAAAGCTCTTGATGTAAAAGGAACATCACAGACTGACCTATCTTGAAGACCACATCCAGGCTACACATTCAGCCTCACTGGGATTTGGAATAGAAAATCTAAAGGAGTTGACCATGTTTTTATGAATTATTGGTTTGGGTTGTTGGTTTATTTTGGTTTATTCTTTTTCTTCAGAGCTGCCTGTGATCAGGTCAGCAAAATGAAAGCTGGACAGCCAGAATATTTATGTATGTTAAAGGTTACTTTAACAATCAGTTCAGTGTATTTTTAAATCATGCCTAGAATGAATGACTATGTGCTGGGTTGACTGTGTTCCTTACAATATCTCTCAGTTACAATCAACATGAAACCACAAAGAGCACTCATGAAATCACAAAATCCATGAAGGTCATTTGCTACATTGTTAAAGAGCATAAATAGCAGCTTTTTTGCTAAGTTGGTTGGCAGCCAGATAAAAACTCGATAAGAGACTTAACACAAGCAATATTATGTCTGGTATCAGTAACCTGTCTAGGCTATTTATGGGGTTCGCACAAACAACTAAATTAGCCAACACTGAAATGCCAAATTCAGAAAAGATGGAGATGGTTTTCTTTCCACAAGCTTCAGCTACTGTTCTTGGGTTTGTTTTGTTTTTAATAATCTGAGCTATGTAAGTCAGAGGACTTATACATTTGCAAGAAGAATAGTCTCTGCAGGAAAATCTAAGCTCCTTGAAATCTCTAAAAGCTTATCCTCTGAAGTTTTTCCAAAATACCTACTTACACTTGGCTCATCCTTAGGATTCTTTTCAGGCTAAAACAGGAGAAATATTTTCATCACATTCACATATTTTTTCCTCATGCATGTGAAAAGGACCACAGTCTCTGGTAAAGAACAGACACACAGACCTCATTGAAGTTCATGGGCCAATTGCCACATTCCCTTTCCATTGAAAGGATTAGACCTCCTTAACTTTATTTATCCCAGATAAATTATTGAGGCTGTTCAGAATTCATTCCAAAAGAATCTTGCGCACCAAGCGTCATTCCAGGCTCACTTGCACATCTACAATACAGACATTTCTCACTGAGCTAGGAGCCAAACCATTAGTGTTACCCCTGGTGAGAAAAGGGGAATTTTGCAGTGGGACTCATCTGAACTGTTTTAGACATCTGCTTTACCATGAGATGAATCATGCCCTAGGAAATGTGTCTGTTGAACTGGTTTGTATGCCTAATTTCCTTAAAGAAACACAATCCCATTTTGTATGTCTTATTCTAGAAGAAAAGTTGTTCCACTTTTGCCCCATCTCACCTGTAAAGTAACACTCTTCAAATACCGAGTGTGTCTAAACCTTGAAAGAAAACCTGAGACTTAAAGTATACCTCATCTTTTTTGTTTTTCTTTCTTTTACCTGGGCTTATATGATTATTAATTTATATCTAGAGCACATTCAGACACAAACTATTTCTAATACAATTGTACAACAATTTTTAGGCAAGATTGGTTTGCTTCCTTTGAGACTAGTAATAGTGTGCTACCATCAACACAGGACCATGGCACAAATAAAACAGTTAAAAATCTTCAGGAAAAAATAGTCATATTATCCAGGAAATCCACAATAGAGATATTACTACACTCAGCGAGCAATCCCTAGAAAGGCTAAGGGTTTTTAGGAACACTCTTCCAGACGTATCCTTCCACTGTGATGGGTCACCCTGAAAAGGTGTTTGTTTCAGTAGGAGCTACGAGGCTTGGTGAGGGAGAAGAACCATGGAGGGGTGAGTGCAGAGTGTTGGATGCTGCCAAAGGGTCTGCACATGCTACACTCAATGCCCTGCGATACGGAGTTCGTGTATGCGCAATGACAAAAGCGTGGCAATTATCGGCGATTGACGTCAGCATGTCCTAGAGGTCTCTGTTTTGTAACAGGAACCTCATTAGAAACTAAAAATGTGTCCGCATACTTGATACAGCTGCAACATAGTTTAATTCCAACGAGTTTCCTCTTCATAACAGAAGCGCTATCATAGTATTGACTGAGACGGTGTAAGCCAAAACCGTACTGCTCCTATGTTAAAACTGTGCCAAAAGCAAAGACAAAAAAAAAAAAGGCACAGAGAGGAAGAGTTTCCCAGGCCTTAGCAGGTTCTTTTGTCAGTGTGTAATTTGTAAATAAGAAAAAAGAAAAAGAAGAAAAATCTCCTTTTCTGTTAGCACTCAGGATGTTTTGTCTTACTGCTTTTTTTTAACCGCTTGAATTATTTTGATTTTGATACTTCTGATCGGAAGAGACCTTTTTGCAGAACTCTTTGCATACCCTCCATGTTCTGCAACAATAGTATCTTTAGGATTACAGGAGTCAATCCATTCAAGCTAAATCTTAAATGCATGTCCTTTCTGGGTCTGGATCCAGCCATCTTTCAAGAAGGAGGACCTCCTAGGGAAATGCCCAGGAAGTTCTAAAACCCTGCAGAACCTGCAGCATACAACTTTAGTGTTTGAAAATTAGCTCAGAATCCCACATTTTGGGATTTCAAATGCTTACATTTTGAATTCCCTAATGATAAAGCCCTTCAATTTGGACTGCTGAGCCCAAGACATACATCAAACCAAATACATACAACTAGTGGACATATTTGACATTCTAGGCATTGGTGAGCACAAGTCTCTCAGAACCTGTACCATTAATTACACAGCTCTGGTTTGCCTCACCTGGCCTAAATCATACCAAAGCAAGAAACTCATTCTAAGATTGTTCTCCAGATTTCTTGAAAAGTCAGTGATGAAAACTATATACCAGAAGCTCCTTTTGTTCTCTGTTAAGTATAGAAAGAGAATAGACAACCAACACAGCCTAGAGGTCTGATTTTAAAACGTCTCGTTCTGCAAGGAAAAGTAAGTGACCAGAAGATATACACTGTAAGATTATGAGAAAAGACAAGGAGAGGGAGAACACTGACTAAGAAATGGGCTACTGCCCTATAGCCAAATACAGTTTTACTTCAAAAAGGCTTCTGTTTTCTGTTGCAGCAGAATTAAGATTTTACTCTGGTATATTACTAGACAAAAGCGGTCTTCATCACAGAAAATGGCAACACTTCAACTTGAATCACAGTTTGCTTAAATTAATGCAAAAACCTGACTTTGATATATCAGTGTAATTGAACTTACAAGCTTTTCCTTTGTCATTACATAGGACCAATTGTTCAAAGGCGAGAAATTGTGAGAGTAGAGAATTAAGAGTACTACACATTTTTTAAGACAGTGAATGAACTCTAGTAATTGAAAAGTGCCTTGGAGATATTGGAACAAAGTAGACAGAAAGAAAAGCCCTTAGTACTGTCCCCAGGGAAATTTACATAGGATTCAGAACAGCCTGCTGATAATTTGGTCTTTCTTAAATGTCTTTATTCCATCATTATCTCTTTTCAAGCAGAAAATTCCCCATGCCTCATTGCAATGTATGCAGTAAGCGTTCATTGCAAATCTTTCCTTTTTAGTATTAGGCTACAGTTCCCTTACAAAACAAACCTCTGAGCAGTTTTGGGTCTGAGACAGTGCAGAAATTGGCAAAGAGGCTTTGCTTCATTTCAGATTTTTCCCATGGCTTGTGGGGGAAGTCAGGCCATCAGTTTTCTTGAGGCAAAGTTGAAGACTCTTAAGAGAATGCATTTCCCTCACTTAATGCCTCAATTCCTGAGCTGTGTGGGGTCAAGAGTTGCCAAGACACTCTGTGCACTCACTCCCCTCTGCAACTCTGTAGTGACCTCTCCAGCTGAAAGAAGGGTGGTGTCAGGACTAGCTCCTCCAAGGCAAGTCACCAGCCTGCCTCTCCTTGGCCCCCAAAAGCAGGACTTCAGAAATGTTTCAAGTCATCCTGGGGCCTGTGGGACTTGCAGTCTTCCTCTCATTGCCTTGAGTCTTGTTTTGGTCTATACCAGATCATTTTCTGCTGTAGCGTACACTCATCACTGAACTGAAGGACTTACTGGGTTTACTGTGGTCTGGTCTTTGAGCTTTTTTTTTAATCCAGTTCATATTCAGTATCACTCCAATTACGGAAACGAAGAACATTTTTAAAACAATAAGTGATGACTTCCTGTACAAACAATATCAACTTTCCTGATTCGGATTCTGTGTTTGTAAATAGCAACTATTTGTTCTCATCTGCAGCATGTTAAGACATGGGAAACAGGCACCTTGGTGATCCACATGGAGCTAATATGGGAAATGGACTGACACAACGTCCTGTCACAGGAAACAATACTAAACTAGGAGGGACCCAAATTTCATGAAAGTTTATTTCCTAAATGCCCACAAATTAATGCAAAGAAAAACTGAACTCAGGAAAGAGAGTCTTCACAGAGGATTTTGTTACCCCCATCTCCACCCCACTTGAGCTAGATAATTGAATTTCATGCATATTCACAGAAACAGTGACTTACATTAAGAGACACATAGGAAAGAGATAATGAGATAGCATAGAGAAAGAAAATACTTTTTCTAATGCTACGCTTACCATAAAGGGCGATTTTTGGTACTCAGTATCTTGTTTCTTTCTAACTTACTCAACAATTCCTCCTGAACCCGTAAAGTTTTGGAAGACTAACAGACCTTTCTCCACCTTAGGGCAGAGTGACGCTTTCAAAAGCCATTAAAATGAGCAGCTACCTTGTAGCCTCCCTCATTATCCATAGTTTTCCCTAACTTTTAGGAAAAACACTTCCTGGGACACAATTAACACTTCAACGTTAAAAAATTGGTTTTCAATAGAAATTATTGTCAAATTCAGAAAATTAACAGGCCAGAGAGGTCTAAGTCTGCTACATTTCTGTTCCTTAAACATTTTACTACCTTTTTGGCAATTAAGATAGGAGGAGCTATAAAATCTAGCTGTCTCTTCAGCAGTGACATCAAGATTTATGACTGAATGTCTTTGAAAAATCAACAAAACCAAGGGCTGGCATGGAACTGTCCAGAAATAATTTCTACAGTGATACATTTCTCTTCCATCACCATGTGAATTCTGCAGGTAACTTTGGTTTACAATCATCTAATAGAATGCAGGTAAGCCACATGCAAGCTGGGAGGCAGTGAAGGGTTAGAAGACTGGTTGTGTCTCTCATTTGTAAAAATTTAGGATCCAGAAAAATTAACTCTTGAAATAGGTAAGAGACCAAGAGAATGCAAAGGCATCCCTTGTATTGTAAAGTCAGTTTAGCAGCGAGGTCCTTCTCATGAGGGATGGACAGGATTGTGGGTAGGTCTCAGACGGAGATGACATCCAAGGTGGGAGATTCAAGAAGGTCCTGTGATGGAAAACTTGCAAAAGGCATCCAAGGAAATTGTACCTTTCCCTAGGCTGCAGTCTGCTGGTCACTAAATGAATATCCTATTTTGGCTATTCTTCCATGGGTGCATCTGTTGTTGGATTTACAGAGAATTATATGAAAAGAGCTGGGAGACAAAAACACTCTGTAGCATATTTCAGGTGAAGGAAAGTAGGATGAACAGCATGAAATAACCAATAGTACTCAATAAAGCAACACACAGTAATGGGGAGAGATATCTTATTTTCTGTCAGTCTAGTGAGATGTCTGCTTCATTCTGCTTTTCCACAGCACCAGTCTCCCTCTTCATATCACAAAGTGAAAACAAAGGGCAATTCAGTCTGATGTGAACTCAATGGATGAAGCAGACCCAGATTTTGGAAAACTTCCAGTTCCACGTTCTCTGTAATATGGGCTTTCAAAATCTGTGAGTCCTGAAATACTACAGTAATCTATTAATTTTACTCTGTAAAAATAAGGAAAAACTAAAGTATTAATTAAATCCCCAATGTGTCTATAATTTGTTCTTCTATTGCTGTGTCAATTGACTTCAACTCTTCTCAAAACTGTCTGATTAATACCCTGGAAAGAAGCAGGATCAGAAAGCAATTTCTTTTATAGTCTAACTAACCTAATTCCAGCACTTCCCATACATTACACAATACTTGTTTGCTGAACAGAACTCAGTGTTTAATTTGATTCCATTTATTCTAGATTCTTTCAATCTGTGTGACATGGACTACACAGGACATTTTTTAATACAACTTCACATGCAAATAGTAACTTTCTGCAGCATTAGCCAGGTAAGAGATCTGGACAGACAGCTTTGGCATCCTTCAGCTGCCTAGAAATCGCATCATATTCAGGCATGTAGGATATGATTTCTGACACCTATTTCATATATTTGCTTGTAGTCCACTTCCATCTGGACTCCTGTTTACTCCAGGCAAGTAGTTGGATTGGGTCTTTTTCTTGCTTCATTTTTTTTCCTAACTGATAAAAGACTACCACTTGTATTTGCAAGTTCCGAGAAAGCAGATTCTAAATATTAATTGGCAAATTAACATTATGCAAGGCTGAAAATGTCATTCAAAACTCGGCCACAGCTGAACTGCCTTACTTTCTCACTTTCTGTATTGAAGAGCAAGTATCAAGAAGTGTTAAAAAAACTCTTAATCTTACCGTTAATAAATACATAGACTGTAGATTCCTTCTTCTTTTTTGCTGGACTTGTTGGGTATTTGCAGCTATAATTTCCAGTGTCACTTGCTTGAGTTCTGCTCAAGGTCAGACTGCTGCAGGACTGCTTCCCATTCCTTCCACAGGCATATTTAATTACTTTCAGCCTTTTGCTATCCTTGCTAAGAGTTTCAGGCAAAGACCATGAATGAACCATTTCCCCCCTGCAAACACAGATAAGGAAGCAGAAACAATTATGTTGGGCTGCAATTATATAGCTCTGGTTCCCAAGCTTTCTTTTTTATTATATCAGGCTATTTATGGGGCTCTCTTTTATCTTGTTTTCCAAAAACAACAACAGAAACAACAAAGAACTATTAAACAATTGCCATTGAAGTTCACTCCCCACCTTTCCCCGCAGAATAAGGTTTAATTTTTTTTCTAATTTCAGTTACAAAAAAAAAAGAAAGCGACAGGTGTATGAAGTCCCTGCCAAAGTATCATAATCCCACTCAGCTGATTACCTGCAGGTGAGGTTTAAAGTCTGGCCGGCTTGAACAATGTGCTGTACGCCATTTATACTCAGCTCAGGAATTTTTAGTTTTGATCCTGAACTAGATCCTAGAAAAACAAAGAAAAAAACAAAATGTTAACAAAGACAAATAATTCTGCTTCCAGTCCACTCACATTTATGTTGTTATACTGGAAAGGAAAAGAAAAGAAAACTGTGTCTCTCTCACCACACATTCGCTCTCTCTGCCTTTGAGCAAAGTCCTGCTGCCCTGACCCAGGACTCAGATCACCTTCCAGCAGCATTGCTCAGGAAAGAATATAGAATCATAAGCTATGAGTCAATGACTTTGCTCTCACATTTTTCAATGAACATACCATGAAGAGGCTTGAGGACCTTGTGGCTCCCCATCTAACCAAGGAAGTGTGCCCCCAAGCGCCACTGGCTGCATTTCCTCAGGAAACACAGCCATGGCAGCCCCTTCAATGGGAAGGGTAAAAGTCAGCCACTCCCATGGCAAGAGCCACGTACTGACTTCTAAGATACTGAAATCCCCCTCAAACAACTTGCTGCAAAGCTGGAACTGATGTGGAAGAAGTGAAAGGGCATTAAGGATCTTCCCTTCCTGACTGAAGGCCACAGCACTGTTACCTATGGTCCCTCGCCAGCTGCAGGCTTCCTGTCAGTGAAGTAGTGTCAAAAGATAAAAATTTAGAGTAAATTTTGAAAACAAGATCAAGACACCTTTTAGACTAGATTTGCTGCTTATTTGAGAAAGCAAGCATGTTGTCGTGGCCACACCATTCTGGCACAGGCAAAACCCTTGGTGTCAGCACAACACATGGTGGCTTAGGACACTTGAAAACATCCATGTGGGCTCTGTGAAGGCTACATGGAGGCATTTTTAAGAAGACTATGAAAAAGCCCCATGGTCAGAAAACCAGAAGAACATGAGATCTTCCCTCTCATCAAGTCAGGAGGTGCTGGCTGCAAAGACATCATGATTTATCTTTGCCCTGTAATAGGCTCTGGCCACAAAAGCTTTCATGGCAAGCTGACAGAAGAGCATGCCTTAAGGAAGAAACAGTGCTTGATCCATCCCATTGCCCTTGCGCTGACAGCAAAATGTTCCAGAAGTTGGGAACATAATGTAAAAATATTTCAAAACAGTTACAAGTTGAAAACCAGTTGTAGTCTAACGGGGACTCAAGTGTAACTTGTAAAGATTTCAGCATTGATAGAGAGCAACAGCAACTACGCCAAACCCAAGAGAAAGTATTACTTTGTCAACATATGGGAGAAGCAGCATCTCATTATCAAGGGTAATGCTGATTTTTCTTATAGAACTCAGTCAAGTACAGTTTTAGTTTAGCTGTTTTAAGTCTTTCCAAAAGGTCCCTGCCACAGCCAAGTATGAGCAGCTGTGTGCACCAAACATAGTAGAAATACATGAACCTTACTTGGGGCTATGTATCACCCATCAGAGACATTTGTTGACTAGAGAAGGAATTTTTAGATGCCAGGTCCTGCTGAGATTGGTGACTAAAATTTGGCTATACATACACGTCAATGTCAATGGCTGCTCCAAATTCAGGAGCTTTCTTTTTAGCCCTGTATATTCTATTTATCTGTGACTCCAGTAGTTTTCCAATATATTCTATCATCTGTGCAGATTCAAAGCAAGATTTAAAGGGTACCCTTGAACATAAATGTAAACAAAATTATAGCTCATTTGCACAAGCTGCAAGCGAGGGCATAACAACTTTTCAGAATAAAGAGGTCTTCTGGACTGCACCACAAATAACACCACAGATTTGAATGGTGAGACTGTACATAGACACAGACTTCCCCTGAGATTTGTCTAGACAATCATATTTCTAGCTAGAAATTAATATATTCTGACAGCTGGTAAGAGGGGAGAAAAATGGTGCAGCAAAACTTTGAAGAAGTAATTGTTATGCGATATGTACTGAAAACATGTCTTTTTCACACCTGCCCTTTAGGGATTTCAACTCTCAAGGACTGGTTCCCCCAAAGTGCACTCTGTGCTTTTATGGGATAGTTTACCATAGATCCTTACAGTCCATGAGTCTTCTCATTCACCATTCTGAAACAATGCCTCTGAGGCTAGTCACTGAGAAACTGAGATAAGATGTTACAACAGCCTAGGCAGCTTCTTGGAGAGCAACCCAGGCACTCTGGTTGAGAGGGTTTGTCAACATCCTCCAGCTAAACAATCTGATAGTTTTGTGAAACTCCCACATTTCCTCATTTCATTTGCGTTCCTCTTGTCATCCCAGAACTGAAGGGTCAGATGGTCTCCCAAGAAGGCAGTTTATATCCAGCTTTATGAATCTTGATTTTTACTTCGGGGAAAAGTTGACCTCAAGCTTCCCTGAAATGCTCCATATTTGAGGCTCTGGAAAAGCTGGAAGGCATGCAACAGTGTTTACAAGCAGTTCAATATGTATGAAAAAAACATCAGTGATGGTCTGCCAGAGGAAACCATTGGGATCAAAGCCCAGCTGCTAGAGCTGCAACACTCAACCTAGCTGCTAGAGAGCAACATGTAGGTTGCTTCCTGTGTAAAACTGGTGGGAATGTGGAAAAATCCATGTGAGTGACAGGTGTTGACAGAAAGACAGGAGAGCGAGTCTGCGGTGCCTGGTCATGCCCACGGTGCTGAGCACTTGGCTTTGCTCTGCAGTGGCACTGCACCATGCCCAGGAGAAAAGCCAGTCCTGCAGCACCATGTCCACGTCTGACCCATGCTGAGACCAGGAGACCAGCCCTGGGAATGTGGGCTGTTGCTGTCCTCAAAGTCTGCCAAAGGTCACGAGCAAGAAACCATCATAAATGCTACAAGGTTTTCTCTTCATAACTTTACAGTGATATATAAACAAATATGTGAAAACCTGAAGACCTCTCTTAAATGAAGGGTGCAAAAGAAGGCAGCCTGGAAGCCTGTATGTCAGATCTGCCTCAGAGTTATAAAAATGAAAGAAAAAACATAACAAAGCCACCTACCTTTTCACCCCATCTTGTAGGCAGAAAAGAAACCCAAATACACTGGATACATACTCAAGCTTTTGCCCTTTTACACGTTTTACATATATCTAAAAGACAGCACAGTATTTATAAATATTGTGTGTGGGATTTTAAGGAGTGCTTAGCGTTTGTCTAACTCTGTTCCCATTGACAAAAATTAGCATTTCATCATTGATTTCAATTATATTTTAGACACTTAACTCCAGTAGTTTATCATAGTAACATTTAAGAGTTAACGTCAGTGTACTTGGCAATAGACACAAGCCTAGTTATATATTCATTTATTTAGTTTTTCACTGACAAAAAGCTGAGGTCTTATTTCAAGCCAATATTGTTGCTTTTACAAAAATGGGAGACAATGCTTTTACCAGCAAGATGCTATGTCTTGATGAAAAATAGCTTTATTTGACATCCTATCTATTCATGGGTCATTAGCTCCCTTACGTTTTTAAATGTTTCAAAACTGATGCAGAGTACAAATGCAATAGAGTTTGACATGTTTACCAGGAAAGAAGAAGGAAGGAGAATAGCAGGGAAATTCCTACTGTCAATATTTAGAAGCAGATTATGCCTCCTATGTACCTTCTGAGGGCATTTTACTTGACACTGTCTTTTCTGAAGGGTCATGGCTCAACAGGACACATTCACTTATCATTGTGCCTGTCACTAAGAGACCATCAGCAGCCTACCCTCACACTGACCTACATTGAGGGCTGCAACTTCTTTTCATGTGACAACAAGAGAACTAATTAATCCTGATAACTGAGGAATCTCCTCCCATGGTGAAAGGGGTGATTTTTTTGGACGTATTTTATTTGTTATGGAAGGCTTATTAGATACATGTGAAAGTCAGTCGATGAGGTTTCTTAATTAATGAGCAAATGTTGATTGCAAAAGTTAGCCATTCTAAGTAAAGTAAGGGAAGGACAAATATTTTTATATATAAGCAGACAGCAATTTGTGATTTGCCAGGGGAAAAAAAAAAAAGAAAGCTTTCTTCAATTAACTTCTGTCCCACAAAAGAAAATCTGATTTTCTTCCAAATTAAGTAAATAAAAATTTTAATTATCTGATAACCAAAAAACCCTCTGATCACAAGTCATGAAAAAAGATAAAATAAATGAACATGCATATGTTTTTCCAATATGATGTGTCCAGTTCTGCATACAAATGAGTAACCATGCATGCATGATGAACCTTCCACTGATTTCTGCTAATTCTTAGTTCCTCTTAAAGATGATCGATCTTTGCTGAACTCAAAATTGGGACCGTGATCTGAGTTATTATTCACATTCTGATTTTCCCAGTTTCTACTTTTAAATTTCTTTTCATACACAGAGAATTTTCTGCTACCTTTGACCAAAGAAAGGAAATCCAAAGCTAGTTTTAAGACCTAGGTACAAAAATTACCATATTAGAAGTCATTATAAATTTCCTTGAAGTTAACAGCTTTGATGACTTTCTAACATTATTTCCAAAATCTGGGGCTGTGACTGTCTTCCAGCCACTCCTGTTATCCTCAACACATTGCCTAATATTTTTTTTCACCTGCACAATGAGAGGTTAAGTAGAATGATCAGTTTATCTTTGCAACTTCAGCGTGTACAAAGAACTGACCTTCTGGGTTTAAAGTGTCATCTGTGAGCAATGAAGTTATCCGTCATGAAGTAATTGTTTCAATCACTGTTGGATTTCCACGTTTTGCCCCTTGTGAAACATAATTGAGCCTCTGAGGGTTTTACCATCAGATATTTTTTCTCCTGATTCAAATGTTCAGCAAAAATGTACTTTGTAGAAGACAGTCCTGCACTGGAAGGAGGGGGCAGGTTATTTCTTAACAGGGTCTCCACCTCTCTGTGCTGCTTAAAACATCAGACATTCAGTCCAGATGCAGACCAGGACTTTACTCTTGTTTATGAGCACTTCCCTATGAGTCATTCCACTGAAGGGAATGGGAATACCCACATGTGTACAGCTAATAACCAATTGCAGAATCCAGACAAAATGTAAAGGAACATGACAATGACAGTACCCAGTGGGCTGACCTTCAGCGCATCTCCAGTGAAAATGAGCTGACTCTGATCTGCAGCAGCACCTTAATGAGAACATGGCCATTAGCTAACCTCAAATGGACTATATGGCTTTACTCCATTTTGTAAGGAAACCTGGGATATCAGGAGTTTTCTTTATTTCAGAGCTATTCTTGACAAGCTACTGTATTACGGACTCTTTAAGGGGCTCTTCAATCCATTCTGTAAGTAAATATCACTTCTTTTTTGTCAAGTTGTACCTATCCGTAATAATTGCAACTACATCATTACACCAATTCACTCTATTAAAGAAGAAAAAGGTATGTAGAGAGAAAAAAAGCTCAGGGTCAACTCTGAAGAGCCACTTAAAGTTTCAATTCACATCTGACCATATGAGGAAGTCTTGACCAACAGGGCCTCCTAGTTTAACCAACACTGAGATTCTCTTCAGCATTAATACTTGCATTTATAAAGAAAGAACCTTTAGGGACAGTTGTCTTAAAATTTGTGTGGTGAATGGAAAAGAAAATTTTGTTTTCCTGTTCAACAGGTAACTGTCTGGCCTGGTCCTGCCACAGGACTAGAGGGAGAAGGCAGCACCCTGGATTATGAAGTTTTCTACTTCTTTGAGTGCTGGTGGCTAGGAAGAACTGCTGCTGGAAGGAGACACTTTTCTATCCCCATGGCATCAAGAGCCCCCATCTCATCTGTCACCTGGGCTTCTGATGCTCAGGTACAGGCAAAGAAGGCAGCACAGCCTGGTTCCTGCTCCCAGGGGTAAAAACACCCTCTCCATTGCCTGTACTTTGAAACAGTCTCCAGGAAAGACCTACAGTTCCAAACCATGAGCCACCCTGAGACTCAAAGTGGTATCTCCAGGTCTCTCAGATGCCATCTAAGTCCTCATTCTAAAGGAAATATCACAGTCATCTAATTTCACAGCACTTCTCTGAAGTAAATCCAAACTTCACACCTGAAGCCTGCAAAAGAGAAACTAGGGTAGCTTAACTGTGAGGGAGCAAGGAGTTGTGACTTTGTCCCAAACTGACACTGACAATTGTCCAGATGAGCAAGCTCACGATCTGAAGCAGCAAAACATAACCACTATTTCTACTGAAGCAGAACTTTGCAAGTCAATTAAAAGCCATGGGAATTTAGAAGTGTTAACAGATACAGGTCCCTGGACTCAGAGGTAGTTTTGTACTTGTTTCCTGTTGGTTTCCTCCTGTGCAGAGAGAGGCACCATGTGTGCTGGTACATAGCTGGCAAACAGAAACACCCTCGGGGTAGAAGCAACAGCTCAAGCTGCATCACTCCTTAACAGAGACATCACTTGCACGTACCTCTGTGGTGACTGAAACTTTCTTGTAGCTTTCCTCTCTTTTGCATTCAAGACCAAGAAAAGTTATTGGATGCTATTTACTTACTAAGTACACCTAGAGGCACAAAAATTATCAATTCATTGGTTCATCCCTTACAGGTCCAAAAGAGACATTCCATTCATCTAGTCTGATGTTTTGCAACACATTCCAAGTGATTTGTGGATCACATGCTTAAGCTTGATCAATCTCAATTACAATTTAAGAATTTAAAGTACCATTAGGACATAACAGCCAGACAGCCAAAAAAAAAAAAAAGAAGGGTTTGTGGATGGCAAAGTTGGGTTGCTCTGTCTGAACAGCATAAGGTTGGTAACAGTAGATTATATGAGCTCTGGGCAGACTAAAAGCCTTGACCACGACTCCATGCTGTGGAACTAAAATCAGTCAGTAGGGAAAATAGATGTGCAACTTCCCAAACCAGGCCTTCATAGGCATAGAAAGGAGTTCAAACAAGCGTGTTTCTTCCTTTTTAGTTGTAGATCTCAGAGAATTTATTTTATATATATTTTATATATATTATTTTATATATAAAAATAAATATAAATTTATTTACTCTCTGTATGCATTTGCTGTTCCTAGATGAGTACACACACTGATGTAAGACTAAATGTTGTAGAGCCAAAGGAAAACACTCAGCTGCTAAAAATAATGCAATAGTTCTGATGATACTTTCTTAACACTTCTGAGCAGTACACACTATCATGCCAATATGGCCAATAAATGCAAATGCAAATTACTGTATATTTCCCCAAAAACTGTCAAACATTTTGCCAGTATTTGCCCTGGCTAGGTCAGGCTGGTTTTATAGACTCTTATGGTAAAGCCCTTCTAATAGAGAGCAGGGAAGGGTTGTTCACTTAAAAATTTAGATGCAGAAATCAAACAAACTGAGACCTCAGCCAGTTATTTGACATAAATCTCAGTCCAGTTACTACCAATTGAAATTATTGACATTATCCCATCATACCCAGGCAACCAAGGCCAGTTGCATGTTCTGTGCCCCACAAGAACCACTTGAAGGTATTTGCTTCACCTGCTCATCAGAAGTTTGTGCCTCGTTTGCCCAAAACTCACCAGGTAAATTCCATGCATGAGCACAGATGCTTTATATAATGCAAATGAAAAAAAAATATTAAATATTTAACAGCCAGAGATCTGAGAGAAAAATAATTTTAGTTTCCTGTTGTATCCATCAAGTTTTAATATCTCTAGAAATACACAATCTGAAATGAGCATCTTGGCCAGTATCTAACCTTATGAAGGCACTCATTTCATTAGCTATATAAGGAGAGTATATTTACAGAGAAGAAATAAAACCAGCCATAACCACAAACTTTTCCTTTCCCAATGAGCACATGGAATTGAAAATAGATATACAAATGCACAGTCTGACACCTCCGTTATGAATCCTTGTGGGACCACTTCGGTAAACCACACCCCGAAGGCAAAATAGACACATATATGTGATGTGTGTTGAGAAAAGAAGAGAAATACCACAGTTGTGTCCACCTTAGTCTGGTCTCCACTGCAACAGAGTAAACGCCCAGCTTAAAAATAAAACAAAACAGGTCAGCTGAGGCTGGTAATATGAGAGCTAGGCTACAGCAACATTTTCACAGCCACACGCAGCACAAATCCATGTGGCTCTTATACCCCTCCACCTTGTAGTGCCTGTCCTGGGCCCTGTGTGGAGATCCTGCTCAGACCATTCAGATGAGAAGTGGCTGTGACTCCCTCATCTGCTCAGCCCAAGGGATGCCATGTGATCAGCCAGTGGCACTCTCCCAGGAGTGTCCTTTCCTGCCTCCACACAGGATTCAGCCTGCGCTGCTTACACAATGGTGACCCCCACCCAGACTCTGCCAGCGAGTTGTCAGCTCTACCTGCTGACATGTGTCAGCAACCACAGTGCCTGTGCTCTAATTTCACCGTGACAGATCCTAGCGCAGAATCATCAGTTCGATATTCTTCAGAAAAGTTTATCCCATTAATAACTGAGTAGAGAAGTATCAATATGGTATAAGGAAAAAACAACTACTCTAAAATTGACACAAAAACAATTTAGAATTCCTAGGAATTTAGAGTAAAGGTATACATTTTCTTGGCCAAACTACATTTCTTCACCAGATACTTAAAATCTGCAACAGATTACCTGGCAGGACAAATGAAGCAATATAATAGGACTGAACTGGAAGACTTTCATACAGACAGACAAACTGCCTAACTGCTAGTGATCTACGGGCTCAGGTAGCTACACAGGCCTGTGAAACTCATCTGGGGCTGTAGTAATCACTAAGCTGTAAGCACAGAAACAAATTAGGAACTATGCAAAAGAAAATGTAAAGCAAAGTTTAAGGACCTGCACTTTGCTGAAGGCTGCTGGTTATTATTTCCAGATCTCCATTGTTACAGCTGAACTGTCCTGTAGTGCTCCAAGATGAAAGGAAAAGTTAGGAATCAACTTTCCATCCACCCCACTTAAACCCATAAAGTGGAGCTATAAGTAAAGGCCCTGGGTCCAAAAGAAGAGCAAGTAAATGATGTAGAAGAACAATTTAAAATAGAGAGGTGAGAAGAACTGGAACAGTCTGCACAGAGGAGTCCCTTGCAATGACTTCGGAGCAAACCCCACTTCACTGTTAAATGACATCTAAAGCATCAAGTCTAAGGAGGTAGAGGGACGTGCAGAAATCTTCTGGCAAGATTGCCTATGGCTCAATTGCATTAGGAAATTATAATCATTAATACTTATAGATTAGGATGCTTGTCAATTGCAGCACTGCATGAGTCAGAGAGGTGCTCCAAACACTTTCAGCACAACAGAATAAGAAAGTCCTCCGTATTTTACAGTTCAATGTCATTTATTTCCACAATGCAATATCCACTTGCATAAACACAGACAACTAAATTTTAGTTTCCTTGACCCTCAGTCCCACGGTTTCTTATGAAATAATATTGGATTTCAGATTTTACTACAAAAAAATAAAAATTCCCCTCTTGAGAGTTTTATCAGATAACTGCTTCCTGCAAGGCTTCTTGAACCTTTCCTGAAGGTTAGATTCTGGACACCACTAAAGAAATGGCATGAAGCTAAAAAAGCCCTTGTCTGATCCAGGATGGCAACTCTCACGCTTCTGTTAACATCAGTCTATGGTGATCCTGATGAGAGGTTTTTCCATAGAGGAAGGACAATGGGAACAAAAGGGGTGAATTCTTTCACTCTGTGTCAAGGAAGAATCCCACAGGAAGGACGCTTAAGTGAGCTATGTGAAATTGTGAAATTCCTCTCATGAAATGCCCTCACACTCATCCCTTTTCGTTCCCCACGCACTAAGCAGGGGGTCTGTTCCCAGAGCACAGGCTTCCTGAGAGAACATCTGAGGAGCAGTGACATCTGCTCACAGGTCCCTGGCTTTCAAGGACCACTGCACCCTGCCTGCTTCACCCGCTTCCAGGCATGGAGTGGAAATAATGGCATCATATTGCCACAGCATCTTCAACCCACTGAAATCCTAGAAGCAGCTGCCTTCTAGCCCCTTGTCCATCCTTCAGCTTCTCCAATAGCAAAGAAAACCTTGTTTCAAGGCCGTAGCTCCAAAAGGTGGAATACAACTTAAAAAGAAGTTGTATAGCACAAGTGCTTAGTGTCTCATACCAGTGACTGCCAGAAAAGCAGCCCCACCACCCAGAAAAGTCATGCCAAGAGAAATTGGAGTCAACATCACACTGAATTATGCTCTAAATATGTTACAGGGGTGACCTAACATTGTGGATATGGATATGTGATTTGAAGGGAAAAACAACACAGAGAGTAAAATCAGCTGACCATGAACATTAACCTTTTGCTTCAACATGAACACAAGACAAACCAAAGTCCAAGAAAGATGATTAATGAATCTATTAATTTTTTCACAAACATATATGATGGTCTTGAGTACACTGATGCACAACAAGTTAAATCATCTTCCTCTTCATCTTTAAGAGGATGGCACATCTCCACTCACTGTGCCACAGAAAAAACACCCCAAATGCAAATATGACTTAATGCAGAAGAAGCAGTCATCCACGTTCCCTGCCCAAATTTCTCCATGCATCTCAATAGTTCAAGACTTGAGTTTCAGACAGAAGTACCACTGAAATCTATAGTTTCAAATCTCTTTGCCCTCACTGTTCGTTTCTCAATCTGTTAACATCTTGCTTTAGTACCATCACAAGTTCATTCTGCTGGTCACAAAGGCATGACATTATGCCATGCCTGGCTTTGGAGAGAGCACTAATGACTGCATTTTCGCTTTTCCAACTCCTGCTTGCAGCATAGTTCTTTCTTTTAAGCATCAGAATTTATGCAGTACTGATCTCCAACCATAAGGGAATGAAACTGAACTACTTCATCTCAGTAAGAGAAAACTATGTGGGTACCTTCCTGACAACCATTGGACCAGTTTTAGGATAAGTAGTTCCCCATGATGCATCAAGAAGTCAGACCATTCCCAGCTAAGGGTGCTTGGGAAAGGTTGCTTCCCAGTTGCAGGAATATGTGCAGTAAGGATGCATTTCAAGGGCAAAGAGAGAAGAGCCTGGTTCTGTCTGTGGGTAGAATTAATGCTCAAATATATACAGAAACGTTTCTCTACATTCTCCCAAATATTGGTAGAGGGGAAAAATAGACTACTGGGGCAGGGATGAGATCTAAAGATGAAGCATGTTGTTAGAGGGAGTAGTTTGCTTCTTGGAGGTTTCACACCAACAGGAGAGACTTGTCTCCAAGAGCAGAGGTGACTGTGATTGGGCATTTCATGCAAAATATACTCTTGCAGCAATCTTGCTTTCCATTCCATCTGGGCCTGCAACAGGAAGCCCTAAACCCTGACTCTGGGTGGCTCAAAGGAGCAATATTGCTGCTGAAGTCCCACAACAGCCCCTATGTACACAGACTTCTGAAACACTGAACCTTAACCCTCACCTGCCAAGAATCTTCCTTTCCCAATCTCAGTCAGACATGAAAACTTGCAAGCTGATAAACAGTGGGCTGGAAGTTTCCAAACCACATTAAAGTATACGGACTTATCAACTGTCCTGCAAATCTGCACAATTTCCTTTTGTCCTATACACCCACACAGTGTGAAGGGGTACTGGTTTCAGTCTTTGAAGCATCTGACAAAAAATAGACGGCTTGTTATTGTTTGGATGTAAAAAAAACCCCAGCACCACCAAAAAACCTTTCAAGTCTCCTCAAAGGCAATTTTTTTAGGGTTCTAAATATATTGGGTGTTTCTGGATATGAAGATCTTTACTACAGCACAGGCAAGTTCCTGATTTAGTCCAACACAAACTCTAAATCTAGAAGACGCTAGCCCAGCCCAAAGGAGTTGTTCCAGATTTACACCAGCTGTAAGAACAAAATCTAGCTTTTTGTGGAGCACATGGGCAAAACATCTGTCTGGTAAAGCATCAGTTAGCTGTGTAAGTGATTTTCTTTAGCTATGTCAGAAAGTTTGATGCTTTAACACCATATACACATTTTTTTAATATCTGTTATATTGCAGTGCCTAACTCTTCTCCTTTATGTGAAAACAGTTTGGAATTTTTTAGGAAGCTGCATTTCTACAAAGGTCCAGAAGAAGTGGGAAAGTTTTTCTCAACTTTATTAATAACTCCAGATCTAATCCCAACTTGAACTGTTCTGTCTGTGTCATTGCTTCAGCAAGTACTCAAATCAATTCCAAACTTTAACATATGAACTTCCGTCTGGACAGCACTTTCAGAGAAATCAGGTTAGTTATTGCAAGAAATTGACCTCAGCACTGATTAGATTTGACCTGGAATTTCTTCCTTCATTTTTTCCAGCTGGCCGTGAAATTGAAAAGTCTTCTGGGGATTTTGATTCTAGTTCCAGTTCCAACTGAAATAACTGAGATCATATAGCGCTGTTCACACTGTAATAGGACTCTAATACAGTCTATTTACCTTCTAGCTGCAAATCGTGAGACAACACTTCTGTCTGGAAAGCCAGAAACACAGCTGGAAATACAGCTAAACCATCAGTTTATGTTTCTGGAAACATGGCACATAAACCTTGATCCAGGCTGCAGAGTCTGATGTTTTCACGGTTTAAACAGTCCTTCACAATCCCAAATGCTAGTGATTAAAATTATAGTAATAAAAAGTGGAGCAGTGGGAGATTGAATTTAACACAGCAACCACATATTCATGTTGACCATTACATGTACAGTCATTAGCAAGCATATGCAATACAATTTGTGGAATAAATAATTATAAAATATGAAGAAAACATACAAGAGTACTATTTAAAACCCAGAAAAAAAAATTGTTCTTGCCCAAGTTAACCAAAATATGTGTGCGCACAAGAGAGCTGAAGTGCCCAACACACACATGTCAAATGAATTTAATTTCCTTAATCTCATTTTTCAAATGGGGAATCTCAAAACTTGTAGGCAGCATGTTGCTTTGGAGAATTTTAAATTATTAAGTAGCTGAAAGACCTCCTTCTGTCTCCTCCTTGTGGAGGTTTTTTTAGGTTCTTTCTGAACTACTATTTCCAAGAATCTCCTCTAGAACCTGTCAGTAAATGGAAGCTCAGCAGGCACCTGCAGAGATTGAATTACAACAGGGGATCAGTGATGAACTGAATTTCATCAAGAGCATTGGGAACGGGTAGTGCTGGGCATCTTGAGTAAGAAATGTAGGCAATGAACAAGCAGTGAAGGAGGGTGACATGGGAGGGACAGCACAGTAAGATGTATGGTACAAAAACACCCCACCACTTCAACAGTAAATTTCAATGCAAACGGGACTATGGAGAGCTCTGCCAGTGGCCCAGAAGAAGCATGATCAGCCTATTTGAGATGTCCAAACAAACCTAAGCAAGAACGCTTTTCTAGAAAACAAACAAAAAAAGGCAAGAAAGCCAATGAGTCTGAAAACATTTAAATTCAGATTTAAGCACAATGTCTTGTACATGGGGACGATATGAATTTCCAACAAAATGATTGTAAGGACACTCAGCCAAACTAGAAAAGCAACTTTCCAACGCCTACAGCACCTGAGCTGACCATCAAGATATTCGTCCCCAGCACCCAGAGGTCCAGCCCATCCCCTAAGCAAGCCAAGCTTTTCCCACTGGGATTGTTCTAGGGTGCAAATGAACAGGAAGGTGAACCAGGGTTTTTCTCACAGCCCCTGGCTCACAGAGTCCACCCTCTCCCTGGGCAGTGGGCTTGCCATGATCAGCACAATGGAAGACCTTTCCGACAGGAAAGAGGAAGCCAGTCCCCTAGCGGAGCTGCTCACTGCAGGAGCCCATGTAGGAGCAGGACGCCGAATTTGAAACTCAAGCTGTGAAGGAAGCCTGGCAAGGATCTGAATACACATTTCCTGTACCCAGGGTGGGTGTTCCATGCCTGTGCCTATTTCATCCTGGGCATAAGAACATCCTAGGCAGAGATAAATAATGTGGGCAAATTATCACTTTCCTGGGGAAAATAAAAAGGGGGGGGGGGGGGGGGGGGGGAAGTAGAAGAGTACCTATGTATCTGTATCAAAGCTGATGAATCAGCACATCCCGAGCAGGAAAAGGTCTCGTCGGAGCGGCCCCGCCAGCTCTCCTGCCGGGCAGCCTCTGGCCGCGGGAGCGCTCCCGTGGGCTCAGCGGCGCGGAGCAAACCGAGCCCCCGGCCAGGCAGCGTGGCCGGGCGGGCGCGCCCGCTGACCGCAGGAACGCTGGCCTCGACGGCTGTCCCGAGGGGAAATCGGCTTTTTGCTTCCCCACCCGGGGTTTGTTCCCGCTCCTCGCCGGCCGCCAGCCCCTTTCTGCGGAGCGCCCTTCCCGCGGGAGAGGCCCCGGCCGGGACACGGCAAGCCCGTGAGCGGAGCACAGGCTGCGGGACCGCCGGTCCGCCCCTCTCCGCGGCTCATTCCCGCCGCTCAGCGGCCCTGCCGAGCGATGAGCCCACGAGGGACCGGCCTTTGCCCGGCCACCACGCACCCCTGCTCCCAGATGACCAGCCACGCCGGGACGCACTGCCCACCACGGCGCTCCCACCCACGGGGGCTCCCTCTTGGGTCAAAGTAAAATAAAACTCTGTTAAGAACATTAAGTCTGCAATGATCCACCCGCATCATTGAGGGATGCGGGCACCGGAGAGCAGCTCCATCCCACTCTCCAGTGAGACCCGGCAGCCAGCCCCACAGGGAGCGCCACCGGTGCTCCGTCGACCTGCTCGGGTGGGAGGTAGCGGGACCTCGATTTTTGCGAGGAAAAGGTACACCTTTGCCGCTTCGCGGGCACAGCTGGGACACTTGAAAACAAAGTGCGGAGGAAAGAAGCGTGCCCTGCAGCCAAGACGTGTTCTCTTTCCGTGATGCACCGGCTGGGACAACTCCCGATGATGTACGGCGGTCCCCTGTGCCCGGAAGAGGCTCGCCTCCACGCCACCGCTGCCTTGCCTGGAGGAGGACAGGCACCACGGCTCCGCACCGCCGGACCCTCGGGGGAGCTGCTCCCGGGGCGCGCCGATAAGGATCCGGAGCGTAACGACCGCCCAGGGAAGCGGCGTTTCTCCGCTCCCTGGAAAGCGGGGATCACTTCCCCGGCCCTGCCCACGGCCGAAGGGGAGGCAGGTGCTCGCCGGCTCCAGCCGACAAGCGGTCGGGAGCACGGGAGGCGCAGCCGACGAGGCACATCAGCTCGTCGCGGATAGCTCGGCGCAGAACGGGGTCTGACTGGGGCAGCGCGTACCAGCGGTCCCTTACCTGCGAGCAGGAGGGCGGCTCCCAGCAGCACGGTCCCTGAGAGCATCTGGCGGGACATGGTCCTGCCTGCGGGAACGCAGGGCTTTTTCCCTCCCGGCGACGGCGATGCAGGGGCAGAGGCGCCGGCTCGGCTCCGACGGGCTCTCCTCGGTCCCGGGCGCTTCCCGCGGTGGCGGAGATAACGGCAAAGCGAGGCGCGGAATCCGCATCCAGCAGCCCCCGAGTCCTACCCGCCCGCCCCGGCCCGGCCCGGCCCGACCTGCGGAAACGGAGTATCCGCTGCGGGCCGCCCTGCCAGCCTCACCTCCCACGGGCATCAGATACCCGCCAGCCCCAGCCTCGCTGATTTATAACTTCTCCACCCCTCGCCGCGCACCCCTCCACCCCCCCCCCCCGCCCACATCCTCCGCCGGGAGCACGCCCTCCCCGGGACGCGTCCCCCGCCCGCTCTCCAGCCTGCACGTCGGTCGGCGGGCACGGTGTCGCTGCCCCGGGGGTCTCCCGGTCCCGGCCGCCCCCGGCCCCCAGGGAGCCCGGCTCTGGGCTTCCTCCATCCGCAGCGCTGCCGGGGCGGGCAGCGAGACTCGTCCCTCGCACGTCGCCGGGCTCTCCTGCGGATGGCGTGCAGCGGACTTGCGATTCCTGGACCAAATGCTGAGCAGTGGGGTCCCGGTCCTGCGGAGCCCTTCTCCGGCTCCGCATGAAAACCTCGACAGCGCCGCGTCCCGTCACCGGCTGCCGAGCCGGGTGCCAGGTCGGGCCGGGGCTGTTTACAGCCCGCTGCTCCCCGGCAGCCGGGCACGATGCTCGGAGAGCCCAAAAGCGCTGTCCCTGCCCCAGGGGCTCCGTTTCCCGCCTTCCCCGGGGAGAGAGAGCCGCGGGGCAGATCGCTCTGTGTGGGGCCTGACCCAGAACAGCACGGGTCCCCAGACAGCAGCACTGAGAGCGCTCAGAGCAGGGAAGCCAGGAAGGGGCAGCACTGGCTAAGGATGCTTAAGGAGTGTGCCCTGCCAGCTCCCCTGCTGGCCTTCACTGACTCCAGGGCAGCGCTGGAAATATATATCTTCCTCCCCATGCACATACCTCACGTTTCTCATACATGTTTTTTTTTTGTGAAAGATCAGCAGAGAGCCCATGACAGCAAAAGTCAAGTCCTGGGTTTCCAGTTTTTCCCTGTGTAGCCAGAGAAAGGCTGTTGTGTGAGTCAGGTCTTCAGTTTGACCCAGTGAGGCCCTTTCTATATTTTTATGTTATGAAATAAGTCACAGGAGTATCTGCATGGGGCAGGTAAATGTGATCATCCCCTCTTACAGAGTAGGAAACGGAGGCGCATAGAGAGGTTAGGCAGCTAGTCCAAGGTCATAGGAAGCTGGTGACAGGAGACACAAATAGAACTCAGACCTCCCATGTCCCACCAGACCATCCTGTGCAAGAAAAGAAAAATAAGAAGTTGATGTTGTTTTTAACTTGAGAACTGTTTAACTTTAAAGTTTAAAGTCTGTGAGAATATTTCCTGCACGCGTCTGTTCGACTCCTATTCATAAATTACACCCTATGCTACAAATTTAAGTCTGCGTTTTCCAACCTTCCTGCCCCCAGCTGAGACCTTGAAAATAAAATAGCTATGGATACCTTCCCCCTCAGCTGCTCACACCACAGGGGGAAGAGCCCAGAGGTTTCTTTCCCGAAGAGGATGATTCACACGAAGTCACCTCCTCCACTGAAGAGGACAGCAGCTGGGAAAACAGTCATCCAGGGAGAACAGACCAACAAGAACTAGAACACTGAGCATCCTGACAGCTTAGACCCCCCCTATGAGCAAAGGCCGCCCCATTGGAAGTACCTCAGGGAACAGTTTGTGCCTGCCTTTGGCCAACCCAGTGCTGTGTACGTGCTGAGTCTGAGATGATGCAAACCCAATCACAAGCTCAGCAGCCGTGTCACACCAGTTCCTGCCCATCCTCTTCACACCTCCTACATCACAGCTGCATTCAGTCATGGCCCTCCAAAGACCACATTTCTTTGGCAAGGCATAGTTTCTTCCTTCTCCAACAGATGTCATCAGCTCATGATCCACTCAAGTGGCTGAGGACAAGGGAGGCCAAACCTGAAGGTCTGCTCCTAATCTCTTTTCACTCTTTCATATGTTATGGTCAGGGAGAGATGAGATGTAGAGCTTGTAGAATGGAAAGACCCTAGCAGTCAAACATAGGGAAGAAAGAAGAAGAAATAAGATATTCCCATAAAGCCGAAGGAAGGTACAGTAGCAAGCTTGTGCCTGGAACTGGACAGTCTAAACCTCTAAACTGGAATATCTGGACAGATGGACAATGCATATGTGAAGGGGAGGGCTATGTACTTGGCTTTTTTTTTTTTTTTTGTGTGTGTGTGTGTGTGTACTACTACAATGCAATTCACAACACCCAGTAGGATGTGAGTAGTTTAGGTGCTGTGTCTGGACAAACACTAAGGACACAGCCATAGATCTGTCCCAGGCAAAAGTCTATTCTGCAGGGCAATGTGATCTCTTCATACCAGAATCTTAGGCCTTGGTTTGATCCTAAGTAGTGGGTGGCATATCTGGAGCCAAATTTATCATTGGAATTCAACCATTACTCACTGAGACAAACAGCTCTGGTACAAGCACATCTCACAGCAGAGCAGGGGATTGTGGAGAATAGGGTGAGTTTCTAGAGCCAGGGGAAACCCAAGACAGGCCCACATGGAACTGGCAGCTTGCACAAGAGAGGCTGACTCAGCATGGAATGGAGCCAGGAGCCCTCTGGGGAGCATGAGCATGAATCTGGAGGCATCCCACTCCACTGGAAGCTGGCTAATGTCCTAGGCTTCAAGGAGGGCAAGAAGGATGACCCTGATAACTACAGGTCGGTCAGGTTCTGCTGGAGAGCAGCACCACAGAAAATGTCAATGGCAAGTTGAATATAAGTCCGCAGTGTGTCTCATATTAGTGACTCATATCAGTGAGTCCTGGTAGCCAGGAGGTCAAACATATCCTGGGGGCATCAAGCACAGCATCACAGCCAACCAAGGAAGGGGATTGCCCCGCTCTGCTCTGCACTGTGGGCCTCACCCCAAGTGTTGTGGGCAGTTTTGGGTGACACAATATAAGAAGAACATCAGACTATTACAATATGTCCAGAGGAATGGGACCAAGACTGTGAATGGCCTCAAGAGCAAGACTTAGGAGGAGGACTCAAGTGACTTGTTTGTTTAGCCTAGAGAAGAGGAGAATGAGGGGAGACTTCATAGTGGTCTATAGCCTCCTTACAAGGTGAAGAGGAGGGGCAGGAGGTTTTATCTTCTTTCTGGTGACCAGTAATAGGCCTCATGGGAACGTCACAAAGCTGTGTCAGGGGAGGTTTAGGTTGCAAATAAGGAAAAGGTTCTTCACCCAGAGTGTGACAGGGCACTGAAACAGCTTCCCCACCACACCAAGCCTGCCAGAGTTCAAGAAGTGTTATGACAATGCTCTCAAGCACATGGTGCGATTCTTGGGCTGTCTTGTGCAGGGCCAGGAGCTGGACTTGATGATTCTTGTGGGTCTCTTCCAACTCAGAATGTTCTATGATTTTATGCTTCTATGAATAATGGATACATAACAGTTGTTAAGTTCCCTTCAGCTCTGAGATGTGGGATTTTTCATTTTTCTAGCATTTGTTAAAAATACTATTACTAAATACTAGGAAGTAAATCAGCCAAATTTAGCAGCTGAGAGTAAGCCCTCTGAAACATACCAGGGAAATATTTTGCAAGACTGATCATCTGCTCTATCTCCAGCACTACAGAAGCTGAAAAAGAGAGAGGAGAAACAGCCTCCACAGTAGGCATTTGTTTTTGCTGTTCATTTGCAGCCCAGCAGTGCCTTGTGTTGTTGAATTTTACTCTGCTCTGGAGGAAGATCAGAGTAAGGCTTTTTGCTTGAACAACTCACACTGAACATTTGACACTAAAATCATCAAGCTGTGAGCCAGCAAAAGCACCAACTCTCCCATTTGCATCCCTTGCCCACCCCTGCAAGACTCATTGGAACAACACAGAACATGAGCAATAGGAAATCTGATTGAGAAGGTGGGTAATCAAGGCATTCAGACCTCAGGTCCATGTTGAGCAGCAGACTACCATGACAAAGGAGCAGAGACATCACCCTGAGCATATTGGACTTTTCATAGCTGCATTCTCAGCCAGGCTGTTTCCTCTCGTCTGCTCTCTGTCTCTTGCATGTCTGTCTTCAGGAGTTAGATGGAGTGGCAACTTCCCTATGGATATGACTTAGTCAAGTCACTGGGACACATTCTGAGGTTGTGGTTTCTACACCCAGTGGAAATAGGGCACTTTAAACATCCTTGGTTAAGGCTTTAGCCATGTCTTCTGGGAGGAATTGCTTGGACAGTTCCTGTGGACCTGGCAAAAATAAAAAGCCTGGAAAATCTCTTTCACACCAGAAGCTGATACCCTCCCAACGTGACCTGACTCTTTCTAGTCATGGCAACAATTCCTTATTTGCACCGATGCTCAGAAGAGTTCCTTGTGGCACTGGTTCCCATGGTCAGAGCATTATACAAAAGGCCACCACCAGCACCTGCAACAGCAGGTGCCTGCCCACGGAAGAAGACTGCATGGGTGGGAGTTACAGCTGAGGGACCTCCTGATGTATGTTGTACACACAGCAGGGAGGCAGACACCTCACAGGAACAGACTCTGAGATGGTCCCAA